>NW_028317695.1:1574333-1879000 GCF_055824585.1 Amblyomma mixtum
TGGGTTGTTGGTTTGGGTTGGGTGGTTGGATTTTTTGGGTTGGGTTGGGTGGTTGTGTTGTTGGGTTGGCTTGTTGGGTTGGGTGTTTTGGTTGTTGACTAGGGTGGTTGGGTTGTTGGGTTGGCTTGTTGGGTTGGGTGGTTGGGTTGTTGGTTTGGGTTGGGTGGTTGGATTTTTTGGGTTGGGTTGGGTGGTTGTGTTGTTGGGTTGGCTTGTTGGGTTGGGTGTTTTGGTTGTTGGCTAGGGTGGTTGGGTTGCTGGGTTGGCTTGTTGGGTTGGGTGGTTGGGTTGTTGGTTTGGGTTGGGTGGTTGGATTTTTTGGGTTGGGTTGGGTGGTTGGGTTGTTGGGTTCGGTTTTGGGTTGGGTGGTTGGGTTGGGTTATTGGGTTGTTGGGTTGGGTGGTTGGGTTGTCGGGTTGTTGGTTTGGGTTTGGTGGTTGGGTTTGGGTTGGGTTAGGTTGTTGGGTTGGATGGTTGGGTTGCTGGGTTGTGTTGGATTGTTGCATTGTTGGGTTGGGTGGTTGTGTTGTTGGGTTGGGTTGGATGGTTGGGTTGTTGGGTTGGGTTGGGTGGTTGGGCTGTTGGGTTGTTGGGTTGGGTGGTTGGGTGGTTGGGTGGTTGGGTTGTTGGGTTGGGTTGAGTGGTTGGGTTCTTGGGTGGGGTGGTTGGGTTGTTGGGTTGGCTTGTTGGGTTCGGTGGTTGGGTTGTTGGCTTGGGTGGTTGGGTTGTTGGGTTGGCTTGTTGGGTTGGGTGGTTCGGTTGTTAGGTTGGGTTGCCGGGCTGGATAGATGGGATGTTGGGTTGGGTTGTTGGGTTGGGTGGTTGGGTTGTTGGTTTGGGTTGGGTGGTTGGATGTTTTGGGTTGGGTGGTTGGATGTTTTGGGTTGGGTGGTTGGATTGTTGGGTTGGGTTGAGTGGTTGGGTTGTTGGGTTGGGTGGTTGGGTTGTTGGGTTGGGTTGGATGGTTGGGTTGGGTTGGGTGGTTGGGTTGTTGGGTTGGGTTGTTGGTTTGGGTTGGGTGGTTGGGTTGTTGGATTGGGTTGAGTGGTTGGGTTGTTGGGTTGGGTGGATGGGTTGGATGGTTGGGTTGGGTTGAGTGGTTGGATTGTTGGGTTGGGTTGGGTTGGGTGGTTGGGTGGGGTGGTTGGGTTGTTGGGTTGGTGGTTGGGTTGTTGGTTGGGTTGGGTGGTTGGGTTGTTGGGTTGGCTTGTTGGGTTGGGTGGTTGGGTTGTTGGTTTGGGTTGGGTGGTTGGATTTTTTGGGTTGGGTTGGGTTGTTGGGTTGTTGGGTTGGGTGGTTGGGTTGGCTGGTTGGTTTGTTGGGTTGGGTTGGATGGTTGGGCTGTTGGGTTGGGTTGGGTTGAGTGGTTGGGTTGTGTTGGGTGTTTGGGTTGTTGGGTTGGGTTGTTGGGTTGTTGAGTTGGGTTGGGTGGATGGGTTGTTGGGTTGGCTTGTTGGGTTGTTTGGTTGGGTTGTTGGCTTGGGTGGTTGGGTTGTTGGGTTCGCTTGTTGGGTTGGGTGGTTGGGTTGTTAGGTTGGGTATTTGGGTTGGATGGATGGGATGTTGGGTTGGGTGGTTGGTTTGGGTTAGGTGGTGGAATTTTTGGGTTGGGTTATGTGGTTGGGTTGTTGGGTTGGGTTGAGTGGTTGGGTTGTTGGGTTGGCTTGTTGGGTTGGGTGTGTTGGTTGTTGGCTAGGGTGGTTTGAGTGGTTGGGTTGAGTGGTTGGGTTGGGTGGATGGGTTGGATGGTTGGGTTGTTGAGTTTTGTTGGGTCGGGTGGTTGGGTTGGCTGGTTGGTTGTTGGGTTGGGTTGAGTGGTTGGGTTGTTCGGTTGGGTTGGGTGGTTGGGTTGTTTGGTTGGGTTGGGTGGTTGGGTTGTTGGCTTGGGTGATTGGGTTGTTGGGTTGGGTGCTTAGGTTGTTGGGTTGGGTTGGGTGGTTGGGTTGTTGGGTTGGGTGGTTGGGTTGTTGGGTTTGGTTGTTGGGTTGTGTGGTTTAATTGTTGGGTTGGGTGGTTGGGTTGGGTTGGGCTGGGTTGTTGGGATGTTGGGTTGGGTTGTTGGGTTCGGTGGTTGGGTTGTTGGTTTGGGTTGGGTGGTTGGATTTTTTGGGTTGGGTTGGGTGGTTGGGTTGAGTGGTTGGGTTGTTGGGTTGGGTTGGGTTGTTGGGTTGGGTTGGATGGTTGGGCTGTTGGGTTGGGTGGTTGGGTGGTTGGGTTGTTGCATTGTTGGTTTGGGTTGGGTGGTTGGGTTGTTGGGTTTGGTTGAGTGGTTGGGTTCTTGGGTGGGGTGGTTGGGTTGGTGCATTGGCTTGTTGGGTTCGGTGGTTGGGTTGTTGGCTTGGGTGGTTGGGTTGTTGGGTTGGCTTGTTGGGTTGGGTGGTTGGGTTGGGTGGTTGGGTTGTTAGGTTGGGTTGCCGGGCTGGATAGATGGGATGTTGGGTTGGGTTGTTGGGTTGGGTGGATGGGTTGGATGGTTGGGTTGTTGGGTTGGGTGGTTGGGTTGTTGGGTTTTGTTGTTGGGTTGGGTGGTTAGGTTGGCTGGTTGGTTTGTTGGGTTGGGTTGGATGGTTGGGCTGTTGGGTTGGGTTGGGTTGAGTGGTTGGGTTGTTGGGTTGTGTTGGGTGGTTGGGTTGTTGGGTTGGGTTGTTGGGTAGTTGAGTTGGCTTGGGTGGTTGGGTTGTTGGGTTGGCTTGTTGGGTTGTTAGGTTGGGTTGCTGGGCTGGATGGATGGGATGTTGGGTTGGGTTGTTGGGTTGTTGGCTTGGGTGGTTGGGTTGTTGGGTTCGCTTGTTGGGTTGGGTGGTTGGGTTGGCTTGTTGGGTTGGGTGTTTTGGTTGTTGACTAGGGTGGTTGGGTTGTTGGGTTGGCTTGTTGGGTTGGGTGGTTGGGTTGTTGGTTTGGGTTGGGTGGTTGGATTTTTTGGGTTGGGTTGGGTGGTTGTGTTGTTGGGTTGGCTTGTTGGGTTGGGTGTTTTGGTTGTTGACTAGGGTGGTTGGGTTGTTGGGTTGGCTTGTTGGGTTGGGTGGTTGGGTTGTTGGTTTGGGTTGGGTGGTTGGATTTTTTGGGTTGGGTTGGGTGGTTGTGTTGTTGGGTTGGCTTGTTGGGTTGGGTGTTTTGGTTGTTGGCTAGGGTGGTTGGGTTGTTGGGTTGGCTTGTTGGGTTGGGTGGTTGGGTTGTTGGTTTGGGTTGGGTGGTTGGATTTTTTGGGTTGGGTTGGGTTGTTGGGTTGTTGAGTTGGGTTGGGTGGATGGGTTGTTGGGTTGGCTTGTTGGGTTGTTTGGTTGGGTTGTTGGCTTGGGTGGTTGGGTTGTTGGGTTCGCTTGTTGGGTATTTGGGTTGGGTGGATGGAATGTTGGGTTGGGTGGTTGGATTTTTTGGGTTGGGTTATGTGGTTGGGTTGTTGGGTTGGGTTGTGTGGTTGGGTTGTTGGGTTGGCTTGTTGGGTTGGGTGTTTTGGTTGTTGGCTAGGGTGGTTTGAGTGGTTGGGTTGAGTGGTTGGGTTGGGTGGATGGGTTGGATGGTTGGGTTGTTGGGTTGGATGGTTGGGTTGTTGAGTTTTGTTGTTGGGTCGGGTGGTTGGGTTGGCTGGTTGGTTTGTTGGGTTGGGTTGAGTGGTTGGGTTGTTCGGTTGGGTTGGGTGGTTGGGTTGTTTGGTTGGGTTGGGTGGTTGGGTTGTTGGGTTGGGTGGTTGGGTTGTTGGGTTGGGTGCTTAGGTTGTTGGGTTGGGTTGGGTGGTTGGGTTGTTGGGTTGGGTGGTTGGGTTGTTGGGTTTGGTTGTTGGGTTGTGTGGTTTAATTGTTGGGTTGGGTGGTTGGGTTGGGTTGGGCTGGGTTGTTGGGATGTTGGGTTGGGTTGTTGGGTTCGGTGGTTGGGTTGTTGGTTTGGGTTGGGTGGTTGGATTTTTTGGGTTGGGTTGGGTGGTTGGGTTGTTGGGTTGGGTTGTTGGGTTGGGTTGGATGGTTGGGCTGTTGGGTTGTTGGGTTGGGTGGTTGGGTTGTTGCATTGTTGGTTTGGGTTGGGTGGTTCGGTTGTTGGGTTTGGTTGAGTGGTTGGGTTCTTGGGTGGGGTGGTTGGGTTGGTGGGTTGGCTTGTTGGGTTCGGTGGTTTGGTTGTTGGCTTGGGTGGTTGGGTTGTTGGGTTGGCTTGTTGGGTTGGGTGGTTGGGTTGGGTGGTTGGGTTGTTAGGTTGGGTTGCCGGGCTGGATAGATGGGATGTTGGGTTGGGTTGTTGGGTTGGGTGGATGGGTTGGATGGTTGGGTTGTTGGGTTGGGTGGTTGGGTTGTTGGGTTTTGTTGTTGGGTTGGGTGGTTAGGTTGGCTGGTTGGTTTGTTGGGTTGGGTTGGATGGTTGGGCTGTTGGGTTGGGTTGGGTTGAGTGGTTGGGTTGCTGGCTTGGGTGGTTGAGTTGTTGGGTTGGCTTGTTGTGTTGGGTGGTTGGGTTGGGTGGTTGGGTTGTTAGGTTGGGTTGCCGGGCTGGATAGATGGGATGTTGGGTTGGGTTGTTGGGCTGGGTGGTTGGGTTGTTGGTTTGGGTTGGGTGGTTGGATGTTTTGGGTTGGGTGGTTGGATTGTTGGGATGGGTTGAGTGGTTGGGTTGTTGGGTTGGGTGGTTGGGTTGTTGGGTTGGGTTGGATGGTTGGGTTGGGTTGGGTGGTTGGGTTGTTGGGTTGGGTTGTTGGTTTGAGTTGGGTGGTTGGGTTGTTGGATTGGGTTGAGTGGTTGGGTTGTTGGGTTGGGTGGATGGGTTGGATGGTTGGGTTGTTGGGTTGGGTTGAGTGGTTGGGTTGTTGGGTTGGGTAGTTGGGTGGGGTGGTTGGGTTGTTGGGTTGTTGGTTGGGTTGTTGGTTGGGTTGGGTGGTTGGGTTGTTAGGTTGGCTTGTTGGGTTGGGTGGTTGGGTTGTTGGTTTGGGTTGGGTGGTTGGATTTTTTGGGTTGGGTTGAGTGGTTGGGTTGTTGGGTTGGGTTGGGTTGTTGGGTTGGGTTAGATGGTTGGGCTGTTGGGTTGTTGGGTTGGGTGGTTGGGTGGTTGGGTTGTTGCATTGTTGGTTTGGGTTGGGTGATTGGGTTGGGTTGGGTTGAGTGGTTGGGTTCTTGGGTGGGGTGGTTGGGTTGGTGGGTTGGCTTGTTCGGTTCGGTGGTTGGGTTGTTGGCTTGGGTGGTTGGGTTGTTGGGTTGGCTTGTTGGGTTGGGTGGTTGGGTTGTTAGGTTGGGTTGCCGGGCTGGATAGATGGGATGTTGGGTTGGGTTGTTGGGTTGGGTGGATGGGTTGGATGGTTGGGTTGTTGGGTTCGGTGGTTGGGTTGTTGGGTTTTGTTGTTGGGTTGGGTGGTTAGGTTGGCTGGTTGGTTTGTTGGGTTGGGTTGGATGGTTGGGCTGTTGGGTTGGGTTGGGTTGAGTGGTTGGGTTGTTGGGTTGTGTTGGGTGGTTGGGTTGTTGGGTTGGGTTGTTGGGTTGTTGAGTTGGCTTGGGTGGTTGGGTTGTTGGGTTGGCTTGTTGGGTTGTTAGGTTGGGTTGCTGGGCTGGATGGATGGGATGTTGGGTTGGGTTGTTGGGTTGTTGGCTTGGGTGGTTGGGTTGTTGGGTTCGCTTGTTGGGTTGGGTGGTTGGGTTGTTAGGTTGGGTGGTTGGGTTGGGTGGATGGGTTGTTGGGTTGGGTTGTTGGGTTGGGTGGTTGGATTTTTTGGGTTGGGTTATGTGGTTGGGTTGTGTTGAGTGGTTGGGTTGTTGGGTTGGCTTGTTGGGTTGGGTGTTTTGGTTGTTGACTAGGGTGGTTGGGTTGTTGGGTTGGCTTGTTGGTTTGGGTGGTTGGGTTGTTGGTTTGGGTTGGGTGGTTGGTTTTTTTGGGTTGGGTTGGGTGGTTGTGTTGTGGGGTTGGCTTGTTGGGTTGGGTGTTTTGGTTGTTGGCTAGGGTGGTTGGGTTGTTGGGTTGGCTTGTTGGGTTGGGTGGTTGGGTTGTTGGGTTGGGTTGGATGGTTGGGTTGATGGGTTGGGTTGTTGGTTTGGGTTGGGTGGTTGGGTTGTTGGATTGGGTTGAGTGGTTGGGTTGGGTGCATTGGTTGGATGGTTGGGTTGTTGGGTTGGCTGGTTGGCTTGTTGGGTTGGGTTGAGTGGTTGGGTTGTTGGGTTAGTTGGGTGGTTGGGTTGTTGGGTTGGGTGGTTGGGTTGTTGGTTGGGTTGGGTTGTTGGGTTGGGCTGGGTGGTTTGGTTACTGGGTTGGGTTGGATGGTTGGGTTGTTGGGTTGGGTTGGGTGGCTGGATTTTTTGGGTTGGGTTGGGTGGTTGGGTTGTTGGGTTGGGTTGGGTGGTAGGGTTGTTGGGTTGGGTTGAGTGGTTGGGTTGTTGGGTTGGGTGGATGGGTTGGATGGTTGGGTTGTTGGGTTGGGTGGTTGGGTTGTTGAGTTTTGTTGTTGGGTTGGGTGGTTGGGTTGGCTGGTTGGTTTGTTGGGTTGGGTTGAGTGGTTGGGTTGTTGGGTTGGGTTGGGTGGTTGGGTTGTTTGGTTGGGTTGGGTTGGGTGGTTGGGTTGTTGGGTTGGGTGCTTAGGTTGTTGGGTTGGGTTGGGTTGTTGGGTTGGGTGGTTGGGTTGGGTTGTTGGGTTGTGGGTTGGGTGGTTGGGTTGTTGGGTTGGGTGTTTGGGTTGTTGGGTTGGCTTGTTGGGTTGGGTGTTTTGGTTGTTGGCTAGGGTGGTTGGGTTGTTGGGTTGGCTTGTTGGGTTGGGTGGTTGGGTTGTTGGTTTGGGTTGGGTGGTTGGATTTTTTGGGTTAGGTTGGGTGGTTGGGTTGTTGGGTTCGGTTTTGGGTTGGGTTATTGGGTTGTTGGGTTGGGTGGTTGGGTTGTCGGGTTGTTGGTTTGGGTTGGGTGGTTGGGTTGTTGGGTTGGGTTAGGTTGTTGGGTTGGATGGTTGGGTTGCTGGGTTGTGTTGGATTGTTGCATTGTTGGGTTGGGTGGTTGTGTTGTTGGGTTGGGTTGGGTGGTTGGGTTGTTGGGTTGGGTTGTTGGTTTGGGTTGGGTTGTTGGGTTTGGTGGTTGGGTTGTTGGGTTCGGTGGTTGGGTTGCTGGCTTGGGTGGTTGAGTTGTTGGGTTGGCTTGTTGTGTTGGGTGGTTGCGTTGGGTGGTTGGGTTGTTAGGTTGGGTTGCCGGGCTGGATAGATGGGATGTTGGGTTGGGTTGTTGGGCTGGGTGGTTGGGTTGTTGGTTTGGGTTGGGTGGTTGGATGTTTTGGGTTGGGTGGTTGGATTGTTGGGTTGGGTTGTTGGGTTGGGTGGTTGGGTTGTTGGGTTGGGTTGGATGGTTGGGTTGGGTTGGGTGGTTGGGTTGTTGGGTTGGGTTGTTGGTTTGAGTTGGGTGGTTGGGTTGAGTGGTTGGGTTGTTGGGTTGGGTTAGATGGTTGGGCTGTTGGGTTGTTGGGTTGGGTGGTTGGGTTGTTGCATTGTTGGTTTGGGTTGGGTGGTTGGGTTGTTGGGTTGGGTTGAGTGGTTGGGTTCTTCGGTGGGGTGGTTGGGTTGGTGGGTTGGCTTGTTGGGTTCGGTGGTTGGGTTGTTGGCTTGGGTGGTTGGGTTGTTGGGTTGGCTTGTTGGGTTGGGTGGTTGGGTTGTTAGGTTGGGTTGCCGGGCTGGATAGATGGGATGTTGGGTTGGGTTGTTGGGTTGGGTGAATGGGTTGGATGGTTGGGTTGTTGGGTTGGGTGGTTGGGTTGTTGGGTTTTGTTGTTGGGTTGGGTGGTTAGGTTGGCTGGTTGGTTTGTTGGGTTGGGTTGGATGGTTGGGCTGTTGGGTTGGGTTGGGTTGAGTGGTTGGGTTGTTGGGTTGTGTTGGGTGGTTGGGTTGTTGGGTTGGGTTGTTGGGTTGTTGAGTTGGCTTGGGTGGTTGGGTTGGTGGGTTGGCTTGTTGGGTTGTTAGGTTGGGTTGCTGGGCTGGATGGATGGGATGATGGGTTGGGTTGTTGGCTTGGGTGGTTGGGTTGTTGGGTTCGCTTGTTGGGTTGGGTGGTTGGGTTGTTAGGTTGGGTGGTTGGGTTGGGTGGATGGGATGTTGGGTTGAGTTGTTGGGTTGGGATGTTGGTTTGGGTTGGGTGGTTGGATTTTTTGGGTTGGGTTATGTGGTTGGGTTGGGTTGAGTGGTTGGTTGTTGGGTTGGCTTGTTGGGTTGGGTGTTTTGGTTGTTGACTAGGGTGGTTGGGTTGTTGGGTTGGCTTGTTGGGTTGGGTGGTTGGGTTGTTGGTTTGGGTTGGGTGGTTGGATTTTTTGGGTTGGGTTGGGTGGTTGTGTTGTTGGGTTGGCTTGTTGGGTTGGGTGTTTTGGTTGTTGGCTAGGGTGGTTGGGTTGTTGGGTTGGCTTGTTGGGTTGGGTGGTTGGGTTGTTGGTTTGGGTTGGGTGGTTGGATTTTTTGGGTTGGGTTGGGTGGTTGGGTTGTTGGGTTGGGTGGTTGGGTTGTCGGGTTGTTGGTTTGGGTTGGGTGATTGGGTTGTTGGGTCGGGTTAGGTTGTTGGGTTGGATGGTTGGGTTGTTGGGTTGTGTTGGATGGTTGTGTTGTTGGGTTGGGTGGTTGTGTTGTTGGGCTGGGTTGGATGGTTGGGTTGTTGGGTTGGGTTGGTTGGTGTGGTTGTTGGGTAGGGTTGTTGGTTTGGGTTGGGTGGTTGGGTTGTTGGGTTGGGTTGAGTGGTTGGGTTGTTGGGTTGGGTTGTTGGGTTGGGTGGTTGGGTTGTCGGGTTGTTGGTTTGGGTTGGGTGGTTGGGTTGTTGGGTCGGGTTAGGTTGTTGGGTTGGATGGTTGGGTTGTTGGGTTGTGTTGGATGGTTGCGTTGTTGGGTTGGGTGGTTGTGTTGTTGGGTTGGGTTGGATGGTTGGGTTGTTGGGTTGGGTTGGTTGGTGTGGTTGTTGGGTTGGGTTGTTGGTTTGGGTTGGGTGGTTGGGTTGTTGGGTTGGGTTGAGTGGTTGGGTTGTTGGGTTGGGTGGATGGGTTGGATGGTTGGGTTGTTGGGTTGGATGGTTGGATTCTTGAGTTTTGTTGTTGGGTTGGCTGGTTGGTTTGTTGGGTTGGGTTGAGTGGTTGGGTTGTTGGGTTGGGTTGTTAGGTTGGGTTGTTGGGATGTTGGGTTGGGTTGTTCGGTTCGGTGGTTGGGTTTTTGGTTTGGGTTGGGTGGTTGGATTTTTTGGGTTGGGTTGGGTGGTTGGGTTGTTGGGTTGGGTTGAGTGGTTGGGTTGTTGGGTTGGGTTGGATGGTTGGGCTGTTGGGTTGTTGGGTTGGGTGGTTGGGTGGTTGGGTTGTTGCATTGTTGGTTTGGGTTGGGTGAATGGGTTGGGTTGTTGGGTTGGGTTGAGTGGTTGGGTTCTTGGGTGGGGTGGTTGGGTTGTTGGGTTGGCTTGTTGGGTTCGGTGGTTGGGTTGTTGGGTTGGGTTGGATGGTTGGGTTGATGGGTTGGGTTGTTGGTTTGGGTTGGGTGGTTGGGTTGTTGGATTGGGTTGAGTGGTTGGGTTGGGTGGATGGTTGGGCTGTTGGGTTGGCTGGTTGGTTTGTTGGGTTGGGTTGAGTGGTTGGGTTGTTGAGTTAGTTGGGTGGTTGGGTTGTTGGGTTGGGTGGTTGGGTTGTTGGTTGGGTTGTTGGGTTGGGCTGGGTGGTTTGGTTACTGGGTTGGGTTGGATGGTTGGGTTGTTGGGTTGGGTGGTTGGAGTTTTTGGGTTGGGTTGGGTGGTTGGGTTGTTGGGTTGGGTTGGGTGGTAGGGTTGTTGGGTTGGGTTGAGTGGTTGGGTTGTTGGGTTGGGTGGATGGGTTGGATGGTTGGGTTGTTGGGTTGGGTGGTTGGGTTGTTGAGTTTTGTTGTTGGGTTGGGTGGTTGGGTTGGCTGGTTGGTTTGTTGGGTTGGGTTGAGTGGTTGGGTTGTTGGGTTGGGTTGGGTGGTTGGGTTGTTTGGTTGGGTTGGGTTGGGTGGTTGGGTTGTTGGGTTGGGTTGAGTGGTTGGGTTGGGTGGATGGGTTGGATGGTTGGGTTGTTGGGTTGGCTGGTTGGTTTGTTGGGTTGGGTTGAGTGGTTGGGTTGTTGGGTTAGTTGGGTGGTTGGGTTGTTGGGTTGGGTGGTTGGGTTGTTGGTTGGGTTGGGTTGTTGGGTTGGGCTGGGTGGTTTGGTTACTGGGTTGGGTTGGATGGTTGGGTTGTTGGGTTGGGTTGGGTGGTAGGGTTGTTGGGTTGGGTTGAGTGGTTGGGTTGTTGGGTTGGGTGGATGGGTTGGATGGTTGGGTTGTTGGGTTGGGTGGTTGGGTTGGCTGGTTGGTTTGTTGGGTTGGGTTGAGTGGTTGGGTTGTTGGGTTGGGTTGGGTGGTTGGGTTGTTGGGTTGGGTGCTTAGGTTGTTGGGTTGGGTTGGGTTGTTGGGTTGGGTGGTTGGGTTGGGTTGTTGGGTTGTGGGTTGGGTGGTTGGGTTGTTGGGTTGGGTGGTTGGGTTGTTGGGTTGGCTTGTTGGGTTGGGTGTTTTGGTTGTTGGCTAGGGTGGTTGGGTTGTTGGGTTGGCTTGTTGGGTTGGGTGGTTGGGTTGTTGGTTTGGGTTGGGTGGTTGGATTTTTTGGGTTGGGTTGGGTGGTTGGGTTGTTGGGTTCGGTTTTGGGTTGGGTGGTTGGGTTGGGTTATTGGGTTGTTGGGTTGGGTGGTTGGGTTGTCGGGTTGTTGGTTTGGGTTGGGTGGTTGGGTTTGGGTTGGGTTAGGTTGTTGGGTTGGATGGTTGGGTTGCTGGGTTGTGTTGGATTGTTGCATTGTTGGGTTGGGTGGTTGTGTTGTTGGGTTGGGTTGGATGGTTGGGTTGTTGGGTTGGGTTGGGTGGTTGGGCTGTTGGGTTGTTGGGTTGGGTGGTTGGGTGGTTGGGTGGTTGGGTTGTTGGGTGGTTGGGTGGTTGGGTTGTTGGGTTGGGTTGAGTGGTTGGGTTCTTGGGTGGGGTGGTTGGGTTGTTGGGTTGGCTTGTTGGGTTCGGTGGTTGGGTTGTTGGCTTGGGTGGTTGGGTTGTTGGGTTGGCTTGTTGGGTTGGGTGGTTCGGTTGTTAGGTTGGGTTGCCGGGCTGGATAGATGGGATGTTGGGTTGGGTTGTTGGGTTGGGTGGTTGGGTTGTTGGTTTGGGTTGGGTGGTTGGATGTTTTGGGTTGGGTGGTTGGATTGTTGGGTTGGGTTGAGTGGTTGGGTTGTTGGGTTGGGTGGTTGGGTTGTTGGGTTGGGTTGGATGGTTGGGTTGGGTTGGGTGGTTGGGTTGTTGGGTTGGGTTGTTGGTTTGGGTTGGGTGGTTGGGTTGTTGGATTGGGTTGAGTGGTTGGGTTGTTGGGTTGGGTGGATGGGTTGGATGGTTGGGTTGTTGGGTTGGGTTGAGTGGTTGGATTGTTGGGTTGGGTTGGGTGGTTGGGTGGGGTGGTTGGGTTGTTGGGTTGGTGGTTGGGTTGTTGGTTGGGTTGGGTGGTTGGGTTGTTGGGTTGGCTTGTTGGGTTGGGTGGTTGGGTTGTTGGTTTGGGTTGGGTGGTTGGATTTTTTGGGTTGGGTTGGGTTGTTGGGTTGTTGGGTTGGGTGGTTGGGTTGGCTGGTTGGTTTGTTGGGTTGGGTTGGATGGTTGGGCTGTTGGGTTGGGTTGGGTTGAGTGGTTGGGTTGATTTGGGTGGTTGGGTTGTTGGGTTGGGTTGTTGGGTTGTTGAGTTGGGTTGGGTGGATGGGTTGTTGGGTTGGCTTGTTGGGTTGTTTGGTTGGGTTGTTGGCTTGGGTGGTTGGGTTGTTGGGTTCGCTTGTTGGGTTGGGTGGTTGGGTTGTTAGGTTGGGTATTTGGGTTGGATGGATGGGATGTTGGGTTGGGTGGTTGGTTTGGGTTAGGTGGTGGAATTTTTGGGTTGGGTTATGTGGTTGGGTTGTTGGGTTGGGTTGAGTGGTTGGGTTGTTGGGTTGGCTTGTTGGGTTGGGTGTGTTGGTTGTTGGCTAGGGTGGTTTGAGTGGTTGGGTTGAGTGGTTGGGTTGGGTGGATGGGTTGGATGGTTGGGTTGTTGAGTTTTGTTGGGTCGGGTGGTTGGGTTGGCTGGTTGGTTGTTGGGTTGGGTTGAGTGGTTGGGTTGTTCGGTTGGGTTGGGTGGTTGGGTTGTTTGGTTGGGTTGGGTGGTTGGGTTGTTGGCTTGGGTGGTTGGGTTGTTGGGTTGGGTGCTTAGGTTGTTGGGTTGGGTTGGGTGGTTGGGTTGTTGGGTTGGGTGGTTGGGTTGTTGGGTTTGGTTGTTGGGTTGTGTGGTTTAATTGTTGGGTTGGGTTGGGCTGGGTTGTTGGGATGTTGGGTTGGGTTGTTGGGTTCGGTGGTTGGGTTGTTGGTTTGGGTTGGGTGGTTGGATTTTTTGGGTTGGGTTGGGTGGTTGGGTTGAGTGGTTGGGTTGTTGGGTTGGGTTGGGTTGTTGGGTTGGGTTGGATGGTTGGGCTGTTGGGTTGGGTTGGGTGGTTGGGTGGTTGGGTTGTTGCATTGTTGGTTTGGGTTGGGTGGTTGGGTTGTTGGGTTTGGTTGAGTGGTTGGGTTCTTGGGTGGGGTGGTTGGGTTGGTGCATTGGCTTGTTGGGTTCGGTGGTTGGGTTGTTGGCTTGGGTGGTTGGGTTGTTGGGTTGGCTTGTTGGGTTGGGTGGTTGGGTTGGGTGGTTGGGTTGTTAGGTTGGGTTGCCGGGCTGGATAGATGGGATGTTGGGTTGGGTTGTTGGGTTGGGTGGATGGGTTGGATGGTTGGGTTGTTGGGTTGGGTGGTTGGGTTGTTGGGTTTTGTTGTTGGGTTGGGTGGTTAGGTTGGCTGGTTGGTTTGTTGGGTTGGGTTGGATGGTTGGGCTGTTGGGTTGGGTTGGGTTGAGTGGTTGGGTTGTTGGGTTGTGTTGGGTGGTTGGGTTGTTGGGTTGGGTTGTTGGGTTGTTGAGTTGGCTTGGGTGGTTGGGTTGTTGGGTTGGCTTGTTGGGTTGTTAGGTTGGGTTGCTGGGCTGGATGGATGGGATGTTGGGTTGGGTTGTTGGGTTGTTGGCTTGGGTGGTTGGGTTGTTGGGTTCGCTTGTTGGGTTGGGTGGTTGGGTTGTTGGGTTGGCTTGTTGGGTTGGGTGTTTTGGTTGTTGACTAGGGTGGTTGGGTTGTTGGGTTGGCTTGTTGGGTTGGGTGGTTGGGTTGTTGGTTTGGGTTGGGTGGTTGGATTTTTTGGGTTGGGTTGGGTGGTTGTGTTGTTGGGTTGGCTTGTTGGGTTGGGTGTTTTGGTTGTTGACTAGGGTGGTTGGGTTGTTGGGTTGGCTTGTTGGGTTGGGTGGTTGGGTTGTTGGTTTGGGTTGGGTGGTTGGATTTTTTGAGTTGGGTTGGGTGGTTGTGTTGTTGGGTTGGCTTGTTGGGTTGGGTGTTTTGGTTGTTGGCTAGGGTGGTTGGGTTGTTGGGTTGGCTTGTTGGGTTGGGTGGTTGGGTTGTTGGTTTGGGTTGGGTGGTTGGATTTTTTGGGTTGGGTTGGGTTGTTGGGTTGTTGAGTTGGGTTGGGTGGATGGGTTGTTGGGTTGGCTTGTTGGGTTGTTTGGTTGGGTTGTTGGCTTGGGTGGTTGGGTTGTTGGGTTCGCTTGTTGGGTTGGGTGGTTGGGTTGTTAGGTTGGGTATTTGGGTTGGGTGGATGGAATGTTGGGTTGGGTGGTTGGATTTTTTGGGTTGGGTTATGTGGTTGGGTTGTTGGGTTGGGTTGTGTGGTTGGGTTGTTGGGTTGGCTTGTTGGGTTGGGTGTTTTGGTTGTTGGCTAGGGTGGTTTGAGTGGTTGGGTTGAGTGGTTGGGTTGGGTGGATGGGTTGGATGGTTGGGTTGTTGAGTTTTGTTGTTGGGTCGGGTGGTTGGGTTGGCTGGTTGGTTTGTTGGGTTGGGTTGAGTGGTTGGGTTGTTTGGTTGGGTTGGGTGGTTGAGTTGTTGGGTTGGGTGGTTGGGTTGTTGGGTTGGGTGGTTGGGTTGTTGGGTTGGGTGCTTAGGTTGTTGGGTTGGGTTGGGTGGTTGGGTTGTTGGGTTTGGTTGTTGGGTTGTGTGGTTTAATTGTTGGGTTGGGTGGTTGGGTTGGGTTGGGCTGGGTTGTTGGGATGTTGGGTTGGGTTGTTGGGTTCGGTGGTTGGGTTGTTGGTTTGGGTTGGGTGGTTGGATTTTTTGGGTTGGGTTGGGTGGTTGGGTTGTTGGGTTGGGTTGGATGGTTGGGCTGTTGGGTTGTTGGGTTGGGTGGTTGGGTTGTTGCATTGTTGGTTTGGGTTGGGTGGTTGGGTTGTTGGGTTTGGTTGAGTGGTTGGGTTCTTGGGTGGGGTGGTTGGGTTGGTGGGTTGGCTTGTTGGGTTCGGTGGTTGGGTTGTTGGCTTGGGTGGTTGGGTTGTTGGGTTGGCTTGTTGGGTTGGGTGGTTGGGTTGGGTGGTTGGGTTGTTAGGTTGGGTTGCCGGGCTGGATAGATGGGATGTTGGGTTGGGTTGTTGGGTTGGGTGGATGGGTTGGATGGTTGGGTTGTTGGGTTGGGTGGTTGGGTTGTTGGGTTTTGTTGTTGGGTTGGGTGGTTAGGTTGGCTGGTTGGTTTGTTGGGTTGGGTTGGATGGTTGGGCTGTTGGGTTGGGTTGGGTTGAGTGGTTGGGTTGCTGGCTTGGGTGGTTGAGTTGTTGGGTTGGCTTGTTGTGTTGGGTGGTTGGGTTGGGTGGTTGGGTTGTTAGGTTGGGTTGCCGGGCTGGATAGATGGGATGTTGGGTTGGGTTGTTGGGCTGGGTGGTTGGGTTGTTGGTTTGGGTTGGGTGGTTGGATGTTTTGGGTTGGGTGGTTGGATTGTTGGGTTGGGTTGAGTGGTTGGGTTGTTGGGTTGGGTTGGATGGTTGGGTTGGGTTGGGTGGTTGGGTTGTTGGGTTGGGTTGTTGGTTTGAGTTGGGTGGTTGGGTTGTTGGATTGGGTTGAGTGGTTGGGTTGTTGGGTTGGGTGGATGGGTTGGATGGTTGGGTTGTTGGGTTGGGTTGAGTGGTTGGGTTGTTGGGTTGGGTAGCTGGGTGGGGTGGTTGGGTTGTTGGGTTGTTGGTTGGGTTGTTGGTTGGGTTGGGTGGTTGGGTTGTTAGGTTGGCTTGTTGGGTTGGGTGGTTGGGTTGTTGGTTTGGGTTGGGTGGTTGGATTTTTTGGGTTGGGTTGGGTGGTTGGGTTGAGTGGTTGGGTTGTTGGGTTGGGTTGGGTTGTTGGGTTGGGTTAGATGGTTGGGCTGTTGGGTTGTTGGGTTGGGTGGTTGGGTGGTTGGGTTGTTGCATTGTTGGTTTGGGTTGGGTGATTGGGTTGGGTTGGGTTGAGTGGTTGGGTTCTTGGGTGGGGTGGTTGGGTTGGTGGGTTGGCTTGTTCGGTTCGGTGGTTGGGTTGTTGGCTTGGGTGGTTGGGTTGTTGGGTTGGCTTGTTGGGTTGGGTGGTTGGGTTGTTAGGTTGGGTTGCCGGGCTGGATAGATGGGATGTTGGGTTGGGTTGTTGGGTTGGGTGGATGGGTTGGATGGTTGGGTTGTTGGGTTGGGTGGTTGGGTTGTTGGGTTTTGTTGTTGGGTTGGGTGGTTAGGTTGGCTGGTTGGTTTGTTGGGTTGGGTTGGATGGTTGGGCTGTTGGGTTGGGTTGGGTTGAGTGGTTGGGTTGTTGGGTTGTGTTGGGTGGTTGGGTTGTTGGGTTGGGTTGTTGGGTTGTTGAGTTGGCTTGGGTGGTTGGGTTGTTGGGTTGGCTTGTTGGGTTGTTAGGTTGGGTTGCTGGGCTGGATGGATGGGATGTTGGGTTGGGTTGTTGGGTTGTTGGCTTGGGTGGTTGGGTTGTTGGGTTCGCTTGTTGGGTTGGGTGGTTGGGTTGTTAGGTTGGGTGGTTGGGTTGGGTGGATGGGATGTTGGGTTGGGTTGTTGGGTTGGGTGGTTGGATTTTTTGGGTTGGGTTATGTGGTTGGGTTGGGTTGAGTGGTTGGGTTTTGGGTTGGCTTGTTGGGTTGGGTGTTTTGGTTGTTGACTAGGGTGGTTGGGTTGTTGGGTTGGCTTGTTGGTTTGGGTGGTTGGGTTGTTGGTTTGGGTTGGGTGGTTGGTTTTTTTGGGTTGGGTTGGGTGGTTGTGTTGTTGGGTTGGCTTGTTGGGTTGGGTGTTTTGGTTGTTGGCTAGGGTGGTTGGGTTGTTGGGTTGGCTTGTTGGGTTGGGTGGTTGGGTTGTTGGGTTGGGTTGGATGGTTGGGTTGATGGGTTGGGTTGTTGGTTTGGGTTGGGTGGTTGGGTTGTTGGATTGGGTTGAGTGGTTGGGTTGGGTGCATGGGTTGGATGGTTGGGTTGTTGGGTTGGCTGGTTGGTTTGTTGGGTTGGGTTGAGTGGTTGGGTTGTTGGGTTAGTTGGGTGGTTGGGTTGTTGGGTTGGGTGGTTGGGTTGTTGGTTGGGTTGGGTTGTTGGGTTGGGGTGGGTGGTTTGGTTACTGGGTTGGGTTGGATGGTTGGGTTGTTGGGTTGGGTTGGGTGGTTGGATTTTTTGGGTTGGGTTGGGTGGTTGGGTTGTTGGGTTGGGTTGGGTGGTAGGGTTGTTGGGTTGGGTTGAGTGGTTGGGTTGTTGGGTTGGGTGGATGGGTTGGGTGGATGGGTTGGATGGTTGGGTTGTTGGGTTGGGTGGTTGGGTTGTTGAGTTTTGTTGTTGGGTTGGGTGGTTGGGTTGGCTGGTTGGTTTGTTGGGTTGGGTTGAGTGGTTGGGTTGTTGGGTTGGGTTGGGTGGTTGGGTTGTTTGGTTGGGTTGGGTTGGGTGGTTGGGTTGTTGGGTTGGGTGCTTAGGTTGTTGGGTTGGGTTGGGTTGTTGGGTTGGGTGGTTGGGTTGGGTTGTTGGGTTGTGGGTTGGGTGGTTGGGTTGTTGGGTTGGGTGTTTGGGTTGTTGGGTTGGCTTGTTGGGTTGGGTGTTTTGGTTGTTGGCTAGGGTGGTTGGGTTGTTGGGTTGGCTTGTTGGGTTGGGTGGTTGGGTTGTTCGTTTGGGTTGGGTGGTTGGATTTTTTGGGTTGGGTTGGGTGGTTGGGTTGTTGGGTTCGGTTTTGGGTTGGGTTATTGGGTTGTTGGGTTGGGTGGTTGGGTTGTCGGGTTGTTGGTTTGGGTTGGGTGGTTGGGTTGTTGGGTTGGGTTAGGTTGTTGGGTTGGATGGTTGGGTTGCTGGGTTGTGTTGGATTGTTGCATTGTTGGGTTGGGTGGTTGTGTTGTTGGGTTGGGTTGGATGGTTGGGTTGTTGGGTTGGGTTGGGTGGTTGGGTTGTTGGGTTGGGTTGTTGGTTTGGGTTGGGTGGTTGGGTTGTTGGGTTGGGTGGTTGGGTTGTTGGGTTCGGTGGTTGGGTTGCTGGCTTGGGTGGTTGAGTTGTTGGGTTGGCTTGTTGTGTTGGGTGGTTGCGTTGGGTGGTTGGGTTGTTAGGTTGGGTTGCCGGGCTGGATAGATGGGATGTTGGGTTGGGTTGTTGGGCTGGGTGGTTGGGTTGTTGGTTTGGGTTGGGTGGTTGGATGTTTTGGGTTGGGTGGTTGGATTGTTGGGTTGGGTTGAGTGGTTGGGTTGTTGGGTTGGGTGGTTGGGTTGTTGGGTTGGGTTGGATGGTTGGGTTGGGTTGGGTGGTTGGGTTGTTGGGTTGGGTTGTTGGTTTGAGTTGGGTGGTTGGGTTGAGTGGTTGGGTTGTTGGGTTGGGTTGGGTGGTTGGGTTGTTGGGTTGGTGGTTGGGTTGTTGGGCTGGGTTGAGTGGTTGGGTTGTTGGGTTGGGTGGTTGGGTTGCTGGGTTGGTGGTTGGGTTGTTGGTTGGGTTGGGTGGTTGGGTTGTTGGTTTGGGTTGGGTGGTTGGATTTTTTGGGTTGGGTTGGGTGGTTGGGTTGTTGAGATGTTGGGTTGGGTTGGGTGGTTGGGTTGGCTGGTTGGTTTGTTGGGTTGGGTTGGATGGTTGGGCTGTTGGGTTGGGTTGGGTTGAGTGGTTGGGTTGTGTTGGGTTGTTGGGTTGGGTTGTTGGGTTCGCTGTTTGGGTTGGGTTGTTAGGTTGGGTATTTGGGTTGGGTGGATGGGATGTTGGGTTGGGTTGTTGGGTTGGGTGGTTGGTTTGGGTTGGGTGGTTGGATTTTTTGGGTTGGGTTATGTGGTTGGGTAGTTGGGTTGGGTTGTTGGGTTGGCTTGTTGGGTTGGGTGTTTTGGTTGTTGGCTAGGGTTGTTTGAGTGGTTGGGTGGATTGGTTGGATGGTTGGGTTGTTGGGTTGGGTGGTTGGGTTGTTGAGTTTTGTTGTTGGGTTGGGTGGTTGGGTTGGCTGGTTGGTTTGTTGGGTTGGGTTGAGTGGTTGGGTTGTTTGGTTGGGTTGGGTGGTTGGGTTGTTTGGTTGGGTTGGGTGGTTGGGTTGTTGGGTTGGGTGCTTAGGTTGTTGGGTTGGGTTGGTTGGTTGGGTTGTTGGGTTGGGTGGTTGGGTTGTTAGGTTGGGTTGTTGGGTTGGGTGGATGGGATGTTGGGTTGGGTTGAGTGGTTGGGTTGTTGGGTTGGCTTGTTGGGTTGGGTGTTTTGGTTGTTGGCTAGGGTTGTTGGGTTGGCTTGTTGGGTTGGGTGGTTGGGTTGTTGGTTTGGGTGGTTGGATTTTTTGGGTTGGGTTGGGTGGTTGGGTTGTTGGGTTGGCTTGTTGGGTTGGGTGTTTTGGTTGTTGGCTAGGGTGGTTGGGTTGTTGGGTTGGCTTGTTGGGTTCGGTGGTTGGGTTGTTGGTTTGGGTTGGGTGGTTGGATTTTTTGGGTAGGGTTGGGTGGTTGGGTTGTTGGGTTCGGTTGTTCGGTTGGGTGGTTGGGTTGGGTTATTGGGTTGTTGGGTTGGGTGGTTGGGTTGTCGGGTTGTTGGTTTGGGTTGGGTGGTTGGGTTGTTGGGTTGGGTTAGGTTGTTGGGTTTGATGGTTGGGTTGTTGGGTTGTGTTGGATGGTTGCATTGTTGGGTTGGGTGGTTGTGTTGTTGGGTTGGGTTGGATGGTTGGGTTGTTGGGTTGGGTTGGGTGGTTGGGTTGTTGGGTGGTTGGGTTGTTGGGTTGGGTTGAGTGGTTGGGTTGTTGGGTTGGGTGGATGGGTTGGATGGTTGGGTTGTTGGGTTGGATGGTTGGATTGTTGAGTTTTGTTGTTGGGTTGGGTGGTTGGGTTGGCTGGTTGGTTTGTTGGGTTGGGTTGAGTGGTTGGGTTGTTGGGTTGGGTTGTTAGGTTGGGTTGTTGGGATGTTGGGTTGGGCTGTTCGGTTCGGTGGTTGGGTTGTTAGTTTGGGTTGGGTGGTTGGATTTTTTGGGTTGTGTTGAGTGGTTGGGTTGTTGGGTTGGGTTGGGTTGTTGGGTTGGGTTGGATGGTTGGGCTGTTGGGTTGTTGGGTTGGGTGTTTGGGTGGTTGGGTTGTTGCATTGTTGGTTTGGGTTGGGTGGTTGAGTTGTTGGGTTGGGTTGAGTGGTTGGGTTCTTGGGTGGGGTGGTTGGGTTGTTGGGTTGGCTTGTTGGGTTCGGTGGTTGGGTTGTTCGCTTGGGTGGTTGGGTTGTTGGGTTGGCTTGTTGGGTTGGGTGGTTGGGTTGGGTGGTTCGGTTGTTAGGTTGGGTTGCCAGGCTGGATAGATGGGATGTTGGGTTGGGTTGTTGGGTTGGGTGGTTGGGTTGTTGGTTTGGGTTGGGTGGTTGGATGTTTTGGGTTGGGTGGTTGGATTGTTGGGTTGGGTGGTTGGATGTTTTGGGTTGGGTGGTTGGATTGTTGGGTTGGGTTGAGTGGTTGGGTTGTTGGGTTGGGTGGTTGGGTTGTTGGGTTGGGTTGGATGGTTGGGTTGGGTTGGGTGGTTGGGTTGTTGGGTTGGGTTGAGTGGTTGGGTTGTTGGGTTGGGTGGATGGGTTGGATGGTTGGGTTGTTGGGTTGGGTTGAGTGGTTGGATTGTTGGGTTGGGTTGGGTTGGGTGGTTGGGTGGGGTGGTTGGGTTGTTGGGTTGGTGGTTGGGTTGTTGGTTGGGTTGGGTGGTTGGGTTGTTGGGTTGGCTTGTTGGGTTGGGTGGTTGGGTTGTTGGTTTGGGTTGGGTGGTTGGATTTTTTGGGTTAGGTTGGGTTGTTGGGTTGGGTGGTTGGGTTGGCTGGTTGGTTTGTTGGGTTGGGTTGGATGGTTGGGCTGTTGGGTTGGGTTGGGTTGAGTGGTTGGGTTGTGTTGGGTGGTTGGGTTGTTGGGTTGTTGAGTTGGGTTGGGTGGATGGGTTGTTGGGTTGGCTTGTTGGGTTGTTTGGTTGGGTTGTTGGCTTGGGTGGTTGGGTTGTTGGGTTCGCTTGTTGGGTTGGGTGGTTGGGTTGTTAGGTTGGGTATTTGGGTTGGGTGGATGGGATGTTGGGTTGGGTGGTTGGATTTTTTGGGTTTGGTTATGTGGTTGGGTTGTTGGGTTGGGTTGAGTGGTTGGGTTGTTGGGTTCGGTTTTGGGTTGGGTGGTTGGGTTGGGTTATTGGGTTGTTGGGTTGGGTGGTTGGGTTGTCGGGTTGTTGGTTTGGGTTGGGTGGTTGGGTTTGGGTTGGGTTAGGTTGTTGGGTTGGATGGTTGGGTTGCTGGGTTGTGTTGGATTGTTGCATTGTTGGGTTGGGTGGTTGTGTTGTTGGGTTGGGTTGGATGGTTGGGTTGTTGGGTTGGGTTGGGTGGTTGGGCTGTTGGGTTGTTGGGTTGGGTGGTTGGGTGGTTGGGTGGTTGGGTTGTTGGGTTGGGTTGAGTGGTTGGGTTCTTGGGTGGGGTGGTTGGGTTGTTGGGTTGGCTTGTTGGGTTCGGTGGTTGGGTTGTTGGCTTGGGTGGTTGGGTTGTTGGGTTGGCTTGTTGGGTTGGGTGGTTCGGTTGTTAGGTTGGGTTGCCGGGCTGGATAGATGGGATGTTGGGTTGGGTTGTTGGGTTGGGTGGTTGGGTTGTTGGTTTGGGTTGGGTGGTTGGATGTTTTGGGTTGGGTGGTTGGATTGTTGGGTTGGGTTGAGTGGTTGGGTTGTTGGGTTGGGTGGTTGGGTTGTTGGGTTGGGTTGGATGGTTGGGTTGGGTTGGGTGGTTGGGTTGTTGGGTTGGGTTGTTGGTTTGGGTTGGGTGGTTGGGTTGTTGGATTGGGTTGAGTGGTTGGGTTGTTGGGTTGGGTGGATGGGTTGGATGGTTGGGTTGTTGGGTTGGGTTGAGTGGTTGGATTGTTGGGTTGGGTTGGGTTGGGTGGTTGGGTGGGGTGGTTGGGTTGTTGGGTTGGTGGTTGGGTTGTTGGTTGGGTTGGGTGGTTGGGTTGTTGGGTTGGCTTGTTGGGTTGGGTGGTTGGGTTGTTGGTTTGGGTTGGGTGGTTGGATTTTTTGGGTTGGGTTGGGTTGTTGGGTTGTTGGGTTGGGTGGTTGGGTTGGCTGGTTGGTTTGTTGGGTTGGGTTGGATGGTTGGGCTGTTGGGTTGGGTTGGGTTGAGTGGTTGGGTTGTGTTGGGTGGTTGGGTTGTTGGGTTGGGTTGTTGGGTTGTTGAGTTGGGTTGGGTGGATGGGTTGTTGGGTTGGCTTGTTGGGTTGTTTGGTTGGGTTGTTGGCTTGGGTGGTTGGGTTGTTGGGTTCGCTTGTTGGGTTGGGTGGTTGGGTTGTTAGGTTGGGTATTTGGGTTGGATGGATGGGATGTTGGGTTGGGTGGTTGGTTTGGGTTAGGTGGTGGAATTTTTGGGTTGGGTTATGTGGTTGGGTTGTTGGGTTGGGTTGAGTGGTTGGGTTGTTGGGTTGGCTTGTTGGGTTGGGTGTGTTGGTTGTTGGCTAGGGTGGTTTGAGTGGTTGGGTTGAGTGGTTGGGTTGGGTGGATGGGTTGGATGGTTGGGTTGTTGAGTTTTGTTGGGTCGGGTGGTTGGGTTGGCTGGTTGGTTGTTGGGTTGGGTTGAGTGGTTGGGTTGTTCGGTTGGGTTGGGTGGTTGGGTTGTTTGGTTGGGTTGGGTGGTTGGGTTGTTGGCTTGGGTGGTTGGGTTGTTGGGTTGGGTGCTTAGGTTGTTGGGTTGGGTTGGGTGGTTGGGTTGTTGGGTTGGGTGGTTGGGTTGTTGGGTTTGGTTGTTGGGTTGTGTGGTTTAATTGTTGGGTTGGGTGGTTGGGTTGGGTTGGGCTGGGTTGTTGGGATGTTGGGTTGGGTTGTTGGGTTCGGTGGTTGGGTTGTTGGTTTGGGTTGGGTGGTTGGATTTTTTGGGTTGGGTTGGGTGGTTGGGTTGAGTGGTTGGGTTGTTGGGTTGGGTTGGGTTGTTGGGTTGGGTTGGATGGTTGGGCTGTTGGGTTGGGTTGGGTGGTTGGGTGGTTGGGTTGTTGCATTATTGGTTTGGGTTGGGTGGTTGGGTTGTTGGGTTTGGTTGAGTGGTTGGGTTCTTGGGTGGGGTGGTTGGGTTGGTGCATTGGCTTGTTGGGTTCGGTGGTTGGGTTGTTGGCTTGGGTGGTTGGGTTGATGGGTTGGCTTGTTGGGTTGGGTGGTTGGGTTGGGTGGTTGGGTTGTTAGGTTGGGTTGCCGGGCTGGATAGATGGGATGTTGGGTTGGGTTGTTGGGTTGGGTGGATGGGTTGGATGGTTGGGTTGTTGGGTTGGGTGGTTGGGTTGTTGGGTTTTGTTGTTGGGTTGGGTGGTTAGGTTGGCTGGTTGGTTTGTTGGGTTGGGTTGGATGGTTGGGCTGTTGGGTTGGGTTGGGTTGAGTGGTTGGGTTGTTGGGTTGTGTTGGGTGGTTGGGTTGTTGGGTTGGGTTGTTGGGTAGTTGAGTTGGCTTGGGTGGTTGGGTTGTTGGGTTGGCTTGTTGGGTTGTTAGGTTGGGTTGCTGGGCTGGATGGATGGGATGTTGGGTTGGGTTGTTGGGTTGTTGGCTTGGGTGGTTGGGTTGTTGGGTTCGCTTGTTGGGTTGGGTGGTTGGGTTGGCTTGTTGGGTTGGGTGTTTTGGTTGTTGACTAGGGTGGTTGGGTTGTTGGGTTGGCTTGTTGGGTTGGGTGGTTGGGTTCTTGGTTTGGGTTGGGTGGTTGGATTTTTTGGGTTGGGTTGGGTGGTTGTGTTGTTGGGTTGGCTTGTTGGGTTGGGTGTTTTGGTTGTTGACTAGGGTGGTTGGGTTGTTGGGTTGGCTTGTTGGGTTGGGTGGTTGGGTTGTTGGTTTGGGTTGGGTGGTTGGATTTTTTGGGTTGGGTTGGGTGGTTGTGTTGTTGGGTTGGCTTGTTGGGTTGGGTGTTTTGGTTGTTGGCTAGGGTGGTTGGGTTGTTGGGTTGGCTTGTTGGGTTGGGTGGTTGGGTTGTTGGTTTGGGTTGGGTGGTTGGATTTTTTGGGTTGGGTTGGGTGGTTGGGTTGTTGGGTTCGGTTTTGGGTTGGGTGGTTGGGTTGGGTTATTGGGTTGTTGGGTTGGGTGGTTGGGTTGTCGGGTTGTTGGTTTGGGTTGGGTGGTTGGGTTTGGGTTGGGTTAGGTTGTTGGGTTGGATGGTTGGGTTGCTGGGTTGTGTTGGATTGTTGCATTGTTGGGTTGGGTGGTTGTGTTGTTGGGTTGGGTTGGATGGTTGGGTTGTTGGGTTGGGTTGGGTGGTTGGGCTGTTGGGTTGTTGGGTTGGGTGGTTGGGTGGTTGGGTGGTTGGGTTGTTGGGTTGGGTTGAGTGGTTGGGTTCTTGGGTGGGGTGGTTGGGTTGTTGGGTTGGCTTGTTGGGTTCGGTGGTTGGGTTGTTGGCTTGGGTGGTTGGGTTGTTGGGTTGGCTTGTTGGGTTGGGTGGTTCGGTTGTTAGGTTGGGTTGCCGGGCTGGATAGATGGGATGTTGGGTTGGGTTGTTGGGTTGGGTGGTTGGGTTGTTGGTTTGGGTTGGGTGGTTGGATGTTTTGGGTTGGGTGGTTGGATGTTTTGGGTTGGGTGGTTGGATTGTTGGGTTGGGTTGAGTGGTTGGGTTGTTGGGTTGGGTGGTTGGGTTGTTGGGTTGGGTTGGATGGTTGGGTTGGGTTGGGTGGTTGGGTTGTTGGGTTGGGTTGTTGGTTTGGGTTGGGTGGTTGGGTTGTTGGATTGGGTTGAGTGGTTGGGTTGTTGGGTTGGGTGGATGGGTTGGATGGTTGGGTTGGGTTGAGTGGTTGGATTGTTGGGTTGGGTTGGGTTGGGTGGTTGGGTGGGGTGGTTGGGTTGTTGGGTTGGTGGTTGGGTTGTTGGTTGGGTTGGGTGGTTGGGTTGTTGGGTTGGCTTGTTGGGTTGGGTGGTTGGGTTGTTGGTTTGGGTTGGGTGGTTGGATTTTTTGGGTTGGGTTGGGTTGTTGGGTTGTTGGGTTGGGTGGTTGGGTTGGCTGGTTGGTTTGTTGGGTTGGGTTGGATGGTTGGGCTGTTGGGTTGGGTTGGGTTGAGTGGTTGGGTTGTGTTGGGTGGTTGGGTTGTTGGGTTGGGTTGTTGGGTTGTTGAGTTGGGTTGGGTGGATGGGTTGTTGGGTTGGCTTGTTGGGTTGTTTGGTTGGGTTGTTGGCTTGGGTGGTTGGGTTGTTGGGTTCGCTTGTTGGGTTGGGTGGTTGGGTTGTTAGGTTGGGTATTTGGGTTGGATGGATGGGATGTTGGGTTGGGTGGTTGGTTTGGGTTAGGTGGTGGAATTTTTGGGTTGGGTTATGTGGTTGGGTTGTTGGGTTGGGTTGAGTGGTTGGGTTGTTGGGTTGGCTTGTTGGGTTGGGTGTGTTGGTTGTTGGCTAGGGTGGTTTGAGTGGTTGGGTTGAGTGGTTGGGTTGGGTGGATGGGTTGGATGGTTGGGTTGTTGAGTTTTGTTGGGTCGGGTGGTTGGGTTGGCTGGTTGGTTGTTGGGTTGGGTTGAGTGGTTGGGTTGTTCGGTTGGGTTGGGTGGTTGGGTTGTTTGGTTGGGTTGGGTGGTTGGGTTGTTGGCTTGGGTGGTTGGGTTGTTGGGTTGGGTGCTTAGGTTGTTGGGTTGGGTTGGGTGGTTGGGTTGTTGGGTTGGGTGGTTGGGTTGTTGGGTTTGGTTGTTGGGTTGTGTGGTTTAATTGTTGGGTTGGGTGGTTGGGTTGGGTTGGGCTGGGTTGTTGGGATGTTGGGTTGGGTTGTTGGGTTCGGTGGTTGGGTTGTTGGTTTGGGTTGGGTGGTTGGATTTTTTGGGTTGGGTTGGGTGGTTGGGTTGAGTGGTTGGGTTGTTGGGTTGGGTTGGGTTGTTGGGTTGGGTTGGATGGTTGGGCTGTTGGGTTGGGTGGTTGGGTGGTTGGGTTGTTGCATTGTTGGTTTGGGTTGGGTGGTTGGGTTGTTGGGTTTGGTTGAGTGGTTGGGTTCTTGGGTGGGGTGGTTGGGTTGGTGCATTGGCTTGTTGGGTTCGGTGGTTGGGTTGTTGGCTTGGGTGGTTGGGTTGTTGGGTTGGCTTGTTGGGTTGGGTGGTTGGGTTGGGTGGTTGGGTTGTTAGGTTGGGTTGCCGGGCTGGATAGATGGGATGTTGGGTTGGGTTGTTGGGTTGGGTGGATGGGTTGGATGGTTGGGTTGTTGGGTTGGGTGGTTGGGTTGTTGGGTTTTGTTGTTGGGTTGGGTGGTTAGGTTGGCTGGTTGGTTTGTTGGGTTGGGTTGGATGGTTGGGCTGTTGGGTTGGGTTGGGTTGAGTGGTTGGGTTGTTGGGTTGTGTTGGGTGGTTGGGTTGTTGGGTTGGGTTGTTGGGTAGTTGAGTTGGCTTGGGTGGTTGGGTTGTTGGGTTGGCTTGTTGGGTTGTTAGGTTGGGTTGCTGGATGGATGGGATGTTGGGTTGGGTTGTTGGGTTGTTGGCTTGGGTGGTTGGGTTGTTGGGTTCGCTTGTTGGGTTGGGTGGTTGGGTTGGCTTGTTGGGTTGGGTGTTTTGGTTGTTGACTAGGGTGGTTGGGTTGTTGGGTTGGCTTGTTGGGTTGGGTGGTTGGGTTGTTGGTTTGGGTTGGGTGGTTGGATTTTTTGGGTTGGGTTGGGTGGTTGTGTTGTTGGGTTGGCTTGTTGGGTTGGGTGTTTTGGTTGTTGACTAGGGTGGTTGGGTTGTTGGGTTGGCTTGTTGGGTTGGGTGGTTGGGTTGTTGGTTTGGGTTGGGTGGTTGGATTTTTTGGGTTGGGTTGGGTGGTTGTGTTGTTGGGTTGGCTTGTTGGGTTGGGTGTTTTGGTTGTTGGCTAGGGTGGTTGGGTTGTTGGGTTGGCTTGTTGGGTTGGGTGGTTGGGTTGTTGGTTTGGGTTGGGTGGTTGGATTTTTTGGGTTGGGTTGGGTTGTTGGGTTGTTGAGTTGGGTTGGGTGGATGGGTTGTTGGGTTGGCTTGTTGGGTTGTTTGGTTGGGTTGTTGGCTTGGGTCGTTGGGTTGTTGGGTTCGCTTGTTGGGTTGGGTGGTTGGGTTGTTAGGTTGGGTATTTGGGTTGGGTGGATGGAATGTTGGGTTGGGTGGTTGGATTTTTTGGGTTGGGTTATGTGGTTGGGTTGTTGGGTTGGGTTGTGTGGTTGGGTTGTTGGGTTGGCTTGTTGGGTTGGGTGTTTTGGTTGTTGGCTAGGGTGGTTTGAGTGGTTGGGTTGAGTGGTTGGGTTGGGTGGATGGGTTGGATGGTTGGGTTGTTGGGTTGGATGGTTGGGTTGTTGAGTTTTGTTGTTGGGTCGGGTGGTTGGGTTGGCTGGTTGGTTTGTTGGGTTGGGTTGAGTGGTTGGGTTGTTCGGTTGGGTTGGGTGGTTGGGTTGTTTGGTTGGGTTGGGTTGTTGGGTTGGGTGGTTGGGTTGTTGGGTTGGGTGCTTAGGTTGTTGGGTTGGGTTGGGTGGTTGGGTTGTTGGGTTGGGTGGTTGGGTTGTTGGGTTTGGTTGTTGGGTTGTGTGGTTTAATTGTTGGGTTGGGTGGTTGGGTTGGGTTGGGCTGGGTTGTTGGGATGTTGGGTTGGGTTGTTGGGTTCGGTGGTTGGGTATTTGGTTTGGGTTGGGTGGTTGGATTTTTTGGGTTGGGTTGGGTGGTTGGGTTGTTGGGTTGGGTTGTTGGGTTGGGTTGGATGGTTGGGCTGTTGGGTTGTTGGGTTGGGTGGTTGGGTTGTTGCATTGTTGGTTTGGGTTGGGTGGTTCGGTTGTTGGGTTTGGTTGAGTGGTTGGGTTCTTGGGTGGGGTGGTTGGGTTGGTGGGTTGGCTTGTTGGGTTCGGTGGTTTGGTTGTTGGCTTGGGTGGTTGGGTTGTTGGGTTGGCTTGTTGGGTTGGGTGGTTGGGTTGGGTGGTTGGGTTGTTAGGTTGGGTTGCCGGGCTGGATAGATGGGATGTTGGGTTGGGTTGTTGGGTTGGGTGGATGGGTTGGATGGTTGGGTTGTTGCGTTGGGTGGTTGGTTTGTTGGGTTTTGTTGTTGGGTTGGGTGGTTAGGTTGGCTGGTTGGTTTGTTGGGTTGGGTTGGATGGTTGGGCTGTTGGGTTGGGTTGGGTTGAGTGGTTGGGTTGCTGGCTTGGGTGGTTGAGTTGTTGGGTTGGCTTGTTGTGTTGGGTGGTTGGGTTGGGTGGTTGGGTTGTTAGGTTGGGTTGCCGGGCTGGATAGATGGGATGTTGGGTTGGGTTGTTGGGCTGGGTGGTTGGGTTGTTGGTTTGGGTTGGGTGGTTGGATGTTTTGGGTTGGGTGGTTGGATTGTTGGGTTGGGTTGAGTGGTTGGGTTGTTGGGTTGGGTGGTTGGGTTGTTGGGTTGGGTTGGATGGTTGGGTTGGGTTGGGTTGTTGGGTTGTTGGGTTGGGTTGTTGGTTTGAGTTGGGTGGTTGGGTTGTTGGATTGGGTTGAGTGGTTGGGTTGTTGGGTTGGGTGGATGGGTTGGATGGTTGGGTTGTTGGGTTGGGTTGAGTGGTTGGGTTGTTGGGTTGGGTAGTTGGGTGGGGTGGTTGGGTTGTTGGGTTGTTGGTTGGGTTGTTGGTTGGGTTGGGTGGTTGGGTTGTTAGGTTGGCTTGTTGGGTTGGGTGGTTGGGTTGTTGGTTTGGGTTGGGTGGTTGGATTTTTTGGGTTGGGTTGGGTGGTTGGGTTGAGTGGTTGGGTTGTTGGGTTGGGTTGGGTTGTTGGGTTGGGTTAGATGGTTGGGCTGTTGGGTTGTTGGGTTGGGTGGTTGGGTGGTTGGGTTGTTGCATTGTTGGTTTGGGTTGGGTGATTGGGTTGGGTTGGGTTGAGTGGTTGGGTTCTTGGGTGGGGTGGTTGGGTTGGTGGGTTGGCTTGTTCGGTTCGGTGGTTGGGTTGTTGGCTTGGGTGGTTGGGTTGTTGGGTTGGCTTGTTGGGTTGGGTGGTTGGGTTGTTAGGTTGGGTTGCCGGGCTGGATAGATGGGATGTTGGGTTGGGTTGTTGGGTTGGGTGGATGGGTTGGATGGTTGGGTTGTTGGGTTCGGTGGTTGGGTTGTTGGGTTTTGTTGTTGGGTTGGGTGGTTAGGTTGGCTGGTTGGTTTGTTGGGTTGGGTTGGATGGTTGGGCTGTTGGGTTGGGTTGGGTTGAGTGGTTGGGTTGTTGGGTTGTGTTGGGTGGTTGGGTTGTTGGGTTGGGTTGTTGGGTTGTTGAGTTGGCTTGGGTGGTTGGGTTGTTGGGTTGGCTTGTTGGGTTGTTAGGTTGGGTTGCTGGGCTGGATGGATGGGATGTTGGGTTGGGTTGTTGGGTTGTTGGCTTGGGTGGTTGGGTTGTTGGGTTCGCTTGTTGGGTTGGGTGGTTGGGTTGTTAGGTTGGGTGGTTGGGTTGGGTGGATGGGTTGTTGGGTTGGGTTGTTGGGTTGGGTGGTTGGATTTTTTGGGTTGGGTTATGTGGTTGGGTTGGGTTGAGTGGTTGGGTTGTTGGGTTGGCTTGTTGGGTTGGGTGTTTTGGTTGTTGACTAGGGTGGTTGGGTTGTTGGGTTGGCTTGTTGGTTTGGGTGGTTGGGTTGTTGGTTTGGGTTGGGTGGTTGGTTTTTTTGGGTTGGGTTGGGTGGTTGTGTTGTTGGGTTGGCTTGTTGGGTTGGGTGTTTTGGTTGTTGGCTAGGGTGGTTGGGTTGTTGGGTTGGCTTGTTGGGTTGGGTGGTTGGGTTGTTGGGTTGGGTTGGATGGTTGGGTTGATGGGTTGGGTTGTTGGTTTGGGTTGGGTGGTTGGGTTGTTGGATTGGGTTGAGTGGTTGGGTTGGGTGCATTGGTTGGATGGTTGGGTTGTTGGGTTGGCTGGTTGGCTTGTTGGGTTGGGTTGAGTGGTTGGGTTGTTGGGTTAGTTGGGTGGTTGGGTTGTTGGGTTGGGTGGTTGGGTTGTTGGTTGGGTTGGGTTGTTGGGTTGGGCTGGGTGGTTTGGTTACTGGGTTGGGTTGGATGGTTGGGTTGTTGGGTTGGGTTGGGTGGCTGGATTTTTTGGGTTGGGTTGGGTGGTTGGGTTGTTGGGTTGGGTTGGGTGGTAGGGTTGTTGGGTTGGGTTGAGTGGTTGGGTTGTTGGGTTGGGTGGATGGGTTGGATGGTTGGGTTGTTGGGTTGGGTGGTTGGGTTGTTGAGTTTTGTTGTTGGGTTGGGTGGTTGGGTTGGCTCGTTGGTTTGTTGGGTTGGGTTGAGTGGTTGGGTTGTTGGGTTGGGTTGGGTGGTTGGGTTGTTTGGTTGGGTTGGGTTGGGTGGTTGGGTTGTTGGGTTGGGTGCTTAGGTTGTTGGGTTGGGTTGGGTTGTTGGGTTGGGTGGTTGGGTTGGGTTGTTGGGTTGTGGGTTGGGTGGTTGGGTTGTTGGGTTGGGTGTTTGGGTTGTTGGGTTGGCTTGTTGGGTTGGGTGTTTTGGTTGTTGGCTAGGGTGGTTGGGTTGTTGGGTTGGCTTGTTGGGTTGGGTGGTTGGGTTGTTGGTTTGGGTTGGGTGGTTGGATTTTTTGGGTTAGGTTGGGTGGTTGGGTTGTTGGGTTCGGTTTTGGGTTGGGTTATTGGGTTGTTGGGTTGGGTGGTTGGGTTGTCGGGTTGTTGGTTTGGGTTGGGTGGTTGGGTTGTTGGGTTGGGTTAGGTTGTTGGGTTGGATGGTTGGGTTGCTGGGTTGTGTTGGATTGTTGCATTGTTGGGTTGGGTGGTTGTGTTGTTGGGTTGGGTTGGGTGGTTGGGTTGTTGGGTTGGGTTGTTGGTTTGGGTTGGGTTGTTGGGTTTGGTGGTTGGGTTGTTGGGTTCGGTGGTTGGGTTGCTGGCTTGGGTGGTTGAGTTGTTGGGTTGGCTTGTTGTGTTGGGTGGTTGCGTTGGGTGGTTGGGTTGTTAGGTTGGGTTGCCGGGCTGGATAGATGGGATGTTGGGTTGGGTTGTTGGGCTGGGTGGTTGGGTTGTTGGTTTGGGTTGGGTGGTTGGATGTTTTGGGTTGGGTGGTTGGATTGTTGGGTTGGGTTGTTGGGTTGGGTGGTTGGGTTGTTGGGTTGGGTTGGATGGTTGGGTTGGGTTGGGTGGTTGGGTTGTTGGGTTGGGTTGTTGGTTTGAGTTGGGTGGTTGGGTTGAGTGGTTGGGTTGTTGGGTTGGGTTAGATGGTTGGGCTGTTGGGTTGTTGGGTTGGGTGGTTGGGTTGTTGCATTGTTGGTTTGGGTTGGGTGGTTGGGTTGTTGGGTTGGGTTGAGTGGTTGGGTTCTTCGGTGGGGTGGTTGGGTTGGTGGGTTGGCTTGTTGGGTTCGGTGGTTGGGTTGTTGGCTTGGGTGGTTGGGTTGTTGGGTTGGCTTGTTGGGTTGGGTGGTTGGGTTGTTAGGTTGGGTTGCCGGGCTGGATAGATGGGATGTTGGGTTGGGTTGTTGGGTTGGGTGAATGGGTTGGATGGTTGGGTTGTTGGGTTGGGTGGTTGGGTTGTTGGGTTTTGTTGTTGGGTTGGGTGGTTAGGTTGGCTGGTTGGTTTGTTGGGTTGGGTTGGATGGTTGGGCTGTTGGGTTGGGTTGGGTTGAGTGGTTGGGTTGTTGGGTTGTGTTGGGTGGTTGGGTTGTTGGGTTGGGTTGTTGGGTTGTTGAGTTGGCTTGGGTGGTTGGGTTGGTGGGTTGGCTTGTTGGGTTGTTAGGTTGGGTTGCTGGGCTGGATGGATGGGATGATGGGTTGGGTTGTTGGGTTGTTGGCTTGGGTGGTTGGGTTGTTGGGTTCGCTTGTTGGGTTGGGTGGTTGGGTTGTTAGGTTGGGTGGTTGGGTTGGGTGGATGGGATGTTGGGTTGAGTTGTTGGGTTGGGATGTTGGTTTGGGTTGGGTGGTTGGATTTTTTGGGTTGGGTTATGTGGTTGGGTTGGGTTGAGTGGTTGGTTGTTGGGTTGGCTTGTTGGGTTGGGTGTTTTGGTTGTTGACTAGGGTGGTTGGGTTGTTGGGTTGGCTTGTTGGGTTGGGTGGTTGGGTTGTTGGTTTGGGTTGGGTGGTTGGATTTTTTGGGTTGGGTTGGGTGGTTGTGTTGTTGGGTTGGCTTGTTGGGTTGGGTGTTTTGGTTGTTGGCTAGGGTGGTTGGGTTGTTGGGTTGGCTTGTTGGGTTGGGTGGTTGGGTTGTTGGTTTGGGTTGGGTGGTTGGATTTTTTGGGTTGGGTTGGGTGGTTGGGTTGTTGGGTTGGGCGGTTGGGTTGTCGGGTTGTTGGTTTGGGTTGGGTGATTGGGTTGTTGGGTCGGGTTAGGTTGTTGGGTTGGATGGTTGGGTTGTTGGGTTGTGTTGGATGGTTGTGTTGTTGGGTTGGGTGGTTGTGTTGTTGGGCTGGGTTGGATGGTTGGGTTGTTGGGTTGGGTTGGTTGGTGTGGTTGTTGGGTAGGGTTGTTGGTTTGGGTTGGGTGGTTGGGTTGTTGGGTTGGGTTGAGTGGTTGGGTTGTTGGGTTGGGTTGTTGGGTTGGGTGGTTGGGTTGTCGGGTTGTTGGTTTGGGTTGGGTGGTTGGGTTGTTGGGTCGGGTTAGGTTGTTGGGTTGGGTGGTTGGGTTGTTGGGTTGGGTTGAGTGGTTGGGTTGTTGGGTTGGGTGGATGGGTTGGATGGTTGGGTTGTTGGGTTGGATGGTTGGATTCTTGAGTTTTGTTGTTGGGTTGGCTGGTTGGTTTGTTGGGTTGGGTTGAGTGGTTGGGTTGTTGGGTTGGGTTGTTAGGTTGGGTTGTTGGGATGTTGGGTTGGGTTGTTCGGTTCGGTGGTTGGGTTTTTGGTTTGGGTTGGGTGGTTGGATTTTTTGGGTTGGGTTGGGTGGTTGGGTTGTTGGGTTGGGTTGAGTGGTTGGGTTGTTGGGTTGGGTTGGATGGTTGGGCTGTTGGGTTGTTGGGTTGGGTGGTTGGGTGGTTGGGTTGTTGCATTGTTGGTTTGGGTTGGGTGAATGGGTTGGGTTGTTGGGTTGGGTTGAGTGGTTGGGTTCTTGGGTGGGGTGGTTGGGTTGTTGGGTTGGCTTGTTGGGTTCGGTGGTTGGGTTGTTGGGTTGGGTTGGATGGTTGGGTTGATGGGTTGGGTTGTTGGTTTGGGTTGGGTGGTTGGGTTGTTGGATTGGGTTGAGTGGTTGGGTTGGGTGGATGGGTTGGATGGTTGGGCTGTTGGGTTGGCTGGTTGGTTTGTTGGGTTGGGTTGAGTGGTTGGGTTGTTGAGTTAGTTGGGTGGTTGGGTTGTTGGGTTGGGTGGTTGGGTTGTTGGTTGGGTTGTTGGGTTGGGCTGGGTGGTTTGGTTACTGGGTTGGGTTGGATGGTTGGGTTGTTGGGTTGGGTGGTTGGAGTTTTTGGGTTGGGTTGGGTGGTTGGGTTGTTGGGTTGGGTTGGGTGGTAGGGTTGTTGGGTTGGGCTGAGTGGTTGGGTTGTTGGGTTGGGTGGATGGGTTGGATGGTTGGGTTGTTGGGTTGGGTGGTTGGGTTGTTGAGTTTTGTTGTTGGGTTGGGTGGTTGGGTTGGCTGGTTGGTTTGTTGGGTTGGGTTGAGTGGTTGGGTTGTTGGGTTGGGTTGGGTGGTTGGGTTGTTTGGTTGGGTTGGGTTGGGTGGTTGGGTTGTTGGGTTGGGTTGAGTGGTTGGGTTGGGTGGATGGGTTGGATGGTTGGGTTGTTGGGTTGGCTGGTTGGTTTGTTGGGTTGGGTTGAGTGGTTGGGTTGTTGGGTTAGTTGGGTGGTTGGGTTGTTGGGTTGGGTGGTTGGGTTGTTGGTTGGGTTGGGTTGTTGGGTTGGGCTGGGTGGTTTGGTTACTGGGTTGGGTTGGATGGTTGGGTTGTTGGGTTGGGTTGGGTGGTAGGGTTGTTGGGTTGGGTTGAGTGGTTGGGTTGTTGGGTTGGGTGGATGGGTTGGATGGTTGGGTTGTTGGGTTGGGTGGTTGGGTTGGCTGGTTGGTTTGTTGGGTTGGGTTGAGTGGTTGGGTTGTTGGGTTGGGTTGGGTGGTTGGGTTGTTGGGTTGGGTGCTTAGGTTGTTGGGTTGGGTTGGGTTGTTGGGTTGGGTGGTTGGGTTGGGTTGTTGGGTTGTGGGTTGGGTGGTTGGGTTGTTGGGTTGGGTGGTTGGGTTGTTGGGTTGGCTTGTTGGGTTGGGTGTTTTGGTTGTTGGCTAGGGTGGTTGGGTTGTTGGGTTGGCTTGTTGGGTTGGGTGGTTGGGTTGTTGGTTTGGGTTGGGTGGTTGGATTTTTTGGGTTGGGTTGGGTGGTTGGGTTGGGTTATTGGGTTGTTGGGTTGGGTGGTTGGGTTGTCGGGTTGTTGGTTTGGGTTGGGTGGTTGGGTTTGGGTTGGGTTAGGTTGTTGGGTTGGATGGTTGGGTTGCTGGGTTGTGTTGGATTGTTGCATTGTTGGGTTGGGTGGTTGTGTTGTTGGGTTGGGTTGGATGGTTGGGTTGTTGGGTTGGGTTGGGTGGTTGGGCTGTTGGGTTGTTGGGTTGGGTGGTTGGGTGGTTGGGTGGTTGGGTGGTTGGGTTGTTGCATTGTTGGTTTGGGTTGGGTGGTTGGGTTGTTGGGTTGGGTTGAGTGGTTGGGTTCTTGGGTGGGGTGGTTGGGTTGTTGGGTTGGCTTGTTGGGTTCGGTGGTTGGGTTGTTGGCTTGGGTGGTTGGGTTGTTGGGTTGGCTTGTTGGGTTGGGTGGTTCGGTTGTTAGGTTGGGTTGCCGGGTTGGATAGATGGGATGTTGGGTTGGGTTGTTGGGTTGGGTGGTTGGGTTGTTGGTTTGGGTTGGGTGGTTGGATGTTTTGGGTTGGGTGGTTGGATTGTTGGGTTGGGTTGAGTGGTTGGGTTGTTGGGTTGGGTGGTTGGGTTGTTGGGTTGGGTTGGATGGTTGGGTTGGGTTGGGTGGTTGGGTTGTTGGGTTGGGTTGTTGGTTTGGGTTGGGTGGTTGGGTTGTTGGATTGGGTTGAGTGGTTGGGTTGTTGGGTTGGGTGGATGGGTTGGATGGTTGGGTTGTTGGGTTGGGTTGAGTGGTTGGATTGTTGGGTTGGGTTGGGTGGTTGGGTGGGGTGGTTGGGTTGTTGGGTTGGTGGTTGGGTTGTTGGTTGGGTTGGGTGGTTGGGTTGTTGGGTTGGCTTGTTGGGTTGGGTGGTTGGGTTGTTGGTTTGGGTTGGGTGGTTGGATTTTTTGGGTTGGGTTGGGTTGTTGGGTTGTTGGGTTGGGTGGTTGGGTTGGCTGGTTGGTTTGTTGGGTTGGGTTGGATGGTTGGGCTGTTGGGTTGGGTTGGGTTGAGTGGTTGGGTTGATTTGGGTGGTTGGGTTGTTGGGTTGGGTTGTTGGGTTGTTGAGTTGGGTTGGGTGGATGGGTTGTTGGGTTGGCTTGTTGGGTTGTTTGGTTGGGTTGTTGGCTTGGGTGGTTGGGTTGTTGGGTTCGCTTGTTGGGTTGGGTGGTTGGGTTGTTAGGTTGGGTATTTGGGTTGGATGGATGGGATGTTGGGTTGGGTGGTTGGTTTGGGTTAGGTGGTGGAATTTTTGGGTTGGGTTATGTGGTTGGGTTGAGTGGTTGGGTTGTTGGGTTGGCTTGTTGGGTTGGGTGTGTTGGTTGTTGGCTAGGGTGGTTTGAGTGGTTGGGTTGAGTGGTTGGGTTGGGTGGATGGGTTGGATGGTTGGGTTGTTGAGTTTTGTTGGGTCGGGTGGTTGGGTTGGCTGGTTGGTTGTTGGGTTGGGTTGAGTGGTTGGGTTGTTCGGTTGGGTTGGGTGGTTGGGTTGTTTGGTTGGGTTGGGTGGTTGGGTTGTTGGCTTGGGTGGTTGGGTTGTTGGGTTGGGTGCTTAGGTTGTTGGGTTGGGTTGGGTGGTTGGGTTGTTGGGTTGGGTGGTTGGGTTGTTGGGTTTGGTTGTTGGGTTGTGTGGTTTAATTGTTGGGTTGGGTGGTTGGGTTGGGTTGGGCTGGGTTGTTGGGATGTTGGGTTGGGTTGTTGGGTTCGGTGGTTGGGTTGTTGGTTTGGGTTGGGTGGTTGGATTTTTTGGGTTGGGTTGGGTGGTTGGGTTGAGTGGTTGGGTTGTTGGGTTGGGTTGGGTTGTTGGGTTGGGTTCGATGGTTGGGCTGTTGGGTTGGGTTGGGTGGTTGGGTGGTTGGGTTGTTGCATTGTTGGTTTGGGTTGGGTGGTTGGGTTGTTGGGTTTGGTTGAGTGGTTGGGTTCTTGGGTGGGGTGGTTGGGTTGGTGCATTGGCTTGTTGGGTTCGGTGGTTGGGTTGTTGGCTTGGGTGGTTGGGTTGTTGGGTTGGCTTGTTGGGTTGGGTGGTTGGGTTGGGTGGTTGGGTTGTTAGGTTGGGTTGCCGGGCTGGATAGATGGGATGTTGGGTTGGGTTGTTGGGTTGGGTGGATGGGTTGGATGGTTGGGTTGTTGGGTTGGGTGGTTGGGTTGTTGGGTTTTGTTGTTGGGTTGGGTGGTTAGGTTGGCTGGTTGGTTTGTTGGGTTGGGTTGGATGGTTGGGCTGTTGGGTTGGGTTGGGTTGAGTGGTTGGGTTGTTGGGTTGTGTTGGGTGGTTGGGTTGTTGGGTTGGGTTGTTGGGTTGTTGAGTTGGCTTGGGTGGTTGGGTTGTTGGGTTGGCTTGTTGGGTTGTTAGGTTGGGTTGCTGGGCTGGATGGATGGGATGTTGGGTTGGGTTGTTGGGTTGTTGGCTTGGGTGGTTGGGTTGTTGGGTTCGCTTGTTGGGTTGGGTGGTTGGGTTGTTGGGTTGGCTTGTTGGGTTGGGTGTTTTGGTTGTTGACTAGGGTGGTTGGGTTGTTGGGTTGGGTGGTTGGGTTGTTGGTTTGGGTTGGGTGGTTGGATTTTTTGGGTTGGGTTGGGTGGTTGTGTTGTTGGGTTGGCTTGTTGGGTTGGGTGTTTTGGTTGTTGACTAGGGTGGTTGGGTTGTTGGGTTGGCTTGTTGGGTTGGGTGGTTGGGTTGTTGGTTTGGGTTGGGTGGTTGGATTTTTTGAGTTGGGTTGGGTGGTTGTGTTGTTGGGTTGGCTTGTTGGGTTGGGTGTTTTGGTTGTTGGCTAGGGTGGTTGGGTTGTTGGGTTGGCTTGTTGGGTTGGGTGGTTGGGTTGTTGGTTTGGGTTGGGTGGTTGGATTTTTTGGGTTGGGTTGGGTTGTTGGGTTGTTGAGTTGGGTTGGGTGGATGGGTTGTTGGGTTGGCTTGTTGGGTTGTTTGGTTGGGTTGTTGGCTTGGGTGGTTGGGTTGTTGGGTTCGCTTGTTGGGTTGGGTGGTTGGGTTGTTAGGTTGGGTATTTGGGTTGGGTGGATGGAATGTTGGGTTGGGTGGTTGGATTTTTTGGGTTGGGTTATGTGGTTGGGTTGTTGGGTTGGGTTGTGTGGTTGGGTTGTTGGGTTGGCTTGTTGGGTTGGGTGTTTTGGTTGTTGGCTAGGGTGGTTTGAGTGGTTGGGTTGAGTGGTTGGGTTGGGTGGATGGGTTGGATGGTTGGGTTGTTGAGTTTTGTTGTTGGGTCGGGTGGTTGGGTTGGCTGGTTGGTTTGTTGGGTTGGGTTGAGTGGTTGGGTTGTTCGGTTGGGTTGGGTGGTTGGGTTGTTTGGTTGGGTTGGGTGGTTGGGTTGTTGGGTTGGGTGGTTGGGTTGTTGGGTTGGGTGCTTAGGTTGTTGGGTTGGGTTGGGTGGTTGGGTTGTTGGGTTTGGTTGTTGGGTTGTGTGGTTTAATTGTTGGGTTGGGTGGTTGGGTTGGGTTGGGCTGGGTTGTTGGGATGTTGGGTTGGGTTGTTGGGTTCGGTGGTTGGGTTGTTGGTTTGGGTTGGGTGGTTGGATTTTTTGGGTTGGGTTGGGTGGTTGGGTTGTTGGGTTGGGTTGGATGGTTGGGCTGTTGGGTTGTTGGGTTGGGTGGTTGGGTTGTTGCATTGTTGGTTTGGGTTGGGTGGTTGGGTTGTTGGGTTTGGTTGAGTGGTTGGGTTCTTGGGTGGGGTGGTTGGGTTGGTGGGTTGGCTTGTTGGGTTCGGTGGTTGGGTTGTTGGCTTGGGTGGTTGGGTTGTTGGGTTGGCTTGTTGGGTTGGGTGGTTGGGTTGGGTGGTTGGGTTGTTAGGTTGGGTTGCCGGGCTGGATAGATGGGATGTTGGGTTGGGTTGTTGGGTTGGGTGGATGGGTTGGATGGTTGGGTTGTTGGGTTGGGTGGTTGGGTTGTTGGGTTTTGTTGTTGGGTTGGGTGGTTAGGTTGGCTGGTTGGTTTGTTGGGTTGGGTTGGATGGTTGGGCTGTTGGGTTGGGTTGGGTTGAGTGGTTGGGTTGCTGGCTTGGGTGGTTGAGTTGTTGGGTTGGCTTGTTGTGTTGGGTGGTTGGGTTGGGTGGTTGGGTTGTTAGGTTGGGTTGCCGGGCTGGATAGATGGGATGTTGGGTTGGGTTGTTGGGCTGGGTGGTTGGGTTGTTGGTTTGGGTTGGGTGGTTGGATGTTTTGGGTTGGGTGGTTGGATTGTTGGGTTGGGTTGAGTGGTTGGGTTGTTGGGTTGGGTTGGATGGTTGGGTTGGGTTGGGTGGTTGGGTTGTTGGGTTGGGTTGTTGGTTTGAGTTGGGTGGTTGGGTTGTTGGATTGGGTTGAGTGGTTGGGTTGTTGGGTTGGGTGGATGGGTTGGATGGTTGGGTTGTTGGGTTGGGTTGAGTGGTTGGGTTGTTGGGTTGGGTAGCTGGGTGGGGTGGTTGGGTTGTTGGGTTGTTGGTTGGGTTGTTGGTTGGGTTGGGTGGTTGGGTTGTTAGGTTGGCTTGTTGGGTTGGGTGGTTGGGTTGTTGGTTTGGGTTGGGTGGTTGGATTTTTTGGGTTGGGTTGGGTGGTTGGGTTGAGTGGTTGGGTTGTTGGGTTGGGTTGGGTTGTTGGGTTGGGTTAGATGGTTGGGCTGTTGGGTTGTTGGGTTGGGTGGTTGGGTGGTTGGGTTGTTGCATTGTTGGTTTGGGTTGGGTGATTGGGTTGGGTTGGGTTGAGTGGTTGGGTTCTTGGGTGGGGTGGTTGGGTTGGTGGGTTGGCTTGTTCGGTTCGGTGGTTGGGTTGTTGGCTTGGGTGGTTGGGTTGTTGGGTTGGCTTGTTGGGTTGGGTGGTTGGGTTGTTAGGTTGGGTTGCCGGGCTGGATAGATGGGATGTTGGGTTGGGTTGTTGGGTTGGGTGGATGGGTTGGATGGTTGGGTTGTTGGGTTGGGTGGTTGGGTTGTTGGGTTTTGTTGTTGGGTTGGGTGGTTAGGTTGGCTGGTTGGTTTGTTGGGTTGGGTTGGATGGTTGGGCTGTTGGGTTGGGTTGGGTTGAGTGGTTGGGTTGTTGGGTTGTGTTGGGTGGTTGGGTTGTTGGGTTGGGTTGTTGGGTTGTTGAGTTGGCTTGGGTGGTTGGGTTGTTGGGTTGGCTTGTTGGGTTGTTAGGTTGGGTTGCTGGGCTGGATGGATGGGATGTTGGGTTGGGTTGTTGGGTTGTTGGCTTGGGTGGTTGGGTTGTTGGGTTCGCTTGTTGGGTTGGGTGGTTGGGTTGTTAGGTTGGGTGGTTGGGTTGGGTGGATGGGATGTTGGGTTGGGTTGTTGGGTTGGGTGGTTGGATTTTTTGGGTTGGGTTATGTGGTTGGGTTGGGTTGAGTGGTTGGGTTTTGGGTTGGCTTGTTGGGTTGGGTGTTTTGGTTGTTGACTAGGGTGGTTGGGTTGTTGGGTTGGCTTGTTGGTTTGGGTGGTTGGGTTGTTGGTTTGGGTTGGGTGGTTGGTTTTTTTGGGTTGGGTTGGGTGGTTGTGTTGTTGGGTTGGCTTGTTGGGTTGGGTGTTTTGGTTGTTGGCTAGGGTGGTTGGGTTGTTGGGTTGGCTTGTTGGGTTGGGTGGTTGGGTTGTTGGGTTGGGTTGGATGGTTGGGTTGATGGGTTGGGTTGTTGGTTTGGGTTGGGTGGTTGGGTTGTTGGATTGGGTTGAGTGGTTGGGTTGGGTGCATGGGTTGGATGGTTGGGTTGTTGGGTTGGCTGGTTGGTTTGTTGGGTTGGGTTGAGTGGTTGGGTTGTTGGGTTGGGTGGTTGGGTTGTTGGGTTGGGTGGTTGGGTTGTTGGTTGGGTTGGGTTGTTGGGTTGGGCTGGGTGGTTTGGTTACTGGGTTGGGTTGGATGGTTGGGTTGTTGGGTTGGGTTGGGTGGTTGGATTTTTTGGGTTGGGTTGGGTGGTTGGGTTGTTGGGTTGGGTTGGGTGGTAGGGTTGTTGGGTTGGGTTGAGTGGTTGGGTTGTTGGGTTGGGTGGATGGGTTGGGTGGATGGGTTGGATGGTTGGGTTGTTGGGTTGGGTGGTTGGGTTGTTGAGTTTTGTTGTTGGGTTGGGTGGTTGGGTTGGCTGGTTGGTTTGTTGGGTTGGGTTGAGTGGTTGGGTTGTTGGGTTGGGTTGGGTGGTTGGGTTGTTTGGTTGGGTTGGGTTGGGTGGTTGGGTTGTTGGGTTGGGTGCTTAGGTTGTTGGGTTGGGTTGGGTTGTTGGGTTGGGTGGTTGGGTTGGGTTGTTGGGTTGTGGGTTGGGTGGTTGGGTTGTTGGGTTGGGTGTTTGGGTTGTTGGGTTGGCTTGTTGGGTTGGGTGTTTTGGTTGTTGGCTAGGGTGGTTGGGTTGTTGGGTTGGCTTGTTGGGTTGGGTGGTTGGGTTGTTGGTTTGGGTTGGGTGGTTGGATTTTTTGGGTTGGGTTGGGTGGTTGGGTTGTTGGGTTCGGTTTTGGGTTGGGTTATTGGGTTGTTGGGTTGGGTGGTTGGGTTGTCGGGTTGTTGGTTTGGGTTGGGTGGTTGGGTTGTTGGGTTGGGTTAGGTTGTTGGGTTGGATGGTTGGGTTGCTGGGTTGTGTTGGATTGTTGCATTGTTGGGTTGGGTGGTTGTGTTGTTGGGTTGGGTTGGATGGTTGGGTTGTTGGGTTGGGTTGGGTGGTTGGGTTGTTGGGTTGGGTTGTTGGTTTGGGTTGGGTGGTTGGGTTGTTGGGTTGGGTGGTTGGGTTGTTGGGTTCGGTGGTTGGGTTGCTGGCTTGGGTGGTTGAGTTGTTGGGTTGGCTTGTTGTGTTGGGTGGTTGCATTGGGTGGTTGGGTTGTTAGGTTGGGTTGCCGGGCTGGATAGATGGGATGTTGGGTTGGGTTGTTGGGCTGGGTGGTTGGGTTGTTGGTTTGGGTTGGGTGGTTGGATGTTTTGGGTTGGGTGGTTGGATTGTTGGGTTGGGTTGAGTGGTTGGGTTGTTGGGTTGGGTGGTTGGGTTGTTGGGTTGGGTTGGATGGTTGGGTTGGGTTGGGTGGTTGGGTTGTTGGGTTGGGTTGTTGGTTTGAGTTGGGTGGTTGGGTTGAGTGGTTGGGTTGTTGGGTTGGGTTGGGTGGTTGGGTTGTTGGGTTGGTGGTTGGGTTGTTGGGCTGGGTTGAGTGGTTGGGTTGTTGGGTTGGGTGGTTGGGTTGCTGGGTTGGTGGTTGGGTTGTTGGTTGGGTTGGGTGGTTGGGTTGTTGGTTTGGGTTGGGTGGTTGGATTTTTTGGGTTGGGTTGGGTGGTTGGGTTGTTGAGATGTTGGGTTGGGTTGGGTGGTTGGGTTGGCTGGTTGGTTTGTTGGGTTGGGTTGGATGGTTGGGCTGTTGGGTTGGGTTGGGTTGAGTGGTTGGGTTGTGTTGGGTTGTTGGGTTGGGTTGTTGGGTTCGCTGTTTGGGTTGGGTTGTTAGGTTGGGTATTTGGGTTGGGTGGATGGGATGTTGGGTTGGGTTGTTGGGTTGGGTGGTTGGTTTGGGTTGGGTGGTTGGATTTTTTGGGTTGGGTTATGTGGTTGGGTTGTTGGGTTGGGTTGTTGGGTTGGCTTGTTGGGTTGGGTGTTTTGGTTGTTGGCTAGGGTTGTTTGAGTGGTTGGGTGGATTGGTTGGATGGTTGGGTTGTTGGGTTGGGTGGTTGGGTTGTTGAGTTTTGTTGTTGGGTTGGGTGGTTGGGTTGGCTGGTTGGTTTGTTGGGTTGGGTTGAGTGGTTGGGTTGTTTGGTTGGGTTGGGTGGTTGGGTTGTTTGGTTGGGTTGGGTGGTTGGGTTGTTGGGTTGGGTGCTTAGGTTGTTGGGTTGGGTTGGTTGGTTGGGTTGTTGGGTTGGGTGGTTGGGTTGTTAGGTTGGGTTGTTGGGTTGGGTGGATGGGATGTTGGGTTGGGTTGAGTGGTTGGGTTGTTGGGTTGGCTTGTTGGGTTGGGTGTTTTGGTTGTTGGCTAGGGTTGTTGGGTTGGCTTGTTGGGTTGGGTGGTTGGGTTGTTGGTTTGGGTGGTTGGATTTTTTGGGTTGGGTTGGGTGGTTGGGTTGTTGGGTTGGCTTGTTGGGTTGGGTGTTTTGGTTGTTGGCTAGGGTGGTTGGGTTGTTGGGTTGGCTTGTTGGGTTGGGTGGTTGGGTTGTTGGTTTGGGTTGGGTGGTTGGATTTTTTGGGTAGGGTTGGGTGGTTGGGTTGTTGGGTTCGGTTGTTCGGTTGGGTGGTTGGGTTGGGTTATTGGGTTGTTGGGTTGGGTGGTTGGGTTGTCGGGTTGTTGGTTTGGGTTGGGTGGTTGGGTTGTTGGGTTGGGTTAGGTTGTTGGGTTTGATGGTTGGGTTGTTGGGTTGTGTTGGATGGTTGCATTGTTGGGTTGGGTGGTTGTGTTGTTGGGTTGGGTTGGATGGTTGGGTTGTTGGGTTGGGTTGGGTGGTTGGGTTGTTGGGTGGTTGGGTTGTTGGGTTGGGTTGAGTGGTTGGGTTGTTGGGTTGGGTGGATGGGTTGGATGGTTGGGTTGTTGGGTTGGATGGTTGGATTGTTGAGTTTTGTTGTTGGGTTGGGTGGTTGGGTTGGCTGGTTGGTTTGTTGGGTTGGGTTGAGTGGTTGGGTTGTTGGGTTGGGTTGTTAGGTTGGGTTGTTGGGATGTTGGGTTGGGCTGTTCGGTTCGGTGGTTGGGTTGTTAGTTTGGGTTGGGTGGTTGGATTTTTTGGGTTGTGTTGAGTGGTTGGGTTGTTGGGTTGGGTTGGGTTGTTGGGTTGGGTTGGATGGTTGGGCTGTTGGGTTGTTGGGTTGGGTGTTTGGGTGGTTGGGTTGTTGCATTGTTGGTTTGGGTTGGGTGGTTGGGTTGTTGGGTTGGGTTGAGTGGTTGGGTTCTTGGGTGGGGTGGTTGGGTTGTTGGGTTGGCTTGTTGGGTTCGGTGGTTGGGTTGTTCGCTTGGGTGGTTGGGTTGTTGGGTTGGCTTGTTGGGTTGGGTGGTTGGGTTGGGTGGTTCGGTTGTTAGGTTGGGTTGCCAGGCTGGATAGATGGGATGTTGGGTTGGGTTGTTGGGTTGGGTGGTTGGGTTGTTGGTTTGGGTTGGGTGGTTGGATGTTTTGGGTTGGGTGGTTGGATTGTTGGGTTGGGTGGTTGGATGTTTTGGGTTGGGTGGTTGGATTGTTGGGTTGGGTTGAGTGGTTGGGTTGTTGGGTTGGGTGGTTGGGTTGTTGGGTTGGGTTGGATGGTTGGGTTGGGTTGGGTGGTTGGGTTGTTGGGTTGGGTTGAGTGGTTGGGTTGTTGGGTTGGGTGGATGGGTTGGATGGTTGGGTTGTTGGGTTGGGTTGAGTGGTTGGATTGTTGGGTTGGGTTGGGTTGGGTGGTTGGGTGGGTTGGTTGGGTTGTTGGGTTGGTGGTTGGGTTGTTGGTTGGGTTGGGTGGTTGGGTTGTTGGGTTGGCTTGTTGGGTTGGGTGGTTGGGTTGTTGGTTTGGGTTGGGTGGTTGGATTTTTTGGGTTAGGTTGGGTTGTTGGGTTGGGTGGTTGGGTTGGCTGGTTGGTTTGTTGGGTTGGGTTGGATGGTTGGGCTGTTGGGTTGGGTTGGGTTGAGTGGTTGGGTTGTGTTGGGTGGTTGGGTTGTTGGGTTGTTGAGTTGGGTTGGGTGGATGGGTTGTTGGGTTGGCTTGTTGGGTTGTTTGGTTGGGTTGTTGGCTTGGGTGGTTGGGTTGTTGGGTTCGCTTGTTGGGTTGGGTGGTTGGGTTGTTAGGTTGGGTATTTGGGTTGGGTGGATGGGATGTTGGGTTGGGTGGTTGGATTTTTTGGGTTTGGTTATGTGGTTGGGTTGTTGGGTTGGGTTGAGTGGTTGGGTTGTTGGGTTGGCTTGTTGGGTTGGGTGTTTTGGTTGTTGGCTAGGGTGGTTTGAGTGGTTGGGTTGAGTGGTTGGGTTGGGTGGATGGGTTGGATGGTTGGGTTGTTGGGTTGGATGGTTGGGTTGTTGAGTTTTGTTGTTGGGTCGGGTGGTTGGGTTGGCTGGTTGGTTTGTTGGGTTGGGTTGAGTGGTTGGGTTGTTTGGTTGGGTTGGGTTGTTGGGTTGGGTGGTTGGGTTGTTGGGTTGGGTGCTTAGGTTGTTGGGTTGGGTTGGGTGGTTGGGTTGTTGGGTTGGGTGGTTGGGTTGTTGGGTTTGGTTGTTGGGTTGTGTGGTTTAATTGTTGGGTTGGGTGGTTGGGTTGGGTTGGGCTGGGTTGTTGGGATGTTGGGTTGGGTTGTTGGGTTGGGTGGTTGGGTTGTTGGTTTGGGTTGGGTGGTTGGATTTTTTGGGTTGGGTTGGGTGGTTGGGTTGAGTGGTTGGGTTGTTGGGTTGGGTTGTTGGGTTGGGTTTGATGGTTGGGCTGTTGGGTTGTTGGGTTGGGTGGGTGGGTGGTTGGGTTGTTGCATTGTTGGTCTGGGTTGGGTGGTTGGTTTGTTGGGTTTGGTTGAGTGGTTGGGTTCTTGGGTGGGGTGGTTGGGTTGGTGGGTTGGCTTGTTGGGTTCGGTGGTTGGGTTGTTGGCTTGGGTGGTTGGGTTGTTGGGTTGGCTTGTTGGGTTGGGTGGTTGGGTTGGGTGGTTGGGTTGTTAGGTTGGGTTGCCGGGCTGGATAGATGGGATGTTGGGTTGGGTTGGGTGGATGGGTTGGATGGTTGGGTTCTTGGGTTGGGTGGTTGGGTTGTTGGGTTTTGTTGTTGGGTTGGGTGGTTAGGTTGGCTGGTTGGTTTGTTGGGTTGGGTTGGATGGTTGGGCTGTTGGGTTGGGTTGGGTTGAGTGGTTGGGTTGCTGGAATGGTGGGTGAGTTGTTGGGTTGGCTTGTTGTGTTGGGTGGTTGGGTTGGGTGGTTGGGTTGTTAGGTTGGGTTGCCGGGCTGGATAGATGGGATGTTGGGTTGGGTTGTTGGGCTGGGTGGTTGGGTTGTTGGTTTGGGTTGGGTGGTTGGATGTTTTGGGTTGGGTGGTTGGATTGTTGGGTTGGGTTGAGTGGTTGGGTTGTTGGGTTGGGTGGTTGGGTTGTTGGGTTGGGTTGGATGGTTGGGTTGGGTTGGGTGGTTGGGTTGTTGGGTTGGGTTGTTGGTTTGAGTTGGGTGGTTGGGTTGTTGGATTGGGTTGAGTGGTTGGGTTGTTGGGTTGGGTGGATGGGTTGGAAGGTTGGGTTGTTGGGTTGGGTTGAGTGGTTGGGTTGTTGGGTTGGGTAGTTGGGTAGGGTGGTTGGGTTGTTGGTTGGGTTGTTGGTTGGGTTGGGTGGTTGGGTTGTTAGGTTGGCTTGTTGGGTTGGGTGGTTGGGTTGTTGGTTTGGGTTGGGTGGTTGGATTTTTTGGGTTGGGTTGGGTGGTTGGGTTGAGTGGTTGGGTTGTTGGGTTGGGTTGGGTTGTTGGGTTGGGTTAGATGGTTGGGCTGTTGGGTTGTTGGGTTGGGTGGTTGGGTGGTTGGGTTGTTGCATTGTTGGTTTGGGTTGGGTGGTTGGGTTGTTGGGTTGGGTTGAGTGGTTGGGTTCTTGGGTGGGGTGGTTGGGTTGGTGGGTTGGCTTGTTGGGTTTGGTGGTTGGGTTGTTGGCTTGGGTGGTTGGGTTGTTGGGTTGGCTTGTTGGGTTGGGTGGTTGGGTTGTTAGGTTGGGTTGCCGGGCTGGATAGATGGGATGTTGGGTTGGGTTGTTGGGTTGGGTGGATGGGTTGGATGGTTGGGTTGTTGGGTTGGGTGGTTGGGTTGTTGGGTTTTGTTGTTGGGTTGGGTGGTTAGGTTGGCTGGTTGGTTTGTTGGGTTGGGTTGGAAGGTTGGGCTGTTGGGTTGGGTTGGGTTGAGTGGTTGGGTTGTTGGGTTGTGTTGGGTGGTTGGGTTGTTGGGTTGGGTTGTTGGGTTGTTGAGTTGGCTTGGGTGGTTGGGTTGTTGGGTTGGCTTGTTGGGTTGTTAGGTTGGGTTGCTGGGCTGGATGGATGGGATGATGGGTTGGGTTGTTGGGTTGTTGGCTTGGGTGGTTGGGTTGTTGGGTTCGCTTCTTGGGTTGGGTGGTTGGGTTGTTAGGTTGGGTGGTTGGGTTGGGTGGATGGGATGTTGGGTTGAGTTGTTGGGTTGGGTGGTTGGTTTGGGTTGGGTGGTTGGATTTTTTGGGTTGGGTTATGTGGTTGGGTTGGGTTGAGTGGTTGGGTTGTTGGGTTGGCTTGTTGGGTTGGGTGTTTTGGTTGTTGACTAGGGTGGTTGGGTAGTTGGGTTGGCTTGTTGGGTTGGTTGGTTGGGTTGTTGGTTTGGGTTGGGTGGTTGGATTTTTTGCGTTGGGTTGGGTGGTTGTGTTGTTGGGTTGGCTTGTTGGGTTGGGTGTTTTGGTTGTTGGCTAGGGTGGTTGGGTTGTTGGGTTGCCTTGTTGGGTTGGGTGGTTGGGTTGTTGGTTTGGGTTGGGTGGTTGAATTTTTTGGGTTGGGTTGGGTGGTTGGGTTGTTGGGTTGTTGGGTTGGGTGGTTGGGTTGTCGGGTTGTTGGTTTGGGTTGGGGGTTATTGGGTTGTTGGGTCGGGTTAGGTTGTTGGGTTGGATGGTTGGGTTGTTGGTTTGTGTTGGATGGTTGTGTTGTTGGGTTGGGTGGTTGTGTTGTTGGGCTGGGTTGGATGGTTGGGTTGTTGGGTTGGGTTGGTTGGTGTGGTTGTTGGGTTGGGTTGTTGGTTTGGGTTGGGTGGTTGGGTTGTCGGGTTGTTGGTTTGGGTTGGGTGATTGGGTTGTTGGGTCGGGTTAGGTTGTTGGGTTGGATGGTTGGGTTGTTGGGTTGTGTTGGATGGTTGTGTTGTTGGGTTGGGTGGTTGTGTTGTTGGGCTGGGTTGGATGGTTGGGTTGTTGGGTTGGGTTGGTTGGTGTGGTTGTTGGGTTGGGTTGTTGGTTTGGGTTGGGTGGTTGGGTTTTTGGGTTGGGTTGAGTGGTTGGGTTGTTGGGTTGGGTTGTTGGGTTGTTGGGTTGGGTGGTTGGGTTGTCGGGTTGTTGGTTTGGGTTGGGTGGTTGGGTTGTTGGGTCGGGTTAGGTTGTTGGGTTGGATGGTTGGGTTGTTGGGTTGTGTTGGATGGTTGCATTGTTGGGTTGGGTGGTTGTGTTGTTGGGTTGTGTTGGATGGTTGGGTTGTTGGGTTGGGTTGGTTGGTGTGGTTGTTGGGTTGGGTTGTTGGTTTGGGTTGGGTGGTTGGGTTGTTGGGTTGGGTTGAGTGGTTGGGTTGTTGGGTTGGGTGGATGGGTTGGATGGTTGGGTTGTTGGGTTGGATGGTTGGATTGTTGAGTTTTGTTGTTGGGTTGGCTGGTTGGTTTGTTGGTTTGGGTTGAGTGGTTGGGTTGTTGGGTTGGGTTGTTAGGTTGGGTTGTTGGGATGTTGGGTTGGGTTGTTCGGTTCGGTGGTTGGGTTTTTGGTTTGGGTTGGGTGGTTGGATTTTTTGGGTTGGGTTGGGTGGTTGGGTTGTTGGGTTGGGTTGAGTGGTTGGGTTGTTGGGTTGGGTTGGATGGTTGGGCTGTTGGGTTGTTGGGTTGGGTGGTTGGGTGTTTGGGTTGTTGCATTGTTGGTTTGGGTTGGGTGAATGGGTTGGGTTGTTGGGTTGGGTTGAGTGGTTGGGTTCTTGGGTGGGGTGGTTGGGTTGTTGGGTTGGCTTGTTGGGTTCGGTGGTTGGGTTGTTGGGTTGGGTTGGATGGTTGGGTTGATGGGTTGGGTTGTTGGTTTGGGTTGGGTGGTTGGGTTGTTGGATTGGGTTGAGTGGTTGGGTTGGGTGGATGGGTTGGATGGTTGGGTTGTTGGGTTGGCTGGTTGGTTTGTTGGGTTGGGTTGAGTGGTTGGGTTGTTGAGTTAGTTGGGTGGTTGGGTTGTTGGGTTGGGTGGTTGGGTTGTTGGTTGGGTTGTTGGGTTGGGCTGGGTGGTTTGGTTACTGGGTTGGGTTGGATGGTTGGGTTGTTGGGTTGGGTGGTTGGAGTTTTTGGGTTGGGTTGGGTTGTTGGGTTGTTGGGTTGGGTTGGGTGGTAGGGTTGTTGGGTTGGGTTGAGTGGTTGGGCTGTTGGGTTGGGTGGATGGTTGGGTTGTTGGGTTGGGTGGTTGGGTTGTTGAGTTTTGTTGTTGGGTTGGGTGGTTGGGTTGGCTGGTTGGTTTGTTGGGTTGGGTTGAGTGGTTGGGTTGTTGGGTTGGGTTGGGTGGTTGGGTTGTTTGGTTGGGTTGGGTTGGGTGGTTGGGTTGTTGGGTTGGGTTGAGTGGTTGGGTTGGGTGGATGGGTTGGATGGTTGGGTTGTTGGGTTGGCTGGTTGGTTTGTTGGGTTGGGTTGAGTGGTTGGGTTGTTGGGTTAGTTGGGTGGTTGGGTTGTTGGGTTGGGTGGTTGGGTTGTTGGTTGGGTTGGGTTGTTGGGTTGGGCTGGGTGGTTTGGTTACTGGGTTGGGTTGGATGGTTGGGTTGTTGGGTTGGGTTGGGTGGTAGGGTTGTTGGGTTGGGTTGAGTGGTTGGGTTGTTGGGTTGGGTGGATGGGTTGGATGGTTGGGTTGTTGGGTTGGGTGGTTGGGTTGGCTGGTTGGTTTGTTGGGTTGGGTTGAGTGGTTGGGTTGTTGGGTTGGGTTGGGTGGTTGGGTTGTTGGGTTGGGTGGTTGGGTTGGGTTGTTGGGTTGTGGGTTGGGTGGTTGGGTTGTTGGGTTGGGTGGTTGGGTTGTTGGGTTGGCTTGTTGGGTTGGGTGTTTTGGTTGTTGGCTAGGGTGGTTGGGTTGTTGGGTTGGCTTGTTGGGTTGGGTGGTTGGGTTGTTGGTTTGGGTTGGGTGGTTGGATTTTTTGGGTTGGGTTGGGTGGTTGGGTTGTTGGGTTCGGTTTTGGGTTGGGTGGTTGGGTTGGGTTATTGGGTTGTTGGGTTGGGTGGTTGGGTTGTCGGGTTGTTGGTTTGGGTTGGGTGGTTGGGTTTGGGTTGGGTTAGGTTGTTGGGTTGGATGGTTGGGTTGCTGGGTTGTGTTGGATTGTTGCATTGTTGGGTTGGGTGGTTGTGTTGTTGGGTTGGGTTGGATGGTTGGGTTGTTGGGTTGGGTTGGGTGGTTGGGCTGTTGGGTTGTTGGGTTGGGTGGTTGGGTGGTGGGGTTGTTGCATTTTTGGTTTGGGTTGGGTGGTTGGGTTCTTGGGTGGGGTGGTTGGGTTGTTGGGTTGGCTTGTTGGGTTCGGTGGTTGGGTTGTTGGCTTGGGTGGTTGGGTTGTTGGGTTGGCTTGTTGGGTTGGGTGGTTCGGTTGTTAGGTTGGGTTGCCGGGCTGGATAGATGGGATGTTGGGTTGGGTTGTTGGGTTGGGTGGTTGGGTTGTTGGTTTGGGTTGGGTGGTTGGATGTTTTGGGTTGGGTGGTTGGATTTTTTGGGTTGGGTTATGTGGTTGGGTTGTTGGGTTGGGTTGTGTGGTTGGGTTGTTGGGTTGGCTTGTTGGGTTGGGTGTTTTGGTTGTTGGCTAGGGTGGTTTGAGTGGTTGGGTTGAGTGGTTGGGTTGGGTGGATGGGTTGGATGGTTGGGTTGTTGGGTTGGATGGTTGGGTTGTTGAGTTTTGTTGTTGGGTCGGGTGGTTGGGTTGGCTGGTTGGTTTGTTGGGTTGGGTTGAGTGGTTGGGTTGTTCGGTTGGGTTGGGTGGTTGGGTTGTTTGGTTGGGTTGGGTGGTTGGGTTGTTGGGTTGGGTGGTTGGGTTGTTGGGTTGGGTGCTTAGGTTGTTGGGTTGGGTTGGGTGGTTGGGTTGTTGGGTTTGGTTGTTGGGTTGTGTGGTTTAATTGTTGGGTTGGGTGGTTGGGTTGGGTTGGGCTGGGTTGTTGGGATGTTGGGTTGGGTTGTTGGGTTCGGTGGTTGGGTTGTTGGTTTGGGTTGGGTGGTTGGATTTTTTGGGTTGGGTTGGGTGGTTGGGTTGTTGGGTTGGGTTGGATGGTTGGGCTGTTGGGTTGTTGGGTTGGGTGGTTGGGTTGTTGCATTGTTGGTTTGGGTTGGGTGGTTGGGTTGTTGGGTTTGGTTGAGTGGTTGGGTTCTTGGGTGGGGTGGTTGGGTTGGTGGGTTGGCTTGTTGGGTTCGGTGGTTGGGTTGTTGGCTTGGGTGGTTGGGTTGTTGGGTTGGCTTGTTGGGTTGGGTGGTTGGGTTGGGTGGTTGGGTTGTTAGGTTGGGTTGCCGGGCTGGATAGATGGGATGTTGGGTTGGGTTGTTGGGTTGGGTGGATGGGTTGGATGGTTGGGTTGTTGGGTTGGGTGGTTGGGTTGTTGGGTTTTGTTGTTGGGTTGGGTGGTTAGGTTGGCTGGTTGGTTTGTTGGGTTGGGTTGGATGGTTGGGCTGTTGGGTTGGGTTGGGTTGAGTGGTTGGGTTGCTGGCTTGGGTGGTTGAGTTGTTGGGTTGGCTTGTTGTGTTGGGTGGTTGGGTTGGGTGGTTGGGTTGTTAGGTTGGGTTGCCGGGCTGGATAGATGGGATGTTGGGTTGGGTTGTTGGGCTGGGTGGTTGGGTTGTTGGTTTGGGTTGGGTGGTTGGATGTTTTGGGTTGGGTGGTTGGATTGTTGGGTTGGGTTGAGTGGTTGGGTTGTTGGGTTGGGTGGTTGGGTTGTTGGGTTGGGTTGGATGGTTGGGTTGGGTTGGGTGGTTGGGTTGTTGGGTTGGGTTGTTGGTTTGAGTTGGGTGGTTGGGTTGTTGGATTGGGTTGAGTGGTTGGGTTGTTGGGTTGGGTGGATGGGTTGGATGGTTGGGTTGTTGGGTTCGGTTGAGTGGTTGGGTTGTTGGGTTGGGTAGTTGGGTGGGGTGGTTGGGTTGTTGGGTTGTTGGTTGGGTTGTTGGTTGGGTTGGGTGGTTGGGTTGTTAGGTTGGCTTGTTGGGTTGGGTGGTTGGGTTGTTGGTTTGGGTTGGGTGGTTGGATTTTTTGGGTTGGGTTGGGTGGTTGGGTTGAGTGGTTGGGTTGTTGGGTTGGGTTGGGTTGTTGGGTTGGGTTAGATGGTTGGGCTGTTGGGTTGTTGGGTTGGGTGGTTGGGTGGTTGGGTTGTTGCATTGTTGGTTTGGGTTGGGTGATTGGGTTGGGTTGGGTTGAGTGGTTGGGTTCTTGGGTGGGGTGGTTGGGTTGGTGGGTTGGCTTGTTCGGTTCGGTGGTTGGGTTGTTGGCTTGGGTGGTTGGGTTGTTGGGTTGGCTTGTTGGGTTGGGTGGTTGGGTTGTTAGGTTGGGTTGCCGGGCTGGATAGATGGGATGTTGGGTTGGGTTGTTGGGTTGGGTGGATGGGTTGGATGGTTGGGTTGTTGGGTTGGGTGGTTGGGTTGTTGGGTTTTGTTGTTGGGTTGGGTGGTTAGGTTGGCTGGTTGGTTTGTTGGGTTGGGTTGGATGGTTGGGCTGTTGGGTTGGGTTGGGTTGAGTGGTTGGGTTGTTGGGTTGTGTTGGGTGGTTGGGTTGTTGGGTTGGGTTGTTGAGTTGGCTTGGGTGGTTGGGTTGTTGGGTTGGCTTGTTGGGTTGTTAGGTTGGGTTGCTGGGCTGGATGGATGGGATGTTGGGTTGGGTTGTTGGGTTGTTGGCTTGGGTGGTTGGGTTGTTGGGTTCGCTTGTTGGGTTGGGTGGTTGGGTTGTTAGGTTGGGTGGTTGGGTTGGGTGGATGGGATGTTGGGTTATGTTGTTGGGTTGGGTGGTTGGATTTTTTGGGTTGGGTTATGTGGTTGGGTTGGGTTGAGTGGTTGGGTTGTTGGGTTGGCTTGTTGGGTTGGGTGTTTTGGTTGTTGACTAGGGTGGTTGGGTTGTTGGGTTGGCTTGTTGGTTTGGGTGGTTGGGTTGTTGGTTTGGGTTGGGTGGTTGGTTTTTTTGGGTTGGGTTGGGTGGTTGTGTTGTTGGGTTGGCTTGTTGGGTTGGGTGTTTTGGTTGTTGGCTAGGGTGGTTGGGTTGTTGGGTTGGCTTGTTGGGTTGGGTGGTTGGGTTGTTGGGTTGGGTTGGATGGTTGGGTTGATGGGTTGGGTTGTTGGTTTGGGTTGGGTGGTTGGGTTGTTGGATTGGGTTGAGTGGTTGGGTTGGGTGCATGGGTTGGATGGTTGGGTTGTTGGGTTGGCTGGTTGGTTTGTTGGGTTGGGTTGAGTGGTTGGGTTGTTGGGTTAGTTGGGTGGTTGGGTTGTTGGGTTGGGTGGTTGGGTTGTTGGTTGGGTTGGGTTGTTGGGTTGGGCTGGGTGGTTTGGTTACTGGGTTGGGTTGGATGGTTGGGTTGTTGGGTTGGGTTGGGTGGTTGGATTTTTTGGGTTGGGTTGGGTGGTTGGGTTGTTGGGTTGGGTTGGGTGGTAGGGTTGTTGGGTTGGGTTGAGTGGTTGGGTTGTTGGGTTGGGTGGATGGGTTGGATGGTTGGGTTGTTGGGTTGGGTGGTTGGGTTGTTGAGTTTTGTTGTTGGGTTGGGTGGTTGGGTTGGCTGGTTGGTTTGTTGGGTTGGGTTGAGTGGTTGGGTTGTTGGGTTGGGTTGGGTGGTTGGGTTGTTTGGTTGGGTTGGGTTGGGTGGTTGGGTTGTTGGGTTGGGTGCTTAGGTTGTTGGGTTGGGTTGTTGGGTTGTGGGTTGGGTGGTTGGGTTGTTGGGTTGGGTGTTTGGGTTGTTGGGTTGGCTTGTTGGGTTGGGTGTTTTGGTTGTTGGCTAGGGTGGTTGGGTTGTTGGGTTGGCTTGTTGGGTTGGGTGGTTGGGTTGTTGGTTTGGGTTGGGTGGTTGGATTTTTTGGGTTGGGTTGGGTGGTTGGGTTGTTGGGTTCGGTTTTGGGTTGGGTTATTGGGTTGTTGGGTTGGGTGGTTGGGTTGTCGGGTTATTGGTTTGGGTTGGGTGGTTGGGTTGTTGGGTTGGGTAAGGTTGTTGGGTTGGATGGTTGGGTTGCTGGGTTGTGTTGGATTGTTGCATTGTTGGGTTGGGTGGTTGTGTTTTTGGGTTGGGTTGGATGGTTGGGTTGTTGGGTTGGGTTGGGTGGTTGGGTTGTTGGGTTGGGTTGTTGGTTTGGGTTGGGTGGTTGGGTTGTTGGGTTGGGTGGTTGGGTTGTTGGGTTGGGTGGTTGGGTTGTTGGGTTCGGTGGTTGGGTTGCTGGCTTGGGTGGTTGAGTTGTTGGGTTGGCTTGTTGTGTTGGGTGGTTGCGTTGGGTGGTTGGGTTGTTAGGTTGGGTTGCCGGGCTGGATAGATGGGATGTTGGGTTGGGTTGTTGGGCTGGGTGGTTGGGTTGTTGGTTTGGGTTGGGTGGTTGGATGTTTTGGGTTGGGTGGTTGGATTGTTGGGTTGGGTTGAGTGGTTGGGTTGTTGGGTTGGGTGGTTGGGTTGTTGGGTTGGGTTGGATGGTTGGGTTGTTGGGTTGGGTTGTTGGTTTGAGTTGGGTGGTTGGGTTGAGTGGTTGGGTTGTTGGGTTGGGTTGGGTGGTTGGGTTGTTGGGTTGGTGGTTGGGTTGTTGGGTTGGGTTGAGTGGTTGGGTTGTTGGGTTGGGTGGTTGGGTTGTTGGGTTGGTGGTTGGGTTGTTGGTTGGGTTGGGTGGTTGGGTTGTTGGGTTGGCTTGTTGGGTTGGGTGGTTGGGTTGTTGGTTTGGGTTGGGTGGTTGGATTTTTTGGGTTGGGTTGGGTGGTTGGGTTGTTGAGATGTTGGGTTGGGTTGGGTGGTTGGGTTGGCTGGTTGGTTTGTTGGGTTGGGTTGGATGGTTGGGCTGTTGGGTTGGGTTGGGTTGAGTGGTTGGGTTGTGTTGGGTGGTTGGGTTGTTGGGTTGGGTTGTTGGGTTCGCTGTTTGGGTTGGGTTGTTAGGTTGGGTATTTGGGTTGGGTGGATGGGATGTTGGGTTGGGTTGTTGGGTTGGGTGGTTGGTTTGGGTTGGGTGGTTGGATTTTTTGGGTTGGGTTATGTGGTTGGGTTGTTGGGTTGGGTTGTGGGGTTGGCTTGTTGGGTTGGGTGTTTTGGTTGTTGGCTAGGGTTGTTTGAGTGGTTGGGTGGATTGGTTGGATGGTTGGGTTGTTGGGTTGGGTGGTTGGGTTGTTGAGTTTTGTTGTTGGGTTGGGTGGTTGGGTTGGCTGGTTGGTTTGTTGGGTTGGGTTGAGTGGTTGGGTTGTTTGGTTGGGTTGGGTGGTTGGGTTGTTTGGTTGGGTTGGGTGGTTGGGTTGTTGGGTTGGGTGCTTAGGTTGTTGGGTTGGGTTGGTTGGTTGGGTTGTTGGGTTGGGTGGTTGGGTTGTTAGGTTGGGTTGTTGGGTTGGGTGGATGGGATGTTGGGTTGGGTTGAGTGGTTGGGTTGTTGGGTTGGCTTGTTGGGTTGGGTGTTTTGGTTGTTGGCTAGGGTTGTTGGGTTGGCTTGTTGGGTTGGGTGGTTGGGTTGTTGGTTTGGGTGGTTGGATTTTTTGGGTTGGGTTGGGTGGTTGGGTTGTTGGGTTGGCTTGTTGGGTTGGGTGTTTTGGCTGTTGGCTAGGGTGGTTGGGTTGTTGGGTTGGCTTGTTGGGTTGGGTGGTTGGGTTGTTGGTTTGGGTTGGGTGGTTGGATTTTTTGGGTTGGGTTGGGTGGTTGGGTTGTTGGGTTCGGTTGTTCGGTTGGGTGGTTGGGTTGGGTTATTGGGTTGTTGGGTTGGGTGGTTGGGTTGTTGGGTTGTTGGTTTGGGTTGGGTGGTTGGGTTGTTGGGTTGGGTTAGGTTGTTGGGTTTGATGGTTGGGTTGTTGGGTTGTGTTGGATGGTTGCATTGTTGGGTTGGGTGGTTGTGTTGTTGGGTTGGGTTGGATGGTTGGGTTGTTGGGTTGGGTTGGGTGGTTGGGTTGTTGGGTGGTTGGGTTGTTGGGTTGGGTTGAGTGGTTGGGTTGTTGGGTTGGGTGGATGGGTTGGATGGTTGGGTTGTTGGGTTGGATGGTTGGATTGTTGAGTTTTGTTGTTGGGTTGGGTGGTTGGGTTGGCTGGTTGGTTTGTTGGGTTGGGTTGAGTGGTTGGGTTGTTGGGTTGGGTTGTTAGGTTGGGTTGTTGGGATGTTGGGTTGGGCTGTTCGGTTCGGTGGTTGGGTTGTTAGTTTGGGTTGGGTGGTTGGATTTTTTGGGTTGGGTTGAGTGGTTGGGTTGTTGGGTTGGGTTGGGTTGTTGGGTTGGGTTGGATGGTTGGGCTGTTGGGTTGTTGGGTTGGGTGTTTGGGTGGTTGGGTTGTTGCATTGTTGGTTTGGGTTGGGTGGTTGGGTTGTTGGGTTGGGTTGAGTGGTTGGGTTCTTGGGTGGGGTGGTTGGGTTGTTGGGTGTGCTTGTTGGGTTCGGTGGTTGGGTTGTTCGCTTGGGTGGTTGGGTTGTTGGGTTGGCTTGTTGGGTTGGGTGGTTGGGTTGGGTGGTTCGGTTGTTAGGTTGGGTTGCCAGGCTGGATAGATGGGATGTTGGGTTGGGTTGTTGGGTTGGGTGGTTGGGTTGTTGGTTTGGGTTGGGTGGTTGGATGTTTTGGGTTGGGTGGTTGGATTGTTGGGTTGGGTGGTTGGATGTTTTGGGTTGGGTGGTTGGATTGTTGGGTTGGGTTGAGTGGTTGGGTTGTTGGGTTGGGTTGGATGGTTGGGTTGGGTTGGGTGGTTGGGTTGTTGGGTTGGGTTGAGTGGTTGGGTTGTTGGGTTGGGTGGATGGGTTGGATGGTTGGGTTGTTGGGTTGGGTTGAGTGGTTGGATTGTTGGGTTGGGTTGGGTTGGGTGGTTGGGTGGGGTGGTTGGGTTGTTGGGTTGGGTTGTTGGTTGGGTTGGGTGGTTGGGTTGTTGGGTTGGCTTGTTGGGTTGGGTGGTTGGGTTGTTGGTTTGGGTTGGGTGGTTGGATTTTTTGGGTTGGGTTGGGTTGTTGGGTTGTTGGGTTGTTGGGTTGGGTGGTTGGGTTGGCTGGTTGGTTTGTTGGGTTGGGTTGGATGGTTGGGCTGTTGGGTTGGGTTGGGTTGAGTGGTTGGGTTGTGTTGGGTGGTTGGGTTGTTGGGTTGTTGAGTTGGGTTGGGTGGATGGGTTGTTGGGTTGGCTTGTTGGGTTGTTTGGTTGGGTTGTTGGCTTGGGTGGTTGGGTTGTTGGGTTCGCTTGTTGGGTTGGGTGGTTGGGTTGTTAGGTTGGGTATTTGGGTTGGGTGGATGGGATGTTGGGTTGGGTGGTTGGATTTTTTGGGTTGGGTTATGTGGTTGGGTTGTTGGGTTGGGTTGAGTGGTTGGGTTGTTGGGTTGGCTTGTTGGGTTGGGTGTTTTGGTTGTTGGCTAGGGTGGTTTGAGTGGTTGGGTTGAGTGGTTGGGTTGGGTGGATGGGTTGGATGGTTGGGTTGTTGGGTTGGATGGTTGGGTTGTTGAGTTTTGTTGTTGGGTCGGGTGGTTGGGTTGGCTGGTTGGTTTGTTGGGTTGGGTTGAGTGGCTGGGTTGTTCGGTTGGGTTGGGTGGTTGGGTTGTTTGGTTGGGTTGGGTGGTTGGGTTGTTGGGTTGGGTGGTTGGGTTGTTGGGTTGGGTGCTTAGGTTGTTGGGTTGGGTTGGGTGGTTGGGTTGGGTGGTTGGGTTGTTGGGTTTGGTTGTTGGGTTGTGTGGTTTAATTGTTGGGTTGGGTGGTTGGGTTGGGTTGGGCTGGGTTGTTGGGATGTTGGGTTGGGTTGTTGGGTTCGGTGGTTGGGTTGTTGGTTTGGGTTGGGTGGTTGGATTTTTTGGGTTGGGTTGGGTGGTTGGGTTGTTGGGTTGGGTTGTTGGGTTGGGTTGGATGGTTGGGCTGTTGGGTTGTTGGGTTGGGTGGTTGGGTGTTTGGGTTGTTGCATTGTTGGTTTGGGTTGGGTGGTTGGTTTGTTGGGTTTGGTTGAGTGGTTGGGTTCTTGGGTGGGGTGGTTGGGTTGGTGGGTTGGCTTGATGGGTTCGGTGGTTGGGTTGTTGGCTTGGGTGGTTGGGTTGTTGGGTTGGCTTGTTGGGTTGGGTGGTTGGGTTGGGTGGTTGGGTTGTTAGGTTGGGTTGCCGGGCTGGATAGATGGGATGTTGGGTTGGGTTGTTGGGTTGGGTGGATGGGTTGGATGGTTGGGTTCTTGGGTTGGGTGGTTGGGTTGTTGGGATTTGTTGTTGGGTTGGGTGGTTAGGTTCGCTGGTTGGTTTGTTGGGTTGGGTTGGATGGTTGGGCTGTTGGGTTGGGTTGAGTGGTTGGGTTGCTGGAATGGTGGGTGAGTTGTTGGGTTGGCTTGTTGTGTTGGGTGGTTGGGTTGGGTGGTTGGGTTGTTAGGTTGGGTTGCCGGGCTGGATAGATGGGATGTTGGGTTGGGTTGTTGGGCTGGGTGGTTGGGTTGTTGGTTTGGGTTGGGTGGTTGGATGTTTTGGGTTGGGTGGTTGGATTGTTGGGTTGGGTTGAGTGGTTGGGTTGTTGGGTTGGGTGGTTGGGTTGTTGGGTTGGGTTGGATGGTTGGGTTGGGTTGGGTGGTTGGGTTGTTGGGTTGCGTTGTTGGTTTGAGTTGGGTGGTTGGGTTGTTGGATTGGGTTGAGTGGTTGGGTTGTTGGGTTGGGTGGATGGGTTGGAAGGTTGGGTTGTTGGGTTGGGTTGAGTGGTTGGGTTGTTGGGTTGGGTAGTTGGGTAGGGTGGTTGGGTTGTTGGTTGGGTTGTTGGTTGGGTTGGGTGGTTGGGTTGTTAGGTTGGCTTGTTGGGTTGGGTGGTTGGGTTGTTGGTTTGGGTTGGGTGGTTGGATTTTTTGGGTTGGGTTGGGTGGTTGGGTTGAGTGGTTGGGTTGTTGGGTTGGGTTGGGTTGTTGGGTTGGGTTAGATGGTTGGGCTGTTGGGTTGTTGGGTTGGGTGGTTGGGTGGTTGGGTTGTTGCATTGTTGGTTTGGGTTGGGTGGTTGGGTTGTTGGGTTGGGTTGAGTGGTTGGGTTCTTCGGTGGGGTGGTTGGGTTGGTGGGTTGGCTTGTTGGGTTCGGTGGTTGGGTTGTTGGCTTGGGTGGTTGGGTTGTTGGGTTGGCTTGTTGGGTTGGGTGGTTGGGTTGTTAGGTTGGGTTGCCGGGCTGGATAGATGGGATGTTGGGTTGGGTTGTTGGGTTGGGTGGATGGGTTGGATGGTTGGGTTGTTGGGTTGGGTGGTTGGGTTGTTGGGTTTTGTTGTTGGGTTGGGTGGTTAGGTTGGCTGGTTGGTTTGTTGGGTTGGGTTGGATGGTTGGGCTGTTGGGTTGGGTTGGGTTGAGTGGTTGGGTTGTTGGGTTGTGTTGGGTGGTTGGGTTGTTGGGTTGGGTTGTTGGGTTGTTGAGTTGGCTTGGGTGGTTGGGTTGTTGGGTTGGCTTGTTGGGTTGTTAGGTTGGGTTGCTGGGCTGGATGGATGGGATGATGGGTTGGGTTGTTGGGTTGTTGGCTTGGGTGGTTGGGTTGTTGGGTTCGCTTGTTGGGTTGGGTGGTTGGGTTGTTAGGTTGGGTGGTTGGGTTGGGTGGATGGGATGTTGGGTTGAGTTGTTGGGTTGGGATGTTGGTTTGGGTTGGGTGGTTGGATTTTTTGGGTTGGGTTATGTGGTTGGGTTGGGTTGAGTGGTTGGGTTGTTGGGTTGGCTTGTTGGGTTGGGTGTTTTGGTTGTTGACTAGGGTGGTTGGGTTGTTGGGTTGGCTTGTTGGGTTGGGTGGTTGGGTTGTTGGTTTGGGTTGGGTGGTTGGATTTTTTGGGTTGGGTTGGGTGGTTGTGTTGTTGGGTTGGCGTGTTGGGTTGGGTGTTTTGGTTGTTGGCTAGGGTGGTTGGGTTGTTGGGTTGGCTTGTTGGGTTGGGTGGTTGGGTTGTTGGTTTGGGTTGGGTGGTTGGATTTTTTGGGTTGGGTTGGGTGGTTGGGTTGTTGGGTTGTTGGGTTGGGTGGTTGGGTTGTCGGGTTGTTGGTTTGGGTTGGGTGATTGGGTTGTTGGGTCGGGTTAGGTTGTTGGGTTGGATGGTTGGGTTGTTGGGTTGTGTTGGATGGTTGTGTTGTTGGGTTGGGTGGTTGTGTTGTTGGGCTGGGTTGGATGGTTGGGTTGTTGGGTTGGGTTGGTTGGTGTGGTTGTTGGGTTGGGTTGTTGGTTTGGGTTGGGTGGTTGGGTTGTTGGGTTGGGTTGAGTGGTTGGGTTGTTGGGTTGGGTTGTTGGGTTGTTGGGTTGGGTGGTTGGGTTGTCGGGTTGTTGGTTTGGGTTGGGTGGTTGGGTTGTTGGGTCGGGTTAGGTTGTTGGGTTGGATGGTTGGGTTGTTGGGTTGTGTTGGATGGTTGCGTTGTTGGGTTGGGTGGTTGTGTTGTTGGGTTGGGTTGGATGGTTGGGTTGTTGGGTTGGGTTGGTTGGTGTGGTTGTTGGGTTGGGTTGTTGGTTTGGGTTGGGTGGTTGGGTTGTTGGGTTGGGTTGAGTGGTTGGGTTGTTGGGTTGGGTGGATGGGTTGGATGGTTGGGTTGTTGGGTTGGATGGTTGGATTCTTGAGTTTTGTTGTTGGGTTGGCTGGTTGGTTTGTTGGGTTGGGTTGAGTGGTTGGGTTGTTGGGTTGGGTTGTTAGGTTGGGTTGTTGGGATGTTGGGTTGGGTTGTTCGGTTCGGTGGTTGGGTTTTTGGTTTGGGTTGGGTGGTTGGATTTTTTGGGTTGGGTTGGGTGGTTGGGTTGTTGGGTTGGGTTGAGTGGTTGGGTTGTTGGGTTGGGTTGGATGGTTGGGCTGTTGGGTTGTTGGGTTGGGTGGTTGGGTGGTTGGGTTGTTGCATTGTTGGTTTGGGTTGGGTGAATGGGTTGGGTTGTTGGGTTGGGTTGAGTGGTTGGGTTCTTGGGTGGGGTGGTTGGGTTGTTGGGTTGGCTTGTTGGGTTCGGTGGTTGGGTTGTTGGGTTGGGTTGGATGGTTGGGTTGATGGGTTGGGTTGTTGGTTTGGGTTGGGTGGTTGGGTTGTTGGATTGGGTTGAGTGGTTGGGTTGGGTGGATGGGTTGGATGGTTGGGCTGTTGGGTTGGCTGGTTGGTTTGTTGGGTTGGGTTGAGTGGTTGGGTTGTTGAGTTAGTTGGGTGGTTGGGTTGTTGGGTTGGGTGGTTGGGTTGTTGGTTGGGTTGTTGGGTTGGGCTGGGTGGTTTGGTTACTGGGTTGGGTTGGATGGTTGGGTTGTTGGGTTGGGTGGTTGGAGTTTTTGGGTTGGGCTGGGTGGTTGGGTTGTTGGGTTGGGTTGGGTGGTAGGGTTGTTGGGTTGGGTTGAGTGGTTGGGTTGTTGGGTTGGGTGGATGGGTTGGATGGTTGGGTTGTTGGGTTGGGTAGTTGGGTTGTTGAGTTTTGTTGTTGGGTTGGGTGGTTGGGTTGGCTGGTTGGTTTGTTGGGTTGGGTTGAGTGGTTGGGTTGTTGGGTTGGGTTGGGTGGTTGGGTTGTTTGGTTGGGTTGGGTTGGGTGGTTGGGTTGTTGGGTTGGGTTGAGTGGTTGGGTTGGGTGGATGGGTTGGATGGTTGGGTTGTTGGGTTGGCTGGTTGGTTTGTTGGGTTGGGTTGAGTGGTTGGGTTGTTGGGTTAGTTGGGTGGTTGGGTTGTTGGTTGGGTTGGGTTGGGTTGTTGGGTTGGGCTGGGTGGTTTGGTTACTGGGTTGGGTTGGATGGTTGGGTTGTTGGGTTGGGTTGGGTGGTAGGGTTGTTGGGTTGGGTTGAGTGGTTGGGTTGTTGGGTTGGGTGGATGGGTTGGATGGTTGGGTTGTTGGGTTGGGTGGTTGGGTTGGCTGGTTGGTTTGTTGGGTTGGGTTGAGTGGTTGGGTTGTTGGGTTGGGTTGGGTGGTTGGGTTGTTGGGTTGGGTGCTTAGGTTGTTGGGTTGGGTTGGGTTGTTGGGTTGGGTGGTTGGGTTGGGTTGTTGGGTTGTGGGTTGGGTGGTTGGGTTGTTGGGTTGGGTGGTTGGGTTGTTGGGTTGGCTTGTTGGGTTGGGTGTTTTGGTTGTTGGCTAGGGTGGTTGGGTTGTTGGGTTGGCTTGTTGGGTTGTGTGGTTGGGTTGTTGGTTTGGGTTGGGTGGTTGGATTTTTTGGGTTGGGTTGGGTGGTTGGGTTGTTGGGTTCGGTTTTGGGTTGGGTGGTTGGGTTGGGTTATTGGGTTGTTGGGTTGGGTGGTTGGGTTGTCGGGTTGTTGGTTTGGGTTGGGTGGTTGGGTTTGGGTTGGGTTAGGTTGTTGGGTTGGATGGTTGGGTTGCTGGGTTGTGTTGGATTGTTGCATTGTTGGGTTGGGTGGTTGTGTTGTTGGGTTGGGTTGGATGGTTGGGTTGTTGGGTTGGGTTGGGTGGTTGGGCTGTTGGGTTGTTGGGTTGGGTGGTTGGGTGGTTGGGTGGTTGGGTTGTTGGGTTGGGTTGAGTGGTTGGGTTCTTGGGTGGGGTGGTTGGGTTGTTGGGTTGGCTTGTTGGGTTCGGTGGTTGGGTTGTTGGCTTGGGTGGTTGGGTTGTTGGGTTGGCTTGTTGGGTTGGGTTGAGTGGTTGGATTGTTGGGTTGGGTTGGGTTGGGTGGTTGGGTGGGGTGGTTGGGTTGTTGGGTTGGTGGTTGGGTTTTTGGTTGGGTTGGGTGGTTGGGTTGTTGGGTTGGCTTGTTGGGTTGGGTGGTTGGGTTGTTGGTTTGGGTTGGGTGGTTGGATTTTTTGGGTTGGGTTGGGTTGTTGGGTTGTTGGGTTGGGTGGTTGGGTTGGCTGGTTGGTTTGTTGGGTTGGGTTGGATGGTTGGGCTGTTGGGTTGGGTTGGGTTGAGTGGTTGGGTTGTGTTGGGTGGTTGGGTTGTTGGGTTGGGTTGTTGGGTTGTTGAGTTGGGTTGGGTGGATGGGTTGTTGGGTTGGCTTGTTGGGTTGTTTGGTTGGGTTGTTGGCTTGGGTGGTTGGGTTGTTGGGTTCGCTTGTTGGGTTGGGTGGTTGGGTTGTTAGGTTGGGTATTTGGGTTGGATGGATGGGATGTTGGGTTGGGTGGTTGGTTTGGGTTAGGTGGTGGAATTTTTGGGTTGGGTTATGTGGTTGGGTTGTTGGGTTGGGTTGAGTGGTTGGGTTGTTGGGTTGGCTTGTTGGGTTGGGTGTGTTGGTTGTTGGCTAGGGTGGTTTGAGTGGTTGGGTTGAGTGGTTGGGTTGGGTGGATGGGTTGGATGGTTGGGTTGTTGAGTTTTGTTGGGTCGGGTGGTTGGGTTGGCTGGTTGGTTGTTGGGTTGGGTTGAGTGGTTGGGTTGTTCGGTTGGGTTGGGTGGTTGGGTTGTTTGGTTGGGTTGGGTGGTTGGGTTGTTGGCTTGGGTGGTTGGGTTGTTGGGTTGGGTGCTTAGGTTGTTGGGTTGGGTTGGGTGGTTGGGTTGTTGGGTTGGGTGGTTGGGTTGTTGGGTTTGGTTGTTGGGTTGTGTGGTTTAATTGTTGGGTTGGGTGGTTGGGTTGGGTTGGGCTGGGTTGTTGGGATGTTGGGTTGGGTTGTTGGGTTCGGTGGTTGGGTTGTTGGTTTGGGTTGGGTGGTTGGATTTTTTGGGTTGGGTTGGGTGGTTGGGTTGAGTGGTTGGGTTGTTGGGTTGGGTTGGGTTGTTGGGTTGGGTTGGATGGTTGGGCTGTTGGGTTGGGTTGGGTGGTTGGGTGGTTGGGTTGTTGCATTGTTGGTTTGGGTTGGGTGGTTGGGTTGTTGGGTTTGGTTGAGTGGTTGGGTTCTTGGGTGGGGTGGTTGGGTTGGTGCATTGGCTTGTTGGGTTCGGTGGTTGGGTTGTTGGCTTGGGTGGTTGGGTTGTTGGGTTGGCTTGTTGGGTTGGGTGGTTGGGTTGGGTGGTTGGGTTGTTAGGTTGGGTTGCCGGGCTGGATAGATGGGATGTTGGGTTGGGTTGTTGGGTTGGGTGGATGGGTTGGATGGTTGGGTTGTTGGGTTGGGTGGTTGGGTTGTTGGGTTTTGTTGTTGGGTTGGGTGGTTAGGTTGGCTGGTTGGTTTGTTGGGTTGGGTTGGATGGTTGGGCTGTTGGGTTGGGTTGGGTTGAGTGGTTGGGTTGTTGGGTTGTGTTGGGTGGTTGGGTTGTTGGGTTGGGTTGTTGGGTAGTTGAGTTGGCTTGGGTGGTTGGGTTGTTGGGTTGGCTTGTTGGGTTGTTAGGTTGGGTTGCTGGGCTGGATGGATGGGATGTTGGGTTGGGTTGTTGGGTTGTTGGCTTGGGTGGTTGGGTTGTTGGGTTCGCTTGTTGGGTTGGGTGGTTGGGTTGGCTTGTTGGGTTGGGTGTTTTGGTTGTTGACTAGGGTGGTTGGGTTGTTGGGTTGGCTTGTTGGGTTGGGTGGTTGGGTTGTTGGTTTGGGTTGGGTGGTTGGATTTTTTGGGTTGGGTTGGGTGGTTGTGTTGTTGGGTTGGCTTGTTGGGTTGGGTGTTTTGGTTGTTGACTAGGGTGGTTGGGTTGTTGGGTTGGCTTGTTGGGTTGGGTGGTTGGGTTGTTGGTTTGGGTTGGGTGGTTGGATTTTTTGGGTTGGGTTGGGTGGTTGTGTTGTTGGGTTGGCTTGTTGGGTTGGGTGTTTTGGTTGTTGGCTAGGGTGGTTGGGTTGTTGGGTTGGCTTGTTGGGTTGGGTGGTTGGGTTGTTGGTTTGGGTTGGGTGGTTGGATTTTTTGGGTTGGGTTGGGTGGTTGGGTTGTTGGGTTCGGTTTTGGGTTGGGTGGTTGGGTTGGGTTATTGGGTTGTTGGGTTGGGTGGTTGGGTTGTCGGGTTGTTGGTTTGGGTTGGGTGGTTGGGTTTGGGTTGGGTTAGGTTGTTGGGTTGGATGGTTGGGTTGCTGGGTTGTGTTGGATTGTTGCATTGTTGGGTTGGGTGGTTGTGTTGTTGGGTTGGGTTGGATGGTTGGGTTGTTGGGTTGGGTTGGGTGGTTGGGCTGTTGGGTTGTTGGGTTGGGTGGTTGGGTGGTTGGGTGGTTGGGTTGTTGGGTTGGGTTGAGTGGTTGGGTTCTTGGGTGGGGTGGTTGGGTTGTTGGGTTGGCTTGTTGGGTTCGGTGGTTGGGTTGTTGGCTTGGGTGGTTGGGTTGTTGGGTTGGCTTGTTGGGTTGGGTGGTTTGGTTGTTAGGTTGGGTTGCCGGGCTGGATAGATGGGATGTTGGGTTGGGTTGTTGGGTTGGGTGGTTGGGTTGTTGGTTTGGGTTGGGTGGTTGGATGTTTTGGGTTGGGTGGTTGGATTGTTGGGTTGGGTTGAGTGGTTGGGTTGTTGGGTTGGGTGGTTGGGTTGTTGGGTTGGGTTGGATGGTTGGGTTGGGTTGGGTGGTTGGGTTGTTGGGTTGGGTTGTTGGTTTGGGTTGGGTGGTTGGGTTGTTGGATTGGGTTGAGTGGTTGGGTTGTTGGGTTGGGTGGATGGGTTGGATGGTTGGGTTGTTGGGTTGGGTTGAGTGGTTGGATTGTTGGGTTGGGTTGGGTTGGGTGGTTGGGTGGGGTGGTTGGGTTGTTGGGTTGGTGGTTGGGTTGTTGGTTGGGTTGGGTGGTTGGGTTGTTGGGTTGGCTTGTTGGGTTGGGTGGTTGGGTTGTTGGTTTGGGTTGGGTGGTTGGATTTTTTGGGTTGGGTTGGGTTGTTGGGTTGTTGGGTTGGGTGGTTGGGTTGGCTGGTTGGTTTGTTGGGTTGGGTTGGATGGTTGGGCTGTTGGGTTGGGTTGGGTTGAGTGGTTGGGTTGTGTTGGGTGGTTGGGTTGTTGGGTTGGGTTGTTGGGTTGTTGAGTTGGGTTGGGTGCATGGGTTGTTGGGTTGGCTTGTTGGGTTGTTTGGTTGGGTTGTTGGCTTGGGTGGTTGGGTTGTTGGGTTCGCTTGTTGGGTTGGGTGGTTGGGTTGTTAGGTTGGGTATTTGGGTTGGATGGATGGGATGTTGGGTTGGGTGGTTGGTTTGGGTTAGGTGGTGGAATTTTTGGGTTGGGTTATGTGGTTGGGTTGTTGGGTTGGGTTGAGTGGTTGGGTTGTTGGGTTGGCTTGTTGGGTTGGGTGTGTTGGTTGTTGGCTAGGGTGGTTTGAGTGGTTGGGTTGAGTGGTTGGGTTGGGTGGATGGGTTGGATGGTTGGGTTGTTGAGTTTTGTTGGGTCGGGTGGTTGGGTTGGCTGGTTGGTTGTTGGGTTGGGTTGAGTGGTTGGGTTGTTCGGTTGGGTTGGGTGGTTGGGTTGTTGGCTTGGGTGGTTGGGTTGTTGGGTTGGGTGCTTAGGTTGTTGGGTTGGGTTGGGTGGTTGGGTTGTTGGGTTGGGTGGTTGGGTTGTTGGGTTTGGTTGTTGGGTTGTGTGGTTTAATTGTTGGGTTGGGTGGTTGGGTTGGGTTGGGCTGGGTTGTTGGGATGTTGGGTTGGGTTGTTGGGTTCGGTGGTTGGGTTGTTGGTTTGGGTTGGGTGGTTGGATTTTTTGGGTTGGGTTGGGTGGTTGGGTTGAGTGGTTGGGTTGTTGGGTTGGGTTGGGTTGTTGGGTTGGGTTGGATGGTTGGGCTGTTGGGTTGGGTTGGGTGGTTGGGTGGTTGGGTTGTTGCATTGTTGGTTTGGGTTGGGTGGTTGGGTTGTTGGGTTTGGTTGAGTGGTTGGGTTCTTGGGTGGGGTGGTTGGGTTGGTGCATTGGCTTGTTGGGTTCGGTGGTTGGGTTGTTGGCTTGGGTGGTTGGGTTGTTGGGTTGGCTTGTTGGGTTGGGTGGTTGGGTTGGGTGGTTGGGTTGTTAGGTTGGGTTGCCGGGCTGGATAGATGGGATGTTGGGTTGGGTTGTTGGGTTGGGTGGATGGGTTGGATGGTTGGGTTGTTGGGTTGGGTGGTTGGGTTGTTGGGTTTTGTTGTTGGGTTGGGTGGTTAGGTTGGCTGGTTGGTTTGTTGGGTTGGGTTGGATGGTTGGGCTGTTGGGTTGGGTTGGGTTGAGTGGTTGGGTTGTTGGGTTGTGTTGGGTGGTTGGGTTGTTGGGTTGGGTTGTTGGGTAGTTGAGTTGGCTTGGGTGGTTGGGTTGTTGGGTTGGCTTGTTGGGTTGTTAGGTTGGGTTGCTGGGCTGGATGGATGGGATGTTGGGTTGGGTTGTTGGGTTGTTGGCTTGGGTGGTTGGGTTGTTGGGTTCGCTTGTTGGGTTGGGTGGTTGGGTTGGCTTGTTGGGTTGGGTGTTTTGGTTGTTGACTAGGGTGGTTGGGTTGTTGGGTTGGCTTGTTGGGTTGGGTGGTTGGGTTGTTGGTTTGGGTTGGGTGGTTGGATTTTTTGGGTTGGGTTGGGTGGTTGTGTTGTTGGGTTGGCTTGTTGGGTTGGGTGTTTTGGTTGTTGACTAGGGTGGTTGGGTTGTTGGGTTGGCTTGTTGGGTTGGGTGGTTGGGTTGTTGGTTTGGGTTGGGTGGTTGGATTTTTTGGGTTGGGTTGGGTGGTTGTGTTGTTGGGTTGGCTTGTTGGGTTGGGTGTTTTGGTTGTTGGCTAGGGTGGTTGGGTTGTTGGGTTGGCTTGTTGGGTTGGGTGGTTGGGTTGTTGGTTTGGGTTGGGTGGTTGGATTTTTTGGGTTGGGTTGGGTGGTTGGGTTGTTGGGTTCGGTTTTGGGTTGGGTGGTTGGGTTGGGTTATTGGGTTGTTGGGTTGGGTGGTTGGGTTGTCGGGTTGTTGGTTTGGGTTGGGTGGTTGGGTTTGGGTTGGGTTAGGTTGTTGGGTTGGATGGTTGGGTTGCTGGGTTGTGTTGGATTGTTGCATTGTTGGGTTGGGTGGTTGTGTTGTTGGGTTGGGTTGGATGGTTGGGTTGTTGGGTTGGGTTGGGTGGTTGGGCTGTTGGGTTGTTGGGTTGGGTGGTTGGGTGGTTGGGTTGTTGGGTTGGGTTGAGTGGTTGGGTTCTTGGGTGGGGTGGTTGGGTTGTTGGGTTGGCTTGTTGGGTTCGGTGGTTGGGTTGTTGGCTTGGGTGGTTGGGTTGTTGGGTTGGCTTGTTGGGTTGGGTGGTTCGGTTGTTAGGTTGGGTTGCCGGGCTGGATAGATGGGATGTTGGGTTGGGTTGTTGGGTTGGGTGGTTGGGTTGTTGGTTTGGGTTGGGTGGTTGGATGTTTTGGGTTGGGTGGTTGGATTGTTGGGTTGGGTTGAGTGGTTGGGTTGTTGGGTTGGGTGGTTGGGTTGTAGGGTTGGGTTGGATGGTTGGGTTGGGTTGGGTGGTTGGGTTGTTGGGTTGGGTTGTTGGTTTGGGTTGGGTGGTTGGGTTGTTGGATTGGGTTGAGTGGTTGGGTTGTTGGGTTGGGTGGATGGGTTGGATGGTTGGGTTGTTGGGTTGGGTTGAGTGGTTGGATTGTTGGGTTGGGTTGGGTTGGGTGGTTGGGTGGGGTGGTTGGGTTGTTGGGTTGGTGGTTGGGTTGTTGGTTGGGTTGGGTGGTTGGGTTGTTGGGTTGGCTTGTTGGGTTGGGTGGTTGGGTTGTTGGTTTGGGTTGGGTGGTTGGATTTTTTGGGTTGGGTTGGGTTGTTGGGTTGTTGGGTTGGGTGGTTGGGTTGGCTGGTTGGTTTGTTGGGTCGGGTTGGATGGTTGGGCTGTTGGGTTGGGTTGGGTTGAGTGGTTGGGTTGTGTTGGGTGGTTGGGTTGTTGGGTTGGGTTGTTGGGTTGTTGAGTTGGGTTGGGTGGATGGGTTGTTGGGTTGGCTTGTTGGGTTGTTTGGTTGGGTTGTTGGCTTGGGTGGTTGGGTTGTTGGGTTCGCTTGTTGGGTTGGGTGGTTGGGTTGTTAGGTTGGGTATTTGGGTTGGATGGATGGGATGTTGGGTTGGGTGGTTGGTTTGGGTTAGGTGGTGGAATTTTTGGGTTGGGTTATGTGGTTGGGTTGTTGGGTTGGGTTGAGTGGTTGGGTTGTTGGGTTGGCTTGTTGGGTTGGGTGTGTTGGTTGTTGGCTAGGGTGGTTTGAGTGGTTGGGTTGAGTGGTTGGGTTGGGTGGATGGGTTGGATGGTTGGGTTGTTGAGTTTTGTTGGGTCGGGTGGTTGGGTTGGCTGGTTGGTTGTTGGGTTGGGTTGAGTGGTTGGGTTGTTCGGTTGGGTTGGGTGGTTGGGTTGTTTTGTTGGGTTGGGTGGTTGGGTTGTTGGCTTGGGTGGTTGGGTTGTTGGGTTGGGTGCTTAGGTTGTTGGGTTGGGTTGGGTGGTTGGGTTGTTGGGTTGGGTGGTTGGGTTGTTGGGTTTGGTTGTTGGGTTGTGTGGTTTAATTGTTGGGTTGGGTGGTTGGGTTGGGTTGGGCTGGGTTGTTGGGATGTTGGGTTGGGTTGTTGGGTTCGGTGGTTGGGTTGTTGGTTTCGGTTGGGTGGTTGGATTTTTTGGGTTGGGTTGGGTGGTTGGGTTGAGTGGTTGGGTTGTTGGGTTGGGTTGGGTTGTTGGGTTGGGTTGGATGGTTGGGCTGTTGGGTTGGGTTGGGTGGTTGGGTGGTTGGGTTGTTGCATTGTTGGTTTGGGTTGGGTGGTTGGGTTGTTGGGTTTGGTTGAGTGGTTGGGTTCTTGGGTGGGGTGGTTGGGTTGGTGCATTGGCTTGTTGGGTTCGGTGGTTGGGTTGTTGGCTTGGGTGGTTGGGTTGTTGGGTTGGCTTGTTGGGTTGGGTGGTTGGGTTGGGTGGTTGGGTTGTTAGGTTGGGTTGCCGGGCTGGATAGATGGGATGTTGGGTTGGGTTGTTGGGTTGGGTGGATGGGTTGGATGGTTGGGTTGTTGGGTTGGGTGGTTGGGTTGTTGGGTTTTGTTGTTGGGTTGGGTGGTTAGGTTGGCTGGTTGGTTTGTTGGGTTGGGTTGGATGGTTGGGCTGTTGGGTTGGGTTGGGTTGAGTGGTTGGGTTGTTGGGTTGTGTTGGGTGGTTGGGTTGTTGGGTTGGGTTGTTGGGTAGTTGAGTTGGCTTGGGTGGTTGGGTTGTTGGGTTGGCTTGTTGGGTTGTTAGGTTGGGTTGCTGGGCTGGATGGATGGGATGTTGGGTTGGGTTGTTGGGTGGTTGGCTTGGGTGGTTGGGTTGTTGGGTTCGCTTGTTGGGTTGGGTGGTTGGGTTGGCTTGTTGGGTTGGGTGTTTTGGTTGTTGACTGGGGTGGTTGGGTTGTTGAGTTGGCTTGTTGGGTTGGGTGGTTGGGTTGTTGGTTTGGGTTGGGTGGTTGGATTTTTTGGGTTGGGTTGGGTGGTTGTGTTGTTGGGTTGGCTTGTTGGGTTGGGTGTTTTGGTTGTTGACTAGGGTGGTTGTGTTGTTGGGTTGGCTTGTTGGGTTGGGTGTTTTGGTTGTTGGCTAGGGTGGTTGGGTTGTTGGGTTGGCTTGTTGGGTTGGGTGGTTGGGTTGTTGGTTTGGGTTGGGTGGTTGGATTTTTTGGGTTGGGTTGGGTTGTTGGGTTGTTGAGTTGGGTTGGGTGGATGGGTTGTTGGGTTGGCTTGTTGGGTTGTTTGGTTGGGTTGTTGGCTTGGGTGGTTGGGTTGTTGGGTTCGCTTGTTGGGTTGGGTGGTTGGGTTGTTAGGTTGGGTATTTGGGTTGGGTGGATGGAATGTTGGGTTGGGTGGTTGGATTTTTTGGGTTGGGTTATGTGGTTGGGTTGTTGGGTTGGGTTGTGTGGTTGGGTTGTTGGGTTGGCTTGTTGGGTTGGGTGTTTTGGTTGTTGGCTAGGGTGGTTTGAGTGGTTGGGTTGAGTGGTTGGGTTGGGTGGATGGGTTGGATGGTTGGGTTGTTGGGTTGGATGGTTGGGTTGTTGAGTTTTGTTGTTGGGTCGGGTGGTTGGGTTGGCTGGTTGGTTTGTTGGGTTGGGTTGAGTGGTTGGGTTGTTCGGTTGGGTTGGGTGGTTGGGTTGTTTGGTTGGGTTGGGTGGTTGGGTTGTTGGGTTGGGTGGTTGGGTTGTTGGGTTGGGTGCTTAGGTTGTTGGGTTGGGTTGGGTGGTTGGGTTGTTGGGTTGGGTGGTTGGGTTGTTGGGTTTGGTTGTTGGGTTGTGTGGTTTAATTGTTGGGTTGGGTGGTTGGGTTGGGTTGGGCTGGGTTGTTGGGATGTTGGGTTGGGTTGTTGGGTTCGGTGGTTGGGTTGTTGGTTTGGGTTGGGTGGTTGGATTTTTTGGGTTGGGTTGGGTGGTTGGGTTGTTGGGTTGGGTTGTTGGGTTGGGTTGGATGGTTGGGCTGTTGGGTTGTTGGGTTGGGTGGTTGGGTTGTTGCATTGTTGGTTTGGGTTGGGTGGTTCGGTTGTTGGGTTTGGTTGAGTGGTTGGGTTCTTGGGTGGGGTGGTTGGGTTGGTGGGTTGGCTTGTTGGGTTCGGTGGTTTGGTTGTTGGCTTGGGTGGTTGGGTTGTTGGGTTGGCTTGTTGGGTTGGGTGGTTGGGTTGGGTGGTTGGGTTGTTAGGTTGGGTTGCCGGGCTGGATAGATGGGATGTTGGGTTGGGTTGTTGGGTTGGGTGGATGGGTTGGATGGTTGGGTTGTTGGGTTGGGTGGTTGGGTTGTTGGGTTTTGTTGTTGGGTTGGGTGGTTAGGTTGGCTGGTTGGTTTGTTGGGTTGGGTTGGATGGTTGGGCTGTTGGGTTGGGTTGGGTTGAGTGGTTGGGTTGCTGGCTTGGGTGGTTGAGTTGTTGGGTTGGCTTGTTGTGTTGGGTGGTTGGGTTGGGTGGTTGGGTTGTTAGGTTGGGTTGCCAGGCTGGATAGATGGGATGTTGGGTTGGGTTGTTGGGCTGGGTGGTTGGGTTGTTGGTTTGGGTTGGGTGGTTGGATGTTTTGGGTTGGGTGGTTGGATTGTTGGGTTGGGTTGAGTGGTTGGGTTGTTGGGTTGGGTGGTTGGGTTGTTGGGTTGGGTTGGATGGTTGGGTTGGGTTGGGTGGTTGGGTTGTTGGGTTGGGTTGTTGGTTTGAGTTGGGTGGTTGGGTTGTTGGATTGGGTTGAGTGGTTGGGTTGTTGGGTTGGGTGGATGGGTTGGATGGTTGGGTTGTTGGGTTGGGTTGAGTGGTTGGGTTGTTGGGTTGGGTAGTTGGGTGGGGTGGTTGGGTTGTTGGGTTGTTGGTTGGGTTGTTGGTTGGGTTGGGTGGTTGGGTTGTTAGGTTGGCTTGTTGGGTTGGGTGGTTGGGTTGTTGGTTTGGGTTGGGTGGTTGGATTTTTTGGGTTGGGTTGGGTGGTTGGGTTGAGTGGTTGGGTTGTTGGGTTGGGTTGGGTTGTTGGGTTGGGTTAGATGGTTGGGCTGTTGGGTTGTTGGGTTGTTGCATTGTTGGTTTGGGTTGGGTGATTGGGTTGGGTTGGGTTGAGTGGTTGGGTTCTTGGGTGGGGTGGTTGGGTTGGTGGGTTGTCTTGTTCGGTTCGGTGGTTGGGTTGTTGGCTTGGGTGGTTGGGTTGTTGGGTTGGCTTGTTGGGTTGGGTGGTTGGGTTGTTAGGTTGGGTTGCCGGGCTGGATAGATGGGATGTTGGGTTGGGTTGTTGGGTTGGGTGGATGGGTTGGATGGTTGGGTTGTTGGGTTGGGTGGTTGGGTTGTTGGGTTTTGTTGTTGGGTTGGGTGGTTCGGTTGGCTGGTTGGTTTGTTGGGTTGGGTTGGATGGTTGGGCTGTTGGGTTGGGTTGGGTTGAGTGGTTGGGTTGTTGGGTTGTGTTGGGTGGTTGGGTTGTTGGGTTGGGTTGTTGGGTTGTTGAGTTGGCTTGGGTGGTTGGGTTGTTGGGTTGGCTTGTTGGGTTGTTAGGTTGGGTTGCTGGGCTGGATGGATGGGATGTTGGGTTGGGTTTTTGGGTTGTTGGCTTGGGTGGTTGGGTTGTTGGGTTCGCTTGTTGGGTTGGGTGGTTGGGTTGTTAGGTTGGGTGGTTGGGTCGGGTGGATGGGTTGTTGGGTTGGGTTGTTGGGTTGGGTGGTTGGATTTTTTGGGTTGGGTTATGTGGTTGGGTTGGGTTGAGTGGTTGGGTTGTTGGGTTGGCTTGTTGGGTTGGGTGTTTTGGTTGTTGACTAGGGTGGTTGGGTTGTTGGGTTGGCTTGTTGGTTTGGGTGGTTGGGTTGTTGGTTTGGGTTGGGTGGTTGGTTTTTTTGGGTTGGGTTGGGTGGTTGTGTTGTTGGGTTGGCTTGTTGGGTTGGGTGTTTTGGTTGTTGGCTAGGGTGGTTGGGTTGTTGGGTTGGCTTGTTGGGTTGGGTGGTTGGGTTGTTGGGTTGGGTTGGATGGTTGGGTTGATGGGTTGGGTTGTTGGTTTGGGTTGGGTGGTTGGGTTGTTGGATTGGGTTGAGTGGTTGGGTTGGGTGCATTGGTTGGATGGTTGGGTTGTTGGGTTGGCTGGTTGGTTTGTTGGGTTGGGTTGAGTGGTTGGGTTGCTGGGTTAGTTGGGTGGTTGGGTTGTTGGGTTGGGTGGTTGGGTTGTTGGTTGGGTTGGGTTGTTGGGTTGGGCTGGGTGGTTTGGTTACTGGGTTGGGTTGGATGGTTGGGTTGTTGGGTTGGGTTGGGTGGCTGGATTTTTTGGGTTGGGTTGGGTGGTTGGGTTGTTGGGTTGGATGGTTGGGTTGTTGGGTTGGGTGGTTGGGTTGTTGAGTTTTGTTGTTGGGTTGGGTGGTTGGGTTGGCTGGTTGGTTTGTTGGGTTGGGTTGAGTGGTTGGGTTGTTGGGTTGGGTTGGGTGGTTGGGTTGTTTGGTTGGGTTGGGTTGGGTGGTTGGGTTGTTGGGTTGGGTGCTTAGGTTGTTGGGTTGGGTTGGGTTGTTGGGTTGGGTGGTTGGGTTGGGTTGTTGGGTTGTGGGTTGGGTGGTTGGGTTGTTGGGTTGGGTGTTTGGGTTGTTGGGTTGGCTTGTTGGGTTGGGTGTTTTGGTTGTTGGCTAGGGTGGTTGGGTTGTTGGGTTGGCTTGTTGGGTTTTGTGGTTGGGTTGTTGGTTTGGGTTGGGTGGTTGGATTTTTTGGGTTGGGTTGGGTGGTTGGGTTGTTGGGTTCGGTTTTGGGTTGGGTTATTGGGTTGTTGGGTTGGGTGGTTGGGTTGTCGGGTTGTTGGTTTGGGTTGGGTGGTTGGGTTGTTGGGTTGGGTTAGGTTGTTGGGTTGGATGGTTGGGTTGCTGGGTTGTGTTGGATTGTTGCATTGTTGGGTTGGGTGGTTGTGTTGTTGGGTTGGGTTGGATGGTTGGGTTGTTGGGTTGGGTTGGGTGGTTGGGTTGTTGGGTTGGGTTGTTGGTTTGGGTTGGGTTGTTGGGTTTGGTGGTTGGGTTGTTGGGTTCGGTGGTTGGGTTGCTGGCTTGGGTGGTTGAGTTGTTGGGTTGGCTTGTTGTGTTGGGTGGTTGCGTTGGGTGGTTGGGTTGTTAGGTTGGGTTGCCGGGCTGGATAGATGGGATGTTGGGTTGGGTTGTTGGGCTGGGTGGTTGGGTTGTTGGTTTGGGTTGGGTGGTTGGATGTTTTGGGTTGGGTGGTTGGATTGTTGGGTTGGGTTGTTGGGTTGGGTTGGATGGTTGGGTTGGGTTGGGTGGTTGGGTTGTTGGGTTGGGTTGTTGGTTTGAGTTGGGTGGTTGGGTTGAGTGGTTGGGCTGTTGGGTTGGGTTAGATGGTTGGGCTGTTGGGTTGTTGGGTTGGGTGGTTGGGTTGTTGCATTGTTGGTTTGGGTTGGGTGGTTGGGTTGTTGGGTTGGGTTGAGTGGTTGGGTTCTTCGGTGGGGTGGTTGGGTTGGTGGGTTGGCTTGTTGGGTTCGGTGGTTGGGTTGTTGGCTTGGGTGGTTGGGTTGTTGGGTTGGCTTGTTGGGTTGGGTGGTTGGGTTGTTAGGTTGGGTTGCCGGGCTGGATAGATGGGATGTTGGGTTGGGTTGTTGGGTTGGGTGAATGGGTTGGATGGTTGGGTTGTTGGGTTGGGTGGTTGGGTTGTTGGGTTTTGTTGTTGGGTTGGGTGGTTAGGTTGGCTGGTTGGTTTGTTGGGTTGGGTTGGATGGTTGGGCTGTTGGGTTGGGTTGGGTTGAGTGGTTGGGTTGTTGGGTTGTGTTGGGTGGTTGGGTTGTTGGGTTGGGTTGTTGGGTTGTTGAGTTGGCTTGGGTGGTTGGGTTGGTGGGTTGGCTTGTTGGGTTGTTAGGTTGGGTTGCTGGGCTGGATGGATGGGATGATGGGTTGGGTTGTTGGGTTGTTGGCTTGGGTGGTTGGGTTGTTGGGTTCGCTTGTTGGGTTGGGTGGTTGGGTTGTTAGGTTGGGTGGTTGGGTTGGGTGGATGGGATGTTGGGTTGAGTTGTTGGGTTGGGATGTTGGTTTGGGTTGGGTGGTTGGATTTTTTGGGTTGGGTTGGGTGGTTGTGTTGTTGGGTTGGCTTGTTGGGTTGGGTGTTTTGGTTGTTGGCTAGGGTGGTTGGGTTGTTGGGTTGGCTTGTTGGGTTGGGTGGTTGGGTTGTTGGTTTGGGTTGGGTGGTTGGATTTTTTGGGTTGGGTTGGGTGGTTGGGTTGTTGGGTTGTTGGGTTGGGTGGTTGGGTTGTCGGGTTGTTGGTTTGGGTTGGGTGATTGGGTTGTTGGGTCGGGTTAGGTTGTTGGGTTGGATGGTTGGGTTGTTGGGTTGTGTTGCATGGTTGTGTTGTTGGGTTGGGTGGTTGTGTTGTTGGGCTGGGTTGGATGGTTGGGTTGTTGGGTTGGGTTGGTTGGTGTGGTTGTTGGGTTGGGTTGTTGGTTTGGGTTGGGTGGTTGGGTTGTTGGGTTGGGTTGAGTGGTTGGGTTGTTGGGTTGGGTTGTTGGGTTGTTGGGTTGGGTGGTTGGGTTGTCGGGTTGTTGGTTTGGGTTGGGTGGTTGGGTTGTTGGGTCGGGTTAGGTTGTTGGGTTGGATGGTTGGGTTGTTGGGTTGTGTTGGATGGTTGCGTTGTTGGGTTGGGTGGTTGTGTTGTTGGGTTGGGTTGGATGGTTGGGTTGTTGGGTTGGGTTGGTTGGTGTGGTTGTTGGGTTGGGTTGTTGGTTTGGGTTGGGTGGTTGGGTTGTTGGGTTGGGTTGAGTGGTTGGGTTGTTGGGTTGGGTGGATGGGTTGGATGGTTGGGTTGTTGGGTTGGATGGTTGGATTCTTGAGTTTTGTTGTTGGGTTGGCTGGTTGGTTTGTTGGGTTGGGTTGAGTGGTTGGGTTGTTGGGTTGGGTTGTTAGGTTGGGTTGTTGGGATGTTGGGTTGGGTTGTTCGGTTCGGTGGTTGGGTTTTTGGTTTGGGTTGGGTGGTTGGATTTTTTGGGTTGGGTTGGGTGGTTGGGTTGTTGGGTTGGGTTGAGTGGTTGGGTTGTTGGGTTGGGTTGGATGGTTGGGCTGTTGGGTTGTTGGGTTGGGTGGTTGGGTGGTTGGGTTGTTGCATTGTTGGTTTGGGTTGGGTGAATGGGTTGGGTTGTTGGGTTGGGTTGAGTGGTTGGGTTCTTGGGTGGGGTGGTTGGGTTGTTGGGTTGGCTTGTTGGGTTCGGTGGTTGGGTTGTTGGGTTCGGTTGGATGGTTGGGTTGATGGGTTGGGTTGTTGGTTTGGGTTGGGTGGTTGGGTTGTTGGATTGGGTTGAGTGGTTGGGTTGGGTGGATGGGTTGGATGGTTGGGCTGTTGGGTTGGCTGGTTGGTTTGTTGGGTTGGGTTGAGTGGTTGGGTTGTTGAGTTAGTTGGGTGGTTGGGTTGTTGGGTTGGGTGGTTGGGTTGTTGGTTGGGTTGTTGGGTTGGGCTGGGTGGTTTGGTTACTGGGTTGGGTTGGATGGTTGGGTTGTTGGGTTGGGTGGTTGGAGTTTTTGGGTTGGGTTGGGTGGTTGGGTTGTTGGGTTGGGTTGGGTGGTAGGGTTGTTGGGTTGGGTTGAGTGGTTGGGTTGTTGGGTTGGGTGGATGGGTTGGATGGTTGGGTTGTTGGGTTGGGTGGTTGGGTTGTTGAGTTTTGTTGTTGGGTTGGGTGGTTGGGTTGGCTGGTTGGTTTGTTGGGTTGGGTTGAGTGGTTGGGTTGTTGGGTTGGGTTGGGTGGTTGGGTTGTTTGGTTGGGTTGGGTTGGGTGGTTGGGTTGTTGGGTTGGGTTGAGTGGTTGGGTTGGGTGGATGGGTTGGATGGTTGGGTTGGCTGGTTGGTTTGTTGGGTTGGGTTGAGTGGTTGGGTTGTTGGGTTAGTTGGGTGGTTGGGTTGTTGGGTTGGGTGGTTAGGTTGTTGGTTGGGTTGGGTTGTTGGGTTGGGCTGGGTGGTTTGGTTACTGGGTTGGGTTGGATGGTTGGGTTGTTGGGTTGGGTTGGGTGGTAGGGTTGTTGGGTTGGGTTGAGTGGTTGGGTTGTTGGGTTGGGTGGATGGGTTGGATGGTTGGGTTGTTGGGTTGGGTGGTTGGGTTGGCTGGTTGGTTTGTTGGGTTGGGTTGAGTGGTTGGGTTGTTGGGTTGGGTTGGGTGGTTGGGTTGTTGGGTTGGGTGCTTAGGTTGTTGGGTTGGGTTGTTGGGTTGGGTGGTTGGGTTGGGTTGTTGGGTTGTGGGTTGGGTGGTTGGGTTGTTGGGTTGGGTGGTTGGGTTGTTGGGTTGGCTTGTTGGGTTGGGTGTTTTGGTTGTTGGCTAGGGTGGTTGGGTTGTTGGGTTGGCTTGTTGGGTTGGGTGGTTGGGTTGTTGGTTTGGGTTGGGTGGTTGGATTTTTTGGGTTGGGTTGGGTGGTTGGGTTGTTGGGTTCGGTTTTGGGTTGGGTGGTTGGGTTGGGTTATTGGGTTGTTGGGTTGGGTGGTTGGGTTGTCGGGTTGTTGGTTTGGGTTGGGTGGTTGGGTTTGGGTTGGGTTAGGTTGTTGGGTTCGATGGTTGGGTTGCTGGGTTGTGTTGGATTGTTGCATTGTTGGGTTGGGTGGTTGTGTTGTTGGGTTGGGTTGGATGGTTGGGTTGTTGGGTTGGGTTGGGTGGTTGGGCTGTTGGGTTGTTGGGTTGGGTGGTTGGGTGGTTGGGTGGTTGGGTTGTTGCATTGTTGGTTTGGGTTGGGTGGTTGGGTTGTTGGGTTGGGTTGAGTGGTTGGGTTCTTGGGTGGGGTGGTTGGGTTGTTGGGTTGGCTTGTTGGGTTCGGTGGTTGGGTTGTTGGCTTGGGTGGTTGGGTTGTTGGGTTGGCTTGTTGGGTTGGGTGGTTCGGTTGTTAGGTTGGGTTGCTGGGCTGGATAGATGGGATGTTGGGTTGGGTTGTTGGGTTGGGTGGTTGGGTTGTTGGTTTGGGTTGGGTGGTTGGATGGATGGGTTGGATGGTTGGGTTGTTGGGTTGGGTGGTTGGGTTGTTGGGTTTTGTTGTTGGGTTGGGTGGTTAGGTTGGCTGGTTGGTTTGTTGGGTTGGGTTGGATGGTTGGGCTGTTGGGTTGGGTTGGGTTGAGTGGTTGGGTTGTTGGGTTGTGTTGGGTGGTTGGGTTGTTGGGTTGGGTTGTTGGGTTGTTGAGTTGGCTTGGGTGGTTGGGTTGTTGGGTTGGCTTGTTGGGTTGTTAGGTTGGGTTGCTGGGCTGGATGGATGGGATGTTGGGTTGGGTTGTTGGGTTGTTGGCTTGGGTGGTTGGGTTGTTGGGTTCGCTTGTTGGGTTGGGTGGTTGGGTTGTTAGGTTGGGTGGTTGGGTTGGGTGGATGGGTTGTTGGGTTGGGTTGTTGGGTTGGGTGGTTGGATTTTTTGGGTTGGGTTATGTGGTTGGGTTGGGTTGAGTGGTTGGGTTGTTGGGTTGGCTTGTTGGGTTGGGTGTTTTGGTTGTTGACTAGGGTGGTTGGGTTGTTGGGTTGGCTTGTTGGTTTGGGTGGTTGGGTTGTTGGTTTGGGTTGGGTGGTTGGTTTTTTTGGGTTGGGTTGGGTGGTTGTGTTGTTGGGTTGGCTTGTTGGGTTGGGTGTTTTGGTTGTTGGCTAGGGTGGTTGGGTTGTTGGGTTGGCTTGTTGGGTTGGGTGGTTGGGTTGTTGGGTTGGGTTGGATGGTTGGGTTGATGGGTTGGGTTGTTGGTTTGGGTTGGGTGGTTGGGTTGTTGGATTGGGTTGAGTGGTTGGGTTGGGTGCATTGGTTGGATGGTTGGGTTGTTGGGTTGGCTGGTTGGTTTGTTGGGTTGGGTTGAGTGGTTGGGTTGTTGGGTTAGTTGGGTGGTTGGGTTGTTGGGTTGGGTGGTTGGGTTGTTGGTTGGGTTGGGTTGTTGGGTTGGGCTGGGTGGTTTGGTTACTGGGTTGGGTTGGATGGTTGGGTTGTTGGGTTGGGTTGGGTGGCTGGATTTTTTGGGTTGGGTTGGGTGGTTGGGTTGTTGGGTTGGGTTGGGTGGTAGGGTTGTTGGGTTGGGTTGAGTGGTTGGGTTGTTGGGTTGGGTGGATGGGTTGGATGGTTGGGTTGTTGGGTTGGGTGGTTGGGTTGTTGAGTTTTGTTGTTGGGTTGGGTGGTTGGGTTGGCTGGTTGGTTTGTTGGGTTGGGTTGAGTGGTTGGGTTGTTGGGTTGGGTTGGGTGGTTGGGTTGTTTGGTTGGGTTGGGTTGGGTGGTTGGGTTGTTGGGTTGGGTGCTTAGGTTGTTGGGTTGGGTTGGGTTGTTGGGTTGGGTGGTTGGGTTGGGTTGTTGGGTTGTGGGTTGGGTGGTTGGGTTGTTGGGTTGGGTGTTTGGGTTGTTGGGTTGGCTTGTTGGGTTGGGTGTTTTGGTTGTTGGCTAGGGTGGTTGGGTTGTTGGGTTGGCTTGTTGGGTTGGGTGGTTGGGTTGTTGGTTTGGGTTGGGTGGTTGGATTTTTTGGGTTGGGTTGGGTGGTTGGGTTGTTGGGTTCGGTTTTGGGTTGGGTTATTGGGTTGTTGGGTTGGGTGGTTGGGTTGTCGGGTTGTTGGTTTGGGTTGGGTGGTTGGGTTGTTGGGTTGGGTTAGGTTGTTGGGTTGGATGGTTGGGTTGCTGGGTTGTGTTGGATTGTTGCATTGTTGGGTTGGGTGGTTGTGTTGTTGGGTTGGGTTGGATGGTTGGGTTGTTGGGTTGGGTTGGGTGGTTGGGTTGTTGGGTTGGGTTGTTGGTTTGGGTTGGGTTGTTGGGTTTGGTGGTTGGGTTGTTGGGTTCGGTGGTTGGGTTGCTGGCTTGGGTGGTTGAGTTGTTGGGTTGGCTTGTTGTGTTGGGTGGTTGCGTTGGGTGGTTGGGTTGTTAGGTTGGGTTGCCGGGCTGAATAGATGGGATGTTGGGTTGGGTTGTTGGGCTGGGTGGTTGGGTTGTTGGTTTGGGTTGGGTGGTTGGATGTTTTGGGTTGGGTGGTTGGATTGTTGGGTTGGGTTGTTGGGTTGGGTGGTTGGGTTGTTGGGTTGGGTTGGATGGTTGGGTTGGGTTGGGTGGTTGGGTTGTTGGGTTGGGTTGTTGGTTTGAGTTGGGTGGTTGGGTTGAGTGGTTGGGTTGTTGGGTTGGGTTAGATGGTTGGGCTGTTGGGTTGTTGGGTTGGGTGGTTGGGTTGTTGCATTGTTGGTTTGGGTTGGGTGGTTGGGTTGTTGGGTTGGGTTGAGTGGTTGGGTTCTTCGGTGGGGTGGTTGGGTTGGTGGGTTGGCTTGTTGGGTTCGGTGGTTGGGTTGTTGGCTTGGGTGGTTGGGTTGTTGGGTTGGGTGGTTGGGTTGTTAGGTTGGGTTGCCGGGCTGGATAGATGGGATGTTGGGTTGGGTTGTTGGGTTGGGTGAATGGGTTGGATGGTTGGGTTGTTGGGTTGGGTGGTTGGGTTGTTGGGTTTTGTTGTTGGGTTGGGTGGTTAGGTTGGCTGGTTGGTTTGTTGGGTTGGGTTGGATGGTTGGGCTGTTGGGTTGGGTTGGGTTGAGTGGTTGGGTTGTTGGGTTGTGTTGGGTGGTTGGGTTGTTGGGTTGGGTTGTTGGGTTGTTGAGTTGGCTTGGGTGGTTGGGTTGGTGGGTTGGCTTGTTGGGTTGTTAGGTTGGGTTGCTGGGCTGGATGGATGGGATGATGGGTTGGGTTGTTGGGTTGTTGGCTTGGGTGGTTGGGTTGTTGGGTTCGCTTGTTGGGTTGGGTGGTTGGGTTGTTAGGTTGGGTGGTTGGGTTGGGTGGATGGGATGTTGGGTTGAGTTGTTGGGTTGGGATGTTGGTTTGGGTTGGGTGGTTGGATTTTTTGGGTTGGGTTGGGTGGTTGTGTTGTTGGGTTGGCTTGTTGGGTTGGGTGTTTTGGTTGTTGGCTAGGGTGGTTGGGTTGTTGGGTTGGCTTGTTGGGTTGGGTGGTTGGGTTGTTGGTTTGGGTTGGGTGGTTGGATTTTTTGGGTTGGGTTGGGTGGTTGGGTTGTTGGGTTGTTGGGTTGGGTGGTTGGGTTGTCGGGTTGTTGGTTTGGGTTGGGTGATTGGGTTGTTGGGTCGGGTTAGGTTGTTGGGTTGGATGGTTGGGTTGTTGGGTTGTGTTGGATGGTTGTGTTGTTGGGTTGGGTGGTTGTGTTGTTGGGCTGGGTTGGATGGTTGGGTTGTTGGGTTGGGTTGGTTGGTGTGGTTGTTGGGTTGGGTTGTTGGTTTGGGTTGGGTGGTTGGGTTGTTGGGTTGGGTTGAGTGGTTGGGTTGTTGGGTTGGGTTGTTGGGTTGTTGGGTTGGGTGGTTGGGTTGTCGGGTTGTTGGTTTGGGTTGGGTGGTTGGGTTGTTGGGTCGGGTTAGGTTGTTGGGTTGGATGGTTGGGTTGTTGGGTTGTGTTGGATGGTTGCGTTGTTGGGTTGGGTGGTTGTGTTGTTGGGTTGGGTTGGATGGTTGGGTTGTTGGGTTGGGTTGGTTGGTGTGGTTGTTGGGTTGGGTTGTTGGTTTGGGTTGGGTGGTTGGGTTGTTGGGTTGGGTTGAGTGGTTGGGTTGTTGGGTTGGGTGGATGGGTTGGATGGTTGGGTTGTTGGGTTGGGTGGTTGGGTTGTTGGGTTTTGTTGTTGGGTTGGGTGGTTAGGTTTGCTGGTTGGTTTGTTGGGTTGGGTTGGAAGGTTGGGCTGTTGGGTTGGGTTGGGTTGAGTGGTTGGGTTGTTGGGTTGTGTTGGGTGGTTGGGTTGTTGGGTTGGGTTGTTGGGTTGTTGAGTTGGCTTGGGTGGTTGGGTTGTTGGGTTGGCTTGTTGGGTTGTTAGGTTGGGTTGCTGGGCTGGATGGATGGGATGATGGGTTGGGTTGTTGGGTTGTTGGCTTGGGTGGTTGGGTTGTTGGGTTCGCTTGTTGGGTTGGGTGGTTGGGTTGTTAGGTTGGGTGGTTGGGTTGGGTGGATGGGATGTTGGGTTGAGTTGTTGGGTTGGGTGGTTGGTTTGGGTTGGGTGGTTGGATTTTTTGGGTTGGGTTATGTGGTTGGGTTGGGTTGAGTGGTTGGGTTGTTGGGTTGGCTTGTTGGGTTGGGTGTTTTGGTTGTTGACTAGGGTGGTTGGGTAGTTGGGTTGGCTTGTTGGGTTGGTTGGGTTGTTGGTTTGGGTTGGGTGGTTGGATTTTTTGCGTTGGGTTGGGTGGTTGTGTTGTTGGGTTGGCTTGTTGGGTTGGGTGTTTTGGTTGTTGGCTAGGGTGGTTGGGTTGTTGGGTTGCCTTGTTGGGTTGGGTGGTTGGGTTGTTGGTTTGGGTTGGGTGGTTGAATTTTTTGGGTTGGGTTGGGTGGTTGGGTTGTCGGGTTGTTGGTTTGGGTTGGGTGATTGGGTTGTTGGGTCGGGTTAGGTTGTTGGGTTGGATGGTTGGGTTGTTGGGTTGTGTTGGATGGTTGTGTTGTTGGGTTGGGTGGTTGTGTTGTTGGGCTGGGTTGGATGGTTGGGTTGTTGGGTTGGGTTGGTTGGTGTGGTTGTTGGGTTGGGTTGTTGGTTTGGGTTGGGTGGTTGGGTTGTTGGGTTGGGTTGAGTGGTTGGGTTGTTGGGTTGGGTTGTTGGGTTGTTGGGTTGGGTGGTTGGGTTGTCGGGTTGTTGGTTTGGGTTGGGTGGTTGGGTTGTTGGGTCGGGTTAGGTTGTTGGGTTGGATGGTTGGGTTGTTGGGTTGTGTTGGATGGTTGCGTTGTTGGGTTGGGTGGTTGTGTTGTTGGGTTGTGTTGGATGGTTGGGTTGTTGGGTTGGGTTGGTTGGTGTGGTTGTTGGGTTGGGTTGTTGGTTTGGGTTGGGTGGTTGGGTTGTTGGGTTGGGTTGAGTGGTTGGGTTGTTGGGTTGGGTGGATGGGTTGGATGGTTGGGTTGTTGGGTTGGATGGTTGGATTGTTGAGTTTTGTTGTTGGGTTGGCTGGTTGGTTTGTTGGGTTGGGTTGAGTGGTTGGGTAGTTGGGTTGGGTTGTTAGGTTGGGTTGTTGGGATGTTGGGTTGGGTTGTTCGGTTCGGTGGTTGGGTTTTTGGTTTGGGTTGGGTGGTTGGATTTTTTGGGTTGGGTTGGGTGGTTGGGTTGTTGGGTTGGGTTGAGTGGTTGGGTTGTTGGGTTGGGTTGGATGGTTGGGCTGTTGGGTTGTTGGGTTGGGTGGTTGGGTGTTTGGGTTGTTGCATTGTTGGTTTGGGTTGGGTGAATGGGTTGGGTTGTTGGGTTGGGTTGAGTGGTTGGGTTCTTGGGTGGGGTGGTTGGGTTGTTGGGTTGGCTTGTTGGGTTCGGTGGTTGGGTTGTTGGGTTGGGTTGGATGGTTGGGTTGATGGGTTGGGTTGTTGGTTTGGGTTGGGTGGTTGGGTTGTTGGATTGGGTTGAGTGGTTGGGTTGGGTGGATGGGTTGGATGGTTGGGTTGTTGGGTTGGCTGGTTGGTTTGTTGGGTTGGGTTGAGTGGTTGGGTTGTTGAGTTAGTTGGGTGGTTGGGTTGTTGGGTTGGGTGGTTGGGTTGTTGGTTGGGTTGTTGGGTTGGGCTGGGTGGTTTGGTTACTGGGTTGGGTTGGATGGTTGGGTTGTTGGGTTGGGTGGTTGGAGTTTTTGGGTTGGGTTGGGTTGTTGGGTTGTTGGGTTGGGTTGGGTGGTAGGGTTGTTGGGTTGGGTTGAGTGGTTGGGTTGTTGGGTTGGGTGGATGGTTGGGTTGTTGGGTTGGGTGGTTGGGTTGTTGAGTTTTGTTGTTGGGTTGGGTGGTTGGGTTGGCTGGTTGGTTTGTTGGGTTGGGTTGAGTGGTTGGGTTGTTGGGTTGGGTTGGGTGGTTGGGTTGTTTGGTTGGGTTGGGTTGGGTTGGGTGGTTGGGTTGTTGGGTTGGGTTGAGTGGTTGGGTTGGGTGGATGGGTTGGATGGTTGGGTTGTTGGGTTGGCTGGTTGGTTTGTTGGGTTGGGTTGAGTGGTTGGGTTGTTGGGTTAGTTGGGTGGTTGGGTTGTTGGGTTGGGTGGTTGGGTTGTTGGTTGGGTTGGGTTGTTGGGTTGGGCTGGGTGGTTTGGTTACTGGGTTGGGTTGGATGGTTGGGTTGTTGGGTTGGGTTGGGTGGTAGGGTTGTTGGGTTGGGTTGAGTGGTTGGGTTGTTGGGTTGGGTGGATGGGTTGGATGGTTGGGTTGTTGGGTTGGGTGGTTGGGTTGGCTGGTTGGTTTGTTGGGTTGGGTTGAGTGGTTGGGTTGTTGGGTTGGGTTGGGTGGTTGGGTTGGGTTGTTGGGTTGTGGGTTGGGTGGTTGGGTTGTTGGGTTGGGTGGTTGGGTTGTTGGGTTGGCTTGTTGGGTTGGGTGTTTTGGTTGTTGGCTAGGGTGGTTGGGTTGTTGGGTTGGCTTGTTGGGTTGGGTGGTTGGGTTGTTGGTTTGGGTTGGGTGGTTGGATTTTTTGGGTTGGGTTGGGTGGTTGGGTTGTTGGGTTCGGTTTTGGGTTGGGTGGTTGGGTTGGGTTATTGGGTTGTTGGGTTGGGTGGTTGGGTTGTCGGGTTGTTGGTTTGGGTTGGGTGGTTGGGTTTGGGTTGGGTTAGGTTGTTGGGTTGGATGGTTGGGTTGCTGGGTTGTGTTGGATTGTTGCATTGTTGGGTTGGGTGGTTGTGTTGTTGGGTTGGGTTGGATGGTTGGGTTGTTGGGTTGGGTTGGGTGGTTGGGCTGTTGGGTTGTTGGGTTGGGTGGTTGGGTGTTGGGGTTGTTGCATTGTTGGTTTGGGTTGGGTGGTTGGGTTCTTGGGTGGGGTGGTTGGGTTGTTGGGTTGGCTTGTTGGGTTCGGTGGTTGGGTTGTTGGCTTGGGTGGTTGGGTCGTTGGGTTGGCTTGTTGGGTTGGGTGGTTCGGTTGTTAGGTTGGGTTGCCGGGCTGGATAGATGGGATGTTGGGTTGGGTTGTTGGGTTGGGTGGTTGGGTTGTTGGTTTGGGTTGGGTGGTTGGATGTTTTGGGTTGGGTGGTTGGATTGTTGGGTTGGGTTGAGTGGTTGGGTTGTTGGGTTGGGTGGTTGGGTTGTTGGGTTGGGTTGGATGGTTGGGTTGGGTTGGGTGGTTGGGTTGTTGGGTTGGGTTGTTGAGTTGGGTTGGGTGGATGGGTTGTTGGGTTGGCTTGTTGGGTTGTTTGGTTGGGTTGTTGGCTTGGGTGGTTGGGTTGTTGGGTTCGCTTGTTGGGTTGGGTGGTTGGGTTGTTAGGTTGGGTATTTGGGTTGGGTGGATGGAATGTTGGGTTGGGTGGTTGGATTTTTTGGGTTGGGTTATGTGGTTGGGTTGTTGGGTTGGGTTGTGTGGTTGGGTTGTTGGGTTGGCTTGTTGGGTTGGGTGTTTTGGTTGTTGGCTAGGGTGGTTTGAGTGGTTGGGTTGAGTGGTTGGGTTGGGTGGATGGGTTGGATGGTTGGGTTGTTGGGTTGGATGGTTGGGTTGTTGAGTTTTGTTGTTGGGTCGGGTGGTTGGGTTGGCTGGTTGGTTTGTTGGGTTGGGTTGAGTGGTTGGGTTGTTCGGTTGGGTTGGGTGGTTGGGTTGTTTGGTTGGGTTGGGTGGTTGGGTTGTTGGGTTGGGTGGTTGGGTTGTTGGGTTGGGTGCTTAGGTTGTTGGGTTGGGTTGGGTGGTTGGGTTGTTGGGTTTGGTTGTTGGGTTGTGTGGTTTAATTGTTGGGTTGGGTGGTTGGGTTGGGTTGGGCTGGGTTGTTGGGATGTTGGGTTGGGTTGTTGGGTTCGGGGGTTGGGTTGTTGGTTTGGGTTGGGTGGTTGGATTTTTTGGGTTGGGTTGGGTGGTTGGGTTGTTGGGTTGGGTTGGATGGTTGGGCTGTTGGGTTGTTGGGTTGGGTGGTTGGGTTGTTGCATTGTTGGTTTGGGTTGGGTGGTTGGGTTGTTGGGTTTGGTTGAGTGGTTGGGTTCTTGGGTGGGGTGGTTGGGTTGGTGGGTTGGCTTGTTGGGTTCGGTGGTTGGGTTGTTGGCTTGGGTGGTTGGGTTGTTGGGTTGGCTTGTTGGGTTGGGTGGTTGGGTTGGGTGGTTGGGTTGTTAGGTTGGGTTGCCGGGCTGGATAGATGGGATGTTGGGTTGGGTTGTTGGGTTGGGTGGATGGGTTGGATGGTTGGGTTGTTGGGTTGGGTGGTTGGGTTGTTGGGTTTTGTTGTTGGGTTGGGTGGTTAGGTTGGCTGGTTGGTTTGTTGGGTTGGGTTGGATGGTTGGGCTGTTGGGTTGGGTTGGGTTGAGTGGTTGGGTTGCTGGCTTGGGTGGTTGAGTTGTTGGGTTGGCTTGTTGTGTTGGGTGGTTGGGTTGGGTGGTTGGGTTGTTAGGTTGGGTTGCCGGGCTGGATAGATGGGATGTTGGGTTGGGTTGTTGGGCTGGGTGGTTGGGTTGTTGGTTTGGGTTGGGTGGTTGGATGTTTTGGGTTGGGTGGTTGGATTGTTGGGTTGGGTTGAGTGGTTGGGTTGTTGGGTTGGGTGGTTGGGTTGTTGGGTTGGGTTGGATGGTTGGGTTGGGTTGGGTGGTTGGGTTGTTGGGTTGGGTTGTTGGTTTGAGTTGGGTGGTTGGGTTGTTGGATTGGGTTGAGTGGTTGGGTTGTTGGGTTGGGTGGATGGGTTGGATGGTTGGGTTGTTGGGTTGGGTTGAGTGGTTGGGTTGTTGGGTTGGGTAGTTGGGTGGGGTGGTTGGGTTGTTGGGTTGTTGGTTGGGTTGTTGGTTGGGTTGGGTGGTTGGGTTGTTAGGTTGGCTTGTTGGGTTGGGTGGTTGGGTTGTTGGTTTGGGTTGGGTGGTTGGATTTTTTGGGTTGGGTTGGGTGGTTGGGTTGAGTGGTTGGGTTGTTGGGTTGGGTTGGGTTGTTGGGTTGGGTTAGATGGTTGGGCTGTTGGGTTGTTGGGTTGGGTGGTTGGGTGGTTGGGTTGTTGCATTGTTGGTTTGGGTTGGGTGATTGGGTTGGGTTGGGTTGAGTGGTTGGGTTCTTGGGTGGGGTGGTTGGGTTGGTGGGTTGGCTTGTTCGGTTCGGTGGTTGGGTTGTTGGCTTGGGTGGTTGGGTTGTTGGGTTGGCTTGTTGGGTTGGGTGGTTGGGTTGTTAGGTTGGGTTGCCGGGCTGGATAGATGGGATGTTGGGTTGGGTTGTTGGGTTGGGTGGATGGGTTGGATGGTTGGGTTGTTGGGTTGGGTGGTTGGGTTCTTGGGTTTTGTTGTTGGGTTGGGTGGTTAGGTTGGCTGGTTGGTTTGTTGGGTTGGGTTGGATGGTTGGGCTGTTGGGTTGGGTTGGGTTGAGTGGTTGGGTTGTTGGGTTGTGTTGGGTGGTTGGGTTGTTGGGTTGGGTTGTTGAGTTGGCTTGGGTGGTTGGGTTGTTGGGTTGGCTTGTTGGGTTGTTAGGTTGGGTTGCTGGGCTGGATGGATGGGATGTTGGGTTGGGTTGTTGGGTTGTTGGCTTGGGTGGTTGGGTTGTTGGGTTCGCTTGTTGGGTTGGGTGGTTGGGTTGTTAGGTTGGGTGGTTGGGTTGGGTGGATGGGATGTTGGGTTGGGTTGTTGGGTTGGGTGGTTGGATTTTTTGGGTTGGGTTATGTGGTTGGGTTGGGTTGAGTGGTTGGGTTGTTGGGTTGGCTTGTTGGGTTGGGTGTTTTGGTTGTTGACTAGGGTGGTTGGGTTGTTGGGTTGGCTTGTTGGTTTGGGTGGTTGGGTTGTTGGTTTGGGTTGGGTGGTTGGTTTTTTTGGGTTGGGTTGGGTGGTTGTGTTGTTGGGTTGGCTTGTTGGGTTGGGTGTTTTGGTTGTTGGCTAGGGTGGTTGGGTTGTTGGGTTGGCTTGTTGGGTTGGGTGGTTGGGTTGTTGGGTTGGGTTGGATGGTTGGGTTGATGGGTTGGGTTGTTGGTTTGGGTTGGGTGGTTGGGTTGTTGGATTGGGTTGAGTGGTTGGGTTGGGTGCATGGGTTGGATGGTTGGGTTGTTGGGTTGGCTGGTTGGTTTGTTGGGTTGGGTTGAGTGGTTGGGTTGTTGGGTTAGTTGGGTGGTTGGGTTGTTGGGTTGGGTGGTTGGGTTGTTGGTTGGGTTGGGTTGAGTGGTTGGGTTGTTGGGTTGTGTTGGGTGGTTGGGTTGTTGGGTTGGGTTGTTGGGTTGTTGAGTTGGCTTGGGTGGTTGGGTTGGTGGGTTGGCTTGTTGGGTTGTTAGGTTGGGTTGCTGGGCTGGATGGATGGGATGATGGGTTGGGTTGTTGGGTTGTTGGCTTGGGTGGTTGGGTTGTTGGGTTCGCTTGTTGGGTTGGGTGGTTGGGTTGTTAGGTTGGGTGGTTGGGTTGGGTGGATGGGATGTTGGGTTGAGTTGTTGGGTTGGGATGTTGGTTTGGGTTGGGTGGTTGGATTTTTTGGGTTGGGTTGGGTGGTTGTGTTGTTGGGTTGGCTTGTTGGGTTGGGTGTTTTGGTTGTTGGCTAGGGTGGTTGGGTTGTTGGGTTGGCTTGTTGGGTTGGGTGGTTGGGTTGTTGGTTTGGGTTGGGTGGTTGGATTTTTTGGGTTGGGTTGGGTGGTTGGGTTGTTGGGTTGTTGGGTTGGGTGGTTGGGTTGTCGGGTTGTTGGTTTGGGTTGGGTGATTGGGTTGTTGGGTCGGGTTAGGTTGTTGGGTTGGATGGTTGGGTTGTTGGGTTGTGTTGCATGGTTGTGTTGTTGGGTTGGGTGGTTGTGTTGTTGGGCTGGGTTGGATGGTTGGGTTGTTGGGTTGGGTTGGTTGGTGTGGTTGTTGGGTTGGGTTGTTGGTTTGGGTTGGGTGGTTGGGTTGTTGGGTTGGGTTGAGTGGTTGGGTTGTTGGGTTGGGTTGTTGGGTTGTTGGGTTGGGTGGTTGGGTTGTCGGGTTGTTGGTTTGGGTTGGGTGGTTGGGTTGTTGGGTCGGGTTAGGTTGTTGGGTTGGATGGTTGGGTTGTTGGGTTGTGTTGGATGGTTGCGTTGTTGGGTTGGGTGGTTGTGTTGTTGGGTTGGGTTGGATGGTTGGGTTGTTGGGTTGGGTTGGTTGGTGTGGTTGTTGGGTTGGGTTGTTGGTTTGGGTTGGGTGGTTGGGTTGTTGGGTTGGGTTGAGTGGTTGGGTTGTTGGGTTGGGTGGATGGGTTGGATGGTTGGGTTGTTGGGTTGGATGGTTGGATTCTTGAGTTTTGTTGTTGGGTTGGCTGGTTGGTTTGTTGGGTTGGGTTGAGTGGTTGGGTTGTTGGGTTGGGTTGTTAGGTTGGGTTGTTGGGATGTTGGGTTGGGTTGTTCGGTTCGGTGGTTGGGTTTTTGGTTTGGGTTGGGTGGTTGGATTTTTTGGGTTGGGTTGGGTGGTTGGGTTGTTGGGTTGGGTTGAGTGGTTGGGTTGTTGGGTTGGGTTGGATGGTTGGGCTGTTGGGTTGTTGGGTTGGGTGGTTGGGTGGTTGGGTTGTTGCATTGTTGGTTTGGGTTGGGTGAATGGGTTGGGTTGTTGGGTTGGGTTGAGTGGTTGGGTTCTTGGGTGGGGTGGTTGGGTTGTTGGGTTGGCTTGTTGGGTTCGGTGGTTGGGTTGTTGGGTTCGGTTGGATGGTTGGGTTGATGGGTTGGGTTGTTGGTTTGGGTTGGGTGGTTGGGTTGTTGGATTGGGTTGAGTGGTTGGGTTGGGTGGATGGGTTGGATGGTTGGGCTGTTGGGTTGGCTGGTTGGTTTGTTGGGTTGGGTTGAGTGGTTGGGTTGTTGAGTTAGTTGGGTGGTTGGGTTGTTGGGTTGGGTGGTTGGGTTGTTGGTTGGGTTGTTGGGTTGGGCTGGGTGGTTTGGTTACTGGGTTGGGTTGGATGGTTGGGTTGTTGGGTTGGGTGGTTGGAGTTTTTGGGTTGGGTTGGGTGGTTGGGTTGTTGGGTTGGGTTGGGTGGTAGGGTTGTTGGGTTGGGTTGAGTGGTTGGGTTGTTGGGTTGGGTGGATGGGTTGGATGGTTGGGTTGTTGGGTTGGGTGGTTGGGTTGTTGAGTTTTGTTGTTGGGTTGGGTGGTTGGGTTGGCTGGTTGGTTTGTTGGGTTGGGTTGAGTGGTTGGTTTGTTGGGTTGGGTTGGGTGGTTGGGTTGTTTGGTTGGGTTGGGTTGGGTGGTTGGGTTGTTGGGTTGGGTTGAGTGGTTGGGTTGGGTGGATGGGTTGGATGGTTGGGTTGGCTGGTTGGTTTGTTGGGTTGGGTTGAGTGGTTGGGTTGTTGGGTTAGTTGGGTGGTTGGGTTGTTGGGTTGGGTGGTTAGGTTGTTGGTTGGGTTGGGTTGTTGGGTTGGGCTGGGTGGTTTGGTTACTGGGTTGGGTTGGATGGTTGGGTTGTTGGGTTGGGTTGGGTGGTAGGGTTGTTGGGTTGGGTTGAGTGGTTGGGTTGTTGGGTTGGGTGGATGGGTTGGATGGTTGGGTTGTTGGGTTGGGTGGTTGGGTTGGCTGGTTGGTTTGTTGGGTTGGGTTGAGTGGTTGGGTTGTTGGGTTGGGTTGGGTGGTTGGGTTGTTGGGTTGGGTGCTTAGGTTGTTGGGTTGGGTTGTTGGGTTGGGTGGTTGGGTTGGGTTGTTGGGTTGTGGGTTGGGTGGTTGGGTTGTTGGGTTGGGTGGTTGGGTTGTTGGGTTGGCTTGTTGGGTTGGGTGTTTTGGTTGTTGGCTAGGGTGGTTGGGTTGTTGGGTTGGCTTGTTGGGTTGGGTGGTTGGGTTGTTGGTTTGGGTTGGGTGGTTGGATTTTTTGGGTTGGGTTGGGTGGTTGGGTTGTTGGGTTCGGTTTTGGGTTGGGTGGTTGGGTTGGGTTATTGGGTTGTTGGGTTGGGTGGTTGGGTTGTCGGGTTGTTGGTTTGGGTTGGGTGGTTGGGTTTGGGTTGGGTTAGGTTGTTGGGTTCGATGGTTGGGTTGCTGGGTTGTGTTGGATTGTTGCATTGTTGGGTTGGGTGGTTGTGTTGTTGGGTTGGGTTGGATGGTTGGGTTGTTGGGTTGGGTTGGGTGGTTGGGCTGTTGGGTTGTTGGGTTGGGTGGTTGGGTGGTTGGGTGGTTGGGTTGTTGCATTGTTGGTTTGGGTTGGGTGGTTGGGTTGTTGGGTTGGGTTGAGTGGTTGGGTTCTTGGGTGGGGTGGTTGGGTTGTTGGGTTGGCTTGTTGGGTTCGGTGGTTGGGTTGTTGGCTTGGGTGGTTGGGTTGTTGGGTTGGCTTGTTGGGTTGGGTGGTTCGGTTGTTAGGTTGGGTTGCCGGGCTGGATAGATGGGATGTTGGGTTGGGTTGTTGGGTTGGGTGGTTGGGTTGTTGGTTTGGGTTGGGTGGTTGGATGGATGGGTTGGATGGTTGGGTTGTTGGGTTGGGTGGTTGGGTTGTTGGGTTTTGTTGTTGGGTTGGGTGGTTAGGTTGGCTGGTTGGTTTGTTGGGTTGGGTTGGATGGTTGGGCTGTTGGGTTGGGTTGGGTTGAGTGGTTGGGTTGTTGGGTTGTGTTGGGTGGTTGGGTTGTTGGGTTGGGTTGTTGGGTTGTTGAGTTGGCTTGGGTGGTTGGGTTGTTGGGTTGGCTTGTTGGGTTGTTAGGTTGGGTTGCTGGGCTGGATGGATGGGATGTTGGGTTGGGTTGTTGGGTTGTTGGCTTGGGTGGTTGGGTTGTTGGGTTCGCTTGTTGGGTTGGGTGGTTGGGTTGTTAGGTTGGGTGGTTGGGTTGGGTGGATGGGTTGTTGGGTTGGGTTGTTGGGTTGGGTGGTTGGATTTTTTGGGTTGGGTTATGTGGTTGGGTTGGGTTGAGTGGTTGGGTTGTTGGGTTGGCTTGTTGGGTTGGGTGTTTTGGTTGTTGACTAGGGTGGTTGGGTTGTTGGGTTGGCTTGTTGGTTTGGGTGGTTGGGTTGTTGGTTTGGGTTGGGTGGTTGGTTTTTTTGGGTTGGGTTGGGTGGTTGTGTTGTTGGGTTGGCTTGTTGGGTTGGGTGTTTTGGTTGTTGGCTAGGGTGGTTGGGTTGTTGGGTTGGCTTGTTGGGTTGGGTGGTTGGGTTGTTGGGTTGGGTTGGATGGTTGGGTTGATGGGTTGGGTTGTTGGTTTGGGTTGGGTGGTTGGGTTGTTGGATTGGGTTGAGTGGTTGGGTTGGGTGCATTGGTTGGATGGTTGGGTTGTTGGGTTGGCTGGTTGGTTTGTTGGGTTGGGTTGAGTGGTTGGGTTGTTGGGTTAGTTGGGTGGTTGGGTTGTTGGGTTGGGTGGTTGGGTTGTTGGTTGGGTTGGGTTGTTGGGTTGGGCTGGGTGGTTTGGTTACTGGGTTGGGTTGGATGGTTGGGTTGTTGGGTTGGGTTGGGTGGCTGGATTTTTTGGGTTGGGTTGGGTGGTTGGGTTGTTGGGTTGGGTTGGGTGGTAGGGTTGTTGGGTTGGGTTGAGTGGTTGGGTTGTTGGGTTGGGTGGATGGGTTGGATGGTTGGGTTGTTGGGTTGGGTGGTTGGGTTGTTGAGTTTTGTTGTTGGGTTGGGTGGTTGGGTTGGCTGGTTGGTTTGTTGGGTTGGGTTGAGTGGTTGGGTTGTTGGGTTGGGTTGGGTGGTTGGGTTGTTTGGTTGGGTTGGGTTGGGTGGTTGGGTTGTTGGGTTGGGTGCTTAGGTTGTTGGGTTGGGTTGGGTTGTTGGGTTGGGTGGTTGGGTTGGGTTGTTGGGTTGTGGGTTGGGTGGTTGGGTTGTTGGGTTGGGTGTTTGGGTTGTTGGGTTGGCTTGTTGGGTTGGGTGTTTTGGTTGTTGGCTAGGGTGGTTGGGTTGTTGGGTTGGCTTGTTGGGTTGGGTGGTTGGGTTGTTGGTTTGGGTTGGGTGGTTGGATTTTTTGGGTTGGGTTGGGTGGTTGGGTTGTTGGGTTCGGTTTTGGGTTGGGTTATTGGGTTGTTGGGTTGGGTGGTTGGGTTGTCGGGTTGTTGGTTTGGGTTGGGTGGTTGGGTTGTTGGGTTGGGTTAGGTTGTTGGGTTGGATGGTTGGGTTGCTGGGTTGTGTTGGATTGTTGCATTGTTGGGTTGGGTGGTTGTGTTGTTGGGTTGGGTTGGATGGTTGGGTTGTTGGGTTGGGTTGGGTGGTTGGGTTGTTGGGTTGGGTTGTTGGTTTGGGTTGGGTTGTTGGGTTTGGTGGTTGGGTTGTTCGGTTCGGTGGTTGGGTTGCTGGCTTGGGTGGTTGAGTTGTTGGGTTGGCTTGTTGTGTTGGGTGGTTGCGTTGGGTGGTTGGGTTGTTAGGTTGGGTTGCCGGGCTGGATAGATGGGATGTTGGGTTGGGTTGTTGGGCTGGGTGGTTGGGTTGTTGGTTTGGGTTGGGTGGTTGGATGTTTTGGGTTGGGTGGTTGGATTGTTGGGTTGGGTTGTTGGGTTGGGTGGTTGGGTTGTTGGGTTGGGTTGGATGGTTGGGTTGGGTTGGGTGGTTGGGTTGTTGGGTTGGGTTGTTGGTTTGAGTTGGGTGGTTGGGTTGAGTGGTTGGGTTGTTGGGTTGGGTTAGATGGTTGGGCTGTTGGGTTGTTGGGTTGGGTGGTTGGGTTGTTGCATTGTTGGTTTGGGTTGGGTGGTTGGGTTGTTGGGTTGGGTTGAGTGGTTGGGTTCTTCGGTGGGGTGGTTGGGTTGGTGGGTTGGCTTGTTGGGTTCGGTGGTTGGGTTGTTGGCTTGGGTGGTTGGGTTGTTGGGTTGGGTGGTTGGGTTGTTAGGTTGGGTTGCCGGGCTGGATAGATGGGATGTTGGGTTGGGTTGTTGGGTTGGGTGAATGGGTTGGATGGTTGGGTTGTTGGGTTGGGTGGTTGGGTTGTTGGGTTTTGTTGTTGGGTTGGGTGGTTAGGTTGGCTGGTTGGTTTGTTGGGTTGGGTTGGATGGTTGGGCTGTTGGGTTGGGTTGGGTTGAGTGGTTGGGTTGTTGGGTTGTGTTGGGTGGTTGGGTTGTTGGGTTGGGTTGTTGGGTTGTTGAGTTGGCTTGGGTGGTTGGGTTGGTGGGTTGGCTTGTTGGGTTGTTAGGTTGGGTTGCTGGGCTGGATGGATGGGATGATGGGTTGGGTTGTTGGGTTGTTGGCTTGGGTGGTTGGGTTGTTGGGTTCGCTTGTTGGGTTGGGTGGTTGGGTTGTTAGGTTGGGTGGTTGGGTTGGGTGGATGGGATGTTGGGTTGAGTTGTTGGGTTGGGATGTTGGTTTGGGTTGGGTGGTTGGATTTTTTGGGTTGGGTTGGGTGGTTGTGTTGTTGGGTTGGCTTGTTGGGTTGGGTGTTTTGGTTGTTGGCTAGGGTGGTTGGGTTGTTGGGTTGGCTTGTTGGGTTGGGTGGTTGGGTTGTTGGTTTGGGTTGGGTGGTTGGATTTTTTGGGTTGGGTTGGGTGGTTGGGTTGTTGGGTTGTTGGGTTGGGTGGTTGGGTTGTCGGGTTGTTGGTTTGGGTTGGGTGATTGGGTTGTTGGGTCGGGTTAGGTTGTTGGGTTGGATGGTTGGGTTGTTGGGTTGTGTTGGATGGTTGTGTTGTTGGGTTGGGTGGTTGTGTTGTTGGGCTGGGTTGGATGGTTGGGTTGTTGGGTTGGGTTGGTTGGTGTGGTTGTTGGGTTGGGTTGTTGGTTTGGGTTGGGTGGTTGGGTTGTTGGGTTGGGTTGAGTGGTTGGGTTGTTGGGTTGGGTTGTTGGGTTGTTGGGTTGGGTGGTTGGGTTGTCGGGTTGTTGGTTTGGGTTGGGTGGTTGGGTTGTTGGGTCGGGTTAGGTTGTTGGGTTGGATGGTTGGGTTGTTGGGTTGTGTTGGATGGTTGCGTTGTTGGGTTGGGTGGTTGTGTTGTTGGGTTGGGTTGGATGGTTGGGTTGTTGGGTTGGGTTGGTTGGTGTGGTTGTTGGGTTGGGTTGTTGGTTTGGGTTGGGTGGTTGGGTTGTTGGGTTGGGTTGAGTGGTTGGGTTGTTGGGTTGGGTGGATGGGTTGGATGGTTGGGTTGTTGGGTTGGGTGGTTGGGTTGTTGGGTTTTGTTGTTGGGTTGGGTGGTTAGGTTTGCTGGTTGGTTTGTTGGGTTGGGTTGGAAGGTTGGGCTGTTGGGTTGGGTTGGGTTGAGTGGTTGGGTTGTTGGGTTGTGTTGGGTGGTTGGGTTGTTGGGTTGGGTTGTTGGGTTGTTGAGTTGGCTTGGGTGGTTGGGTTGTTGGGTTGGCTTGTTGGGTTGTTAGGTTGGGTTGCTGGGCTGGATGGATGGGATGATGGGTTGGGTTGTTGGGTTGTTGGCTTGGGTGGTTGGGTTGTTGGGTTCGCTTGTTGGGTTGGGTGGTTGGGTTGTTAGGTTGGGTGGTTGGGTTGGGTGGATGGGATGTTGGGTTGAGTTGTTGGGTTGGGTGGTTGGTTTGGGTTGGGTGGTTGGATTTTTTGGGTTGGGTTATGTGGTTGGGTTGGGTTGAGTGGTTGGGTTGTTGGGTTGGCTTGTTGGGTTGGGTGTTTTGGTTGTTGACTAGGGTGGTTGGGTAGTTGGGTTGGCTTGTTGGGTTGGTTGGGTTGTTGGTTTGGGTTGGGTGGTTGGATTTTTTGCGTTGGGTTGGGTGGTTGTGTTGTTGGGTTGGCTTGTTGGGTTGGGTGTTTTGGTTGTTGGCTAGGGTGGTTGGGTTGTTGGGTTGCCTTGTTGGGTTGGGTGGTTGGGTTGTTGGTTTGGGTTGGGTGGTTGAATTTTTTGGGTTGGGTTGGGTGGTTGGGTTGTCGGGTTGTTGGTTTGGGTTGGGTGATTGGGTTGTTGGGTCGGGTTAGGTTGTTGGGTTGGATGGTTGGGTTGTTGGGTTGTGTTGGATGGTTGTGTTGTTGGGTTGGGTGGTTGTGTTGTTGGGCTGGGTTGGATGGTTGGGTTGTTGGGTTGGGTTGGTTGGTGTGGTTGTTGGGTTGGGTTGTTGGTTTGGGTTGGGTGGTTGGGTTGTTGGGTTGGGTTGAGTGGTTGGGTTGTTGGGTTGGGTTGTTGGGTTGTTGGGTTGGGTGGTTGGGTTGTCGGGTTGTTGGTTTGGGTTGGGTGGTTGGGTTGTTGGGTCGGGTTAGGTTGTTGGGTTGGATGGTTGGGTTGTTGGGTTGTGTTGGATGGTTGCGTTGTTGGGTTGGGTGGTTGTGTTGTTGGGTTGTGTTGGATGGTTGGGTTGTTGGGTTGGGTTGGTTGGTGTGGTTGTTGGGTTGGGTTGTTGGTTTGGGTTGGGTGGTTGGGTTGTTGGGTTGGGTTGAGTGGTTGGGTTGTTGGGTTGGGTGGATGGGTTGGATGGTTGGGTTGTTGGGTTGGATGGTTGGATTGTTGAGTTTTGTTGTTGGGTTGGCTGGTTGGTTTGTTGGGTTGGGTTGAGTGGTTGGGTAGTTGGGTTGGGTTGTTAGGTTGGGTTGTTGGGATGTTGGGTTGGGTTGTTCGGTTCGGTGGTTGGGTTTTTGGTTTGGGTTGGGTGGTTGGATTTTTTGGGTTGGGTTGGGTGGTTGGGTTGTTGGGTTGGGTTGAGTGGTTGGGTTGTTGGGTTGGGTTGGATGGTTGGGCTGTTGGGTTGTTGGGTTGGGTGGTTGGGTGTTTGGGTTGTTGCATTGTTGGTTTGGGTTGGGTGAATGGGTTGGGTTGTTGGGTTGGGTTGAGTGGTTGGGTTCTTGGGTGGGGTGGTTGGGTTGTTGGGTTGGCTTGTTGGGTTCGGTGGTTGGGTTGTTGGGTTGGGTTGGATGGTTGGGTTGATGGGTTGGGTTGTTGGTTTGGGTTGGGTGGTTGGGTTGTTGGATTGGGTTGAGTGGTTGGGTTGGGTGGATGGGTTGGATGGTTGGGTTGTTGGGTTGGCTGGTTGGTTTGTTGGGTTGGGTTGAGTGGTTGGGTTGTTGAGTTAGTTGGGTGGTTGGGTTGTTGGGTTGGGTGGTTGGGTTGTTGGTTGGGTTGTTGGGTTGGGCTGGGTGGTTTGGTTACTGGGTTGGGTTGGATGGTTGGGTTGTTGGGTTGGGTGGTTGGAGTTTTTGGGTTGGGTTGGGTTGTTGGGTTGTTGGGTTGGGTTGGGTGGTAGGGTTGTTGGGTTGGGTTGAGTGGTTGGGTTGTTGGGTTGGGTGGATGGTTGGGTTGTTGGGTTGGGTGGTTGGGTTGTTGAGTTTTGTTGTTGGGTTGGGTGGTTGGGTTGGCTGGTTGGTTTGTTGGGTTGGGTTGAGTGGTTGGGTTGTTGGGTTGGGTTGGGTGGTTGGGTTGTTTGGTTGGGTTGGGTTGGGTTGGGTGGTTGGGTTGTTGGGTTGGGTTGAGTGGTTGGGTTGGGTGGATGGGTTGGATGGTTGGGTTGTTGGGTTGGCTGGTTGGTTTGTTGGGTTGGGTTGAGTGGTTGGGTTGTTGGGTTAGTTGGGTGGTTGGGTTGTTGGGTTGGGTGGTTGGGTTGTTGGTTGGGTTGGGTTGTTGGGTTGGGCTGGGTGGTTTGGTTACTGGGTTGGGTTGGATGGTTGGGTTGTTGGGTTGGGTTGGGTGGTAGGGTTGTTGGGTTGGGTTGAGTGGTTGGGTTGTTGGGTTGGGTGGATGGGTTGGATGGTTGGGTTGTTGGGTTGGGTGGTTGGGTTGGCTGGTTGGTTTGTTGGGTTGGGTTGAGTGGTTGGGTTGTTGGGTTGGGTTGGGTGGTTGGGTTGTTGGGTTGGGTGGTTGGGTTGGGTTGTTGGGTTGTGGGTTGGGTGGTTGGGTTGTTGGGTTGGGTGGTTGGGTTGTTGGGTTGGCTTGTTGGGTTGGGTGTTTTGGTTGTTGGCTAGGGTGGTTGGGTTGTTGGGTTGGCTTGTTGGGTTGGGTGGTTGGGTTGTTGGTTTGGGTTGGGTGGTTGGATTTTTTGGGTTGGGTTGGGTGGTTGGGTTGTTGGGTTCGGTTTTGGGTTGGGTGGTTGGGTTGGGTTATTGGGTTGTTGGGTTGGGTGGTTGGGTTGTCGGGTTGTTGGTTTGGGTTGGGTGGTTGGGTTTGGGTTGGGTTAGGTTGTTGGGTTGGATGGTTGGGTTGCTGGGTTGTGTTGGATTGTTGCATTGTTGGGTTGGGTGGTTGTGTTGTTGGGTTGGGTTGGATGGTTGGGTTGTTGGGTTGGGTTGGGTGGTTGGGCTGTTGGGTTGTTGGGTTGGGTGGTTGGGTGTTGGGGTTGTTGCATTGTTGGTTTGGGTTGGGTGGTTGGGTTCTTGGGTGGGGTGGTTGGGTTGTTGGGTTGGCTTGTTGGGTTCGGTGGTTGGGTTGTTGGCTTGGGTGGTTGGGTCGTTGGGTTGGCTTGTTGGGTTGGGTGGTTCGGTTGTTAGGTTGGGTTGCCGGGCTGGATAGATGGGATGTTGGGTTGGGTTGTTGGGTTGGGTGGTTGGGTTGTTGGTTTGGGTTGGGTGGTTGGATGTTTTGGGTTGGGTGGTTGGATTGTTGGGTTGGGTTGAGTGGTTGGGTTGTTGGGTTGGGTGGTTGGGTTGTTGGGTTGGGTTGGATGGTTGGGTTGGGTTGGGTGGTTGGGTTGTTGGGTTGGGTTGTTGAGTTGGGTTGGGTGGATGGGTTGTTGGGTTGGCTTGTTGGGTTGTTTGGTTGGGTTGTTGGCTTGGGTGGTTGGGTTGTTGGGTTCGCTTGTTGGGTTGGGTGGTTGGGTTGTTAGGTTGGGTATTTGGGTTGGGTGGATGGAATGTTGGGTTGGGTGGTTGGATTTTTTGGGTTGGGTTATGTGGTTGGGTTGTTGGGTTGGGTTGTGTGGTTGGGTTGTTGGGTTGGCTTGTTGGGTTGGGTGTTTTGGTTGTTGGCTAGGGTGGTTTGAGTGGTTGGGTTGAGTGGTTGGGTTGGGTGGATGGGTTGGATGGTTGGGTTGTTGGGTTGGATGGTTGGGTTGTTGAGTTTTGTTGTTGGGTCGGGTGGTTGGGTTGGCTGGTTGGTTTGTTGGGTTGGGTTGAGTGGTTGGGTTGTTCGGTTGGGTTGGGTGGTTGGGTTGTTTGGTTGGGTTGGGTGGTTGGGTTGTTGGGTTGGGTGGTTGGGTTGTTGGGTTGGGTGCTTAGGTTGTTGGGTTGGGTTGGGTGGTTGGGTTGTTGGGTTTGGTTGTTGGGTTGTGTGGTTTAATTGTTGGGTTGGGTTGGGCTGGGTTGTTGGGATGTTGGGTTGGGTTGTTGGGTTCGGGGGTTGGGTTGTTGGTTTGGGTTGGGTGGTTGGATTTTTTGGGTTGGGTTGGGTGGTTGGGTTGTTGGGTTGGGTTGGATGGTTGGGCTGTTGGGTTGTTGGGTTGGGTGGTTGGGTTGTTGCATTGTTGGTTTGGGTTGGGTGGTTGGGTTGTTGGGTTTGGTTGAGTGGTTGGGTTCTTGGGTGGGGTGGTTGGGTTGGTGGGTTGGCTTGTTGGGTTCGGTGGTTGGGTTGTTGGCTTGGGTGGTTGGGTTGTTGGGTTGGCTTGTTGGGTTGGGTGGTTGGGTTGGGTGGTTGGGTTGTTAGGTTGGGTTGCCGGGCTGGATAGATGGGATGTTGGGTTGGGTTGTTGGGTTGGGTGGATGGGTTGGATGGTTGGGTTGTTGGGTTGGGTGGTTGGGTTGTTGGGTTTTGTTGTTGGGTTGGGTGGTTAGGTTGGCTGGTTGGTTTGTTGGGTTGGGTTGGATGGTTGGGCTGTTGGGTTGGGTTGGGTTGAGTGGTTGGGTTGCTGGCTTGGGTGGTTGAGTTGTTGGGTTGGCTTGTTGTGTTGGGTGGTTGGGTTGGGTGGTTGGGTTGTTAGGTTGGGTTGCCGGGCTGGATAGATGGGATGTTGGGTTGGGTTGTTGGGCTGGGTGGTTGGGTTGTTGGTTTGGGTTGGGTGGTTGGATGTTTTGGGTTGGGTGGTTGGATTGTTGGGTTGGGTTGAGTGGTTGGGTTGTTGGGTTGGGTGGTTGGGTTGTTGGGTTGGGTTGGATGGTTGGGTTGGGTTGGGTGGTTGGGTTGTTGGGTTGGGTTGTTGGTTTGAGTTGGGTGGTTGGGTTGTTGGATTGGGTTGAGTGGTTGGGTTGTTGGGTTGGGTGGATGGGTTGGATGGTTGGGTTGTTGGGTTGGGTTGAGTGGTTGGGTTGTTGGGTTGGGTAGTTGGGTGGGGTGGTTGGGTTGTTGGGTTGTTGGTTGGGTTGTTGGTTGGGTTGGGTGGTTGGGTTGTTAGGTTGGCTTGTTGGGTTGGGTGGTTGGGTTGTTGGTTTGGGTTGGGTGGTTGGATTTTTTGGGTTGGGTTGGGTGGTTGGGTTGAGTGGTTGGGTTGTTGGGTTGGGTTGGGTTGTTGGGTTGGGTTAGATGGTTGGGCTGTTGGGTTGTTGGGTTGGGTGGTTGGGTGGTTGGGTTGTTGCATTGTTGGTTTGGGTTGGGTGATTGGGTTGGGTTGGGTTGAGTGGTTGGGTTCTTGGGTGGGGTGGTTGGGTTGGTGGGTTGGCTTGTTCGGTTCGGTGGTTGGGTTGTTGGCTTGGGTGGTTGGGTTGTTGGGTTGGCTTGTTGGGTTGGGTGGTTGGGTTGTTAGGTTGGGTTGCCGGGCTGGATAGATGGGATGTTGGGTTGGGTTGTTGGGTTGGGTGGATGGGTTGGATGGTTGGGTTGTTGGGTTGGGTGGTTGGGTTCTTGGGTTTTGTTGTTGGGTTGGGTGGTTAGGTTGGCTGGTTGGTTTGTTGGGTTGGGTTGGATGGTTGGGCTGTTGGGTTGGGTTGGGTTGAGTGGTTGGGTTGTTGGGTTGTGTTGGGTGGTTGGGTTGTTGGGTTGGGTTGTTGAGTTGGCTTGGGTGGTTGGGTTGTTGGGTTGGCTTGTTGGGTTGTTAGGTTGGGTTGCTGGGCTGGATGGATGGGATGTTGGGTTGGGTTGTTGGGTTGTTGGCTTGGGTGGTTGGGTTGTTGGGTTCGCTTGTTGGGTTGGGTGGTTGGGTTGTTAGGTTGGGTGGTTGGGTTGGGTGGATGGGATGTTGGGTTGGGTTGTTGGGTTGGGTGGTTGGATTTTTTGGGTTGGGTTATGTGGTTGGGTTGGGTTGAGTGGTTGGGTTGTTGGGTTGGCTTGTTGGGTTGGGTGTTTTGGTTGTTGACTAGGGTGGTTGGGTTGTTGGGTTGGCTTGTTGGTTTGGGTGGTTGGGTTGTTGGTTTGGGTTGGGTGGTTGGTTTTTTTGGGTTGGGTTGGGTGGTTGTGTTGTTGGGTTGGCTTGTTGGGTTGGGTGTTTTGGTTGTTGGCTAGGGTGGTTGGGTTGTTGGGTTGGCTTGTTGGGTTGGGTGGTTGGGTTGTTGGGTTGGGTTGGATGGTTGGGTTGATGGGTTGGGTTGTTGGTTTGGGTTGGGTGGTTGGGTTGTTGGATTGGGTTGAGTGGTTGGGTTGGGTGCATGGGTTGGATGGTTGGGTTGTTGGGTTGGCTGGTTGGTTTGTTGGGTTGGGTTGAGTGGTTGGGTTGTTGGGTTAGTTGGGTGGTTGGGTTGTTGGGTTGGGTGGTTGGGTTGTTGGTTGGGTTGGGTTGTTGGGTTGGGCTGGGTGGTTTGGTTACTGGGTTGGGTTGGATGGTTGGGTTGTTGGGTTGGGTTGGGTGGTTGGATTTTTTGGGTTGGGTGGTTGGGTTGTTGGGTTGGGTTGGGTGGTAGGGTTGTTGGGTTGGGTTGAGTGGTTGGGTTGTTGGGTTGGGTGGATGGGTTGGGTGGATGGGTTGGATGGTTGGGTTGTTGGGTTGGGTGGTTGGGTTGTTGAGTTTTGTTGTTGGGTTGGGTGGTTGGGTTGGCTGGTTGGTTTGTTGGGTTGGGTTGAGTGGTTGGGTTGTTGGGTTGGGTTGGGTGGTTGGGTTGTTTGGTTGGGTTGGGTTGGGTGGTTGGGTTGTTGGGTTGGGTGCTTAGGTTGTTGGGTTGGGTTGTTGGGTTGGGTGGTTGGGTTGGGTTGTTGGGTTGTGGGTTGGGTGGTTGGGTTGTTGGGTTGGGTGTTTGGGTTGTTGGGTTGGCTTGTTGGGTTGGGTGTTTTGGTTGTTGGCTAGGGTGGTTGGGTTGTTGGGTTGGCTTGTTGGGTTGGGTGGTTGGGTTGTTGGTTTGGGTTGGGTGGTTGGATTTTTTGGGTTGGGTTGGGTTGTTGGGTTGTTGGGTTCGGTTTTGGGTTGGGTTATTGGGTTGTTGGGTTGGGTGGTTGGGTTGTCGGGTTGTTGGTTTGGGTTGGGTGGTTGGGTTGTTGGGTTGGGTTAGGTTGTTGGGTTGGATGGTTGGGTTGCTGGGTTGTGTTGGATTGTTGCATTGTTGGGTTGGGTGGTTGTGTTGTTGGGTTGGGTTGGATGGTTGGGTTGATGGGTTCGGTGGTTGGGTTGCTGGCTTGGGTGGTTGAGTTGTTGGGTTGGCTTGTTGTGTTGGGTGGTTGCGTTGGGTGGTTGGGTTGTTAGGTTGGGTTGCCGGGCTGGATAGATGGGATGTTGGGTTGGGTTGTTGGGCTGGGTGGTTGGGTTGTTGGTTTGGGTTGGGTGGTTGGATGTTTTGGGTTGGGTGGTTGGATTGTTGGGTTGGGTTGAGTGGTTGGGTTGTTGGGTTGGGTGGTTGGGTTGTTGGGTTGGGTTGGATGGTTGGGTTGGGTTGGGTGGTTGGGTTGTTGGGTTGGGTTGTTGGTTTGAGTTGGGTGGTTGGGTTGAGTGGTTGGGTTGTTGGGTTGGGTTGGGTGGTTGGGTTGTTGGGTTGGTGGTTGGGTTGTTGGGCTGGGTTGAGTGGTTGGGTTGTTGGGTTGGGTGGTTGGGTTGTTGGGTTGGTGGTTGGGTTGTTGGTTGGGTTGGGTGGTTGGGTTGTTGGGTTGGGTGGATGGGTTGGATGGTTGGGTTGTTGGGTTGGGTGGTTGGGTTGTTGGGTTTTGTTGTTGGGTTGGGTGGTTAGGTTGGCTGGTTGGTTTGTTGGGTTGGGTTGGAAGGTTGGGCTGTTGGGTTGGGTTGGGTTGAGTGGTTGGGTTGTTGGGTTGTGTTGGGTGGTTGGGTTGTTGGGTTGGGTTGTTGGGTTGTTGAGTTGGCTTGGGTGGTTGGGTTGTTGGGTTGGCTTGTTGGGTTGTTAGGTTGGGTTGCTGGGCTGGATGGATGGGATGATGGGTTGGGTTGTTGGGTTGTTGGCTTGGGTGGTTGGGTTGTTGGGTTCGCTTGTTGGGTTGGGTGGTTGGGTTGTTAGGTTGGGTGGTTGGGTTGGGTGGATGGGATGTTGGGTTGAGTTGTTGGGTTGGGTGGTTGGTTTGGGTTGGGTGGTTGGATTTTTTGGGTTGGGTTATGTGGTTGGGTTGGGTTGAGTGGTTGGGTTGTTGGGTTGGCTTGTTGGGTTGGGTGTTTTGGTTGTTGACTAGGGTGGTTGGGTAGTTGGGTTGGCTTGTTGGGTTGGTTGGTTGGGTTGTTGGTTTGGGTTGGGTGGTTGGATTTTTTGCGTTGGGTTGGGTGGTTGTGTTGTTGGGTTGGCTTGTTGGGTTGGGTGTTTTGGTTGTTGGCTAGGGTGGTTGGGTTGTTGGGTTGCCTTGTTGGGTTGGGTGGTTGGGTTGTTGGTTTGGGTTGGGTGGTTGAATTTTTTGGGTTGGGTTGGGTGGTTGGGTTGTTGGGTTGTTGGGTTGGGTGGTTGGGTTGTCGGGTTGTTGGTTTGGGTTGGGTGATTGGGTTGTTGGGTCGGGTTAGGTTGTTGGGTTGGATGGTTGGGTTGTTGGGTTGTGTTGGATGGTTGTGTGTTTGGGTTGGGTGGTTGTGTTGTTGGGCTGGGTTGGATGGTTGGGTTGTTGGGTTGGGTTGGTTGGTGTGGTTGTTGGGTTGGGTTGTTGGTTTGGGTTGGGTGGTTGGGTTGTTGGGTTGGGTTGAGTGGTTGGGTTGTTGGGTTGGGTTGTTGGGTTGTTGGGTTGTTGGGTTGGGTGGTTGGGTTGTCGGGTTGTTGGTTTGGGTTGGGTGGTTGGGTTGTTGGGTCGGGTTAGGTTGTTGGGTTGGATGGTTGGGTTGTTGGGTTGTGTTGGATGGTTGCGTTGTTGGGTTGGGTGGTTGTGTTGTTGGGTTGTGTTGGATGGTTGGGTTGTTGGGTTGGGTTGGTTGGTGTGGTTGTTGGGTTGGGTTGTTGGTTTGGGTTGGGTGGTTGGGTTGTTGGGTTGGGTTGAGTGGTTGGGTTGTTGGGTTGGGTGGATGGGTTGGATGGTTGGGTTGTTGGGTTGGATGGTTGGATTGTTGAGTTTTGTTGTTGGGTTGGCTGGTTGGTTTGTTGGGTTGGGTTGAGTGGTTGGGTTGTTGGGTTGGGTTGTTAGGTTGGGTTGTTGGGATGTTGGGTTGGGTTGTTCGGTTCGGTGGTTGGGTTTTTGGTTTGGGTTGGGTGGTTGGATTTTTTGGGTTGGGTTGGGTGGTTGGGTTGTTGGGTTGGGTTGAGTGGTTGGGTTGTTGGGTTGGGTTGGATGGTTGGGCTGTTGGGTTGTTGGGTTGGGTGGTTGGGTGTTTGGGTTGTTGCATTGTTGGTTTGGGTTGGGTGAATGGGTTGGGTTGTTGGGTTGGGTTGAGTGGTTGGGTTCTTGGGTGGGGTGGTTGGGTTGTTGGGTTGGCTTGTTGGGTTCGGTGGTTGGGTTGTTGGGTTGGGTTGGATGGTTGGGTTGATGGGTTGGGTTGTTGGTTTGGGTTGGGTGGTTGGGTTGTTGGATTGGGTTGAGTGGTTGGGTTGGGTGGATGGGTTGGATGGTTGGGTTGTTGGGTTGGCTGGTTGGTTTGTTGGGTTGGGTTGAGTGGTTGGGTTGTTGAGTTAGTTGGGTGGTTGGGTTGTTGGGTTGGGTGGTTGGGTTGTTGGTTGGGTTGTTGGGTTGGGCTGGGTGGTTTGGTTACTGGGTTGGGTTGGATGGTTGGGTTGTTGGGTTGGGTGGTTGGAGTTTTTGGGTTGGGTTGGGTTGTTGGGTTGTTGGGTTGGGTTGGGTGGTAGGGTTGTTGGGTTGGGTTGAGTGGTTGGGTTGTTGGGTTGGGTGGATGGTTGGGTTGTTGGGTTGGGTGGTTGGGTTGTTGAGTTTTGTTGTTGGGTTGGGTGGTTGGGTTGGCTGGTTGGTTTGTTGGGTTGGGTTGAGTGGTTGGGTTGTTGGGTTGGGTTGGGTGGTTGGGTTGTTTGGTTGGGTTGGGTTGGGTGGTTGGGTTGTTGGGTTGGGTTGAGTGGTTGGGTTGGGTGGATGGGTTGGATGGTTGGGTTGTTGGGTTGGCTGGTTGGTTTGTTGGGTTGGGTTGAGTGGTTGGGTTGTTGGGTTAGTTGGGTGGTTGGGTTGTTGGGTTGGGTGGTTGGGTTGTTGGTTGGGTTGGGTTGTTGGGTTGGGCTGGGTGGTTTGGTTACTGGGTTGGGTTGGATGGTTGGGTTGTTGGGTTGGGTTGGGTGGTAGGGTTGTTGGGTTGGGTTGAGTGGTTGGGTGGATGGGTTGGATGGTTGGGTTGTTGGGTTGGGTGGTTGGGTTGGCTGGTTGGTTTGTTGGGTTGGGTTGAGTGGTTGGGTTGTTGGGTTGGGTTGGGTGGTTGGGTTGTTGGGTTGGGTGGTTGGGTTGGGTTGTTGGGTTGTGGGTTGGGTGGTTGGGTTGTTGGGTTGGGTGGTTGGGTTGTTGGGTTGGCTTGTGGGGTTGGGTGTTTTGGTTGTTGGCTAGGGTGGTTGGGTTGTTGGGTTGGCTTGTTGGGTTGGGTGGTTGGGTTGTTGGTTTGGGTTGGGTGGTTGGATTTTTTGGGTTGGGTTGGGTGGTTGGGTTGTTGGGTTCGGTTTTGGGTTGGGTGGTTGGGTTGGGTTATTGGGTTGTTGGGTTGGGTGGTTGGGTTGTCGGGTTGTTGGTTTGGGTTGGGTGGTTGGGTTTGGGTTGGGTTAGGTTGTTGGGTTGGATGGTTGGGTTGCTGGGTTGTGTTGGATTGTTGCATTGTTGGGTTGGGTGGTTGTGTTGTTGGGTTGGGTTGGATGGTTGGGTTGTTGGGTTGGGTTGGGTGGTTGGGCTGTTGGGTTGTTGGGTTGGGTGGTTGGGTGTTGGGGTTGTTGCATTGTTGGTTTGGGTTGGGTGGTTGGGTTCTTGGGTGGGGTGGTTGGGTTGTTGGGTTGGCTTGTTGGGTTCGGTGGTTGGGTTGTTGGCTTGGGTGGTTGGGTTGTTGGGTTGGCTTGTTGGGTTGGGTGGTTCGGTTGTTAGGTTGGGTTGCCGGGCTGGATAGATGGGATGTTGGGTTGGGTTGTTGGGTTGGGTGGTTGGGTTGTTGGTTTGGGTAGGGTGGTTGGATGTTTTGGGTTGGGTGGTTGGATTGTTGGGTTGGGTTGAGTGGTTGGGTTGTTGGGTTGGGTGGTTGGGTTGTTGGGTTGGGTTGGATGGTTGGGTTGGGTTGGGTGGTTGGGTTGTTGGGTTGGGTTGTTGAGTTGGGTTGGGTGGATGGGTTGTTGGGTTGGCTTGTTGGGTTGTTTGGTTGGGTTGTTGGCTTGGGTGGTTGGGTTGTTGGGTTCGCTTGTTGGGTTGGGTGGTTGGGTTGTTAGGTTGGGTATTTGGGTTGGGTGGATGGAATGTTGGGTTGGGTGGTTGGATTTTTTGGGTTGGGTTATGTGGTTGGGTTGTTGGGTTGGGTTGTGTGGTTGGGTTGTTGGGTTGGCTTGTTGGGTTGGGTGTTTTGGTTGTTGGCTAGGGTGGTTTGAGTGGTTGGGTTGAGTGGTTGGGTTGGGTGGATGGGTTGGATGGTTGGGTTGTTGGGTTGGATGGTTGGGTTGTTGAGTTTTGTTGTTGGGTCGGGTGGTTGGGTTGGCTGGTTGGTTTGTTGGGTTGGGTTGAGTGGTTGGGTTGTTCGGTTGGGTTGGGTGGTTGGGTTGTTTGGTTGGGTTGGGTGGTTGGGTTGTTGGGTTGGGTGGTTGGGTTGTTGGGTTGGGTGCTTAGGTTGTTGGGTTGGGTTGGGTGGTTGGGTTGTTGGGTTTGGTTGTTGGGTTGTGTGGTTTAATTGTTGGGTTGGGTGGTTGGGTTGGGTTGGGCTGGGTTGTTGGGATGTTGGGTTGGGTTGTTGGGTTCGGGGGTTGGGTTGTTGGTTTGGGTTGGGTGGTTGGATTTTTTGGGTTGGGTTGGGTGGTTGGGTTGTTGGGTTGGGTTGGATGGTTGGGCTGTTGGGTTGTTGGGTTGGGTGGTTGGGTTGTTGCATTGTTGGTTTGGGTTGGGTGGTTGGGTTGTTGGGTTTGGTTGAGTGGTTGGGTTCTTGGGTGGGGTGGTTGGGTTGGTGGGTTGGCTTGTTGGGTTCGGTGGTTGGGTTGTTGGCTTGGGTGGTTGGGTTGTTGGGTTGGCTTGTTGGGTTGGGTGGTTGGGTTGGGTGGTTGGGTTGTTAGGTTGGGTTGCCGGGCTGGATAGATGGGATGTTGGGTTGGGTTGTTGGGTTGGGTGGATGGGTTGGATGGTTGGGTTGTTGGGTTGGGTGGTTGGGTTGTTGGGTTTTGTTGTTGGGTTGGGTGGTTAGGTTGGCTGGTTGGTTTGTTGGGTTGGGTTGGATGGTTGGGCTGTTGGGTTGGGTTGGGTTGAGTGGTTGGGTTGCTGGCTTGGGTGGTTGAGTTGTTGGGTTGGCTTGTTGTGTTGGGTGGTTGGGTTGGGTGGTTGGGTTGTTAGGTTGGGTTGCCGGGCTGGATAGATGGGATGTTGGGTTGGGTTGTTGGGCTGGGTGGTTGGGTTGTTGGTTTGGGTTGGGTGGTTGGATGTTTTGGGTTGGGTGGTTGGATTGTTGGGTTGGGTTGAGTGGTTGGGTTGTTGGGTTGGGTGGTTGGGTTGTTGGGTTGGGTTGGATGGTTGGGTTGGGTTGGGTGGTTGGGTTGTTGGGTTGGGTTGTTGGTTTGAGTTGGGTGGTTGGGTTGTTGGATTGGGTTGAGTGGTTGGGTTGTTGGGTTGGGTGGATGGGTTGGATGGTTGGGTTGTTGGGTTGGGTTGAGTGGTTGGGTTGTTGGGTTGGGTAGTTGGGTGGGGTGGTTGGGTTGTTGGGTTGTTGGTTGGGTTGTTGGTTGGGTTGTTGGTTGGGTTGGGTGGTTGGGTTGTTAGGTTGGCTTGTTGGGTTGGGTGGTTGGGTTGTTGGTTTGGGTTGGGTGGTTGGATTTTTTGGGTTGGGTTGGGTGGTTGGGTTGAGTGGTTGGGTTGTTGGGTTGGGTTGGGTTGTTGGGTTGGGTTAGATGGTTGGGCTGTTGGGTTGTTGGGTTGGGTGGTTGGGTGGTTGGGTTGTTGCATTGTTGGTTTGGGTTGGGTGATTGGGTTGGGTTGGGTTGAGTGGTTGGGTTCTTGGGTGGGGTGGTTGGGTTGGTGGGTTGGCTTGTTCGGTTCGGTGGTTGGGTTGTTGGCTTGGGTGGTTGGGTTGTTGGGTTGGCTTGTTGGGTTGGGTGGTTGGGTTGTTAGGTTGGGTTGCCGGGCTGGATAGATGGGATGTTGGGTTGGGTGGATGGGTTGGATGGTTGGGTTGTTGGGTTGGGTGGTTGGGTTCTTGGGTTTTGTTGTTGGGTTGGGTGGTTAGGTTGGCTGGTTGGTTTGTTGGGTTGGGTTGGATGGTTGGGCTGTTGGGTTGGGTTGGGTTGAGTGGTTGGGTTGTTGGGTTGTGTTGGGTGGTTGGGTTGTTGCTTTGGGTTGTTGAGTTGGCTTGGGTGGTTGGGTTGTTGGGTTGGCTTGTTGGGTTGTTAGGTTGGGTTGCTGGGCTGGATGGATGGGATGTTGGGTTGGGTTGTTGGGTTGTTGGCTTGGGTGGTTGGGTTGTTGGGTTCGCTTGTTGGGTTGGGTGGTTGGGTTGTTAGGTTGGGTGGTTGGGTTGGGTGGATGGGATGTTGGGTTGGGTTGTTGGGTTGGGTGGTTGGATTTTTTGGGTTGGGTTATGTGGTTGGGTTGGGTTGAGTGGTTGGGTTGTTGGGTTGGCTTGTTGGGTTGGGTGTTTTGGTTGTTGACTAGGGTGGTTGGGTTGTTGGGTTGGCTTGTTGGTTTGGGTGGTTGGGTTGTTGGTTTGGGTTGGGTGGTTGGTTTTTTTGGGTTGGGTTGGGTGGTTGTGTTGTTGGGTTGGCTTGTTGGGTTGGGTGTTTTGGTTGTTGGCTAGGGTGGTTGGGTTGTTGGGTTGGCTTGTTGGGTTGGGTGGTTGGGTTGTTGGGTTGGGTTGGATGGTTGGGTTGATGGGTTGGGTTGTTGGTTTGGGTTGGGTGGTTGGGTTGTTGGATTGGGTTGAGTGGTTGGGTTGGGTGCATGGGTTGGATGGTTGGGTTGTTGGGTTGGCTGGTTGGTTTGTTGGGTTGGGTTGAGTGGTTGGGTTGTTGGGTTAGTTGGGTGGTTGGGTTGTTGGGTTGGGTGGTTGGGTTGTTGGTTGGGTTGGGTTGTTGGGTTGGGCTGGGTGGTTTGGTTACTGGGTTGGGTTGGATGGTTGGGTTGTTGGGTTGGGTTGGGTGGTTGGATTTTTTGGGTTGGGTTGGGTGGTTGGGTTGTTGGGTTGGGTTGGGTGGTAGGGTTGTTGGGTTGGGTTGAGTGGTTGGGTTGTTGGGTTGGGTGGATGGGTTGGGTGGATGGGTTGGATGGTTGGGTTGTTGGGTTGGGTGGTTGGGTTGTTGAGTTTTGTTGTTGGGTTGGGTGGTTGGGTTGGCTGGTTGGTTTGTTGGGTTGGGTTGAGTGGTTGGGTTGTTGGGTTGGGTTGGGTGGTTGGGTTGTTTGGTTGGGTTGGGTTGGGTGGTTGGGTTGTTGGGTTGGGTGCTTAGGTTGTTGGGTTGGGTTGGGTTGTTGGGTTGGGTGGTTGGGTTGGGTTGTTGGGTTGTGGGTTGGGTGGTTGGGTTGTTGGGTTGGGTGTTTGGGTTGCTGGGTTGGCTTGTTGGGTTGGGTGTTTTGGTTGTTGGCTAGGGTGGTTGGGTTGTTGGGTTGGCTTGTTGGGTTGGGTGGTTGGGTTGTTGGTTTGGGTTGGGTGGTTGGATTTTTTGGGTTGGGTTGGGTTGTTGGGTTGTTGGGTTCGGTTTTGGGTTGGGTTATTGGGTTGTTGGGTTGGGTGGTTGGGTTGTCGGGTTGTTGGTTTGGGTTGGGTGGTTGGGTTGTTGGGTTGGGTTAGGTTGTTGGGTTGGATAGTTGGGTTGCTGGGTTGTGTTGGATTGTTGCATTGTTGGGTTGGGTGGTTGTGTTGTTGGGTTGGGTTGGATGGTTGGGTTGTTGGGTTCGGTGGTTGGGTTGCTGGCTTGGGTGGTTGAGTTGTTGGGTTGGCTTGTTGTGTTGGGTGGTTGCGTTGGGTGGTTGGGTTGTTAGGTTGGGTTGCCGGGCTGGATAGATGGGATGTTGGGTTGGGTTGTTGGGCTGGGTGGTTGGGTTGTTGGTTTGGGTTGGGTGGTTGGATTGTTGGGTTGGGTTGAGTGGTTGGGTTGTTGGGTTGGGTGGTTGGGTTGTTGGGTTGGGTTGGATGGTTGGGTTGGGTGGTTGGGTTGTTGGGTTGGGTTGTTGGTTTGAGTTGGGTGGTTGGGTTGAGTGGTTGGGTTGTTGGGTTGGGTTGGGTGGTTGGGTTGTTGGGTTGGTGGTTGGGTTGTTGGGCTGGGTTGAGTGGTTGGGTTGTTGGGTTGGGTGGTTGGGTTGTTGGGTTGGTGGTTGGGTTGTTGGTTGGGTTGGGTGGTTGGGTTGTTGGGTTGGCTTGTTGGGTTGGGTGGTTGGGTTGTTGGTTTGGGTTGGGTGGTTGGATTTTTTGGGTTGGGTTGGGTGGTTGGGTTGTTGAGATGTTGGGTTGGGTTGGGTGGTTGGGTTGGCTGGTTGGTTTGTTGGGTTGGGTTGGATGGTTGGGCTGTTGGGTTGGGTTGAGTGGTTGGGTTGTGTTGGGTTGTTGGGTTGGGTTGTTGGGTTCGCTGTTTGGGTTGGGTTGTTAGGTTGGGTATTTGGGTTGGGTGGATGGGATGTTGGGTTGGGTTGTTGGGTTGGGTGGTTGGTTTGGGTTGGGTGGTTGGATTTTTTGGGTTGGGTTATGTGGTTGGGTTGTTGGGTTGGGTTGTTGGGTTGGCTTGTTGGGTTGGGTGTTTTGGTTGTTGGCTAGGGTTGTTTGAGTGGTTGGGTGGATTGGTTGGATGGTTGGGTTGTTGGGTTGGGTGGTTGGGTTGTTGAGTTTTGTTGTTGGGTTGGGTGGTTGGGTTGGCTGGTTGGTTTGTTGGGTTGGGTTGAGTGGTTGGGTTGTTTGGTTGGGTTGGGTGGTTGGGTTGTTTGGTTGGGTTGGGTGGTTGGGTTGTTGGGTTGGGTGCTTAGGTTGTTGGGTTGGGTTGGTTGGTTGGGTTGTTGGGTTGGGTGGTTGGGTTGTTAGGTTGGGTTGTTGGGTTGGGTAGATGGGATATTGGGTTGGGTTGAGTGGTTGGGTTGTTGGGTTGGCTTGTTGGGTTGGGTGTTTTGGTTGTTGGCTAGGGTTGTTGGGTTGGCTTGTTGGGTTGGGTGGTTGGGTTGTTGGTTTGGGTGGTTGGATTTTTTGGGTTGGGTTGGGTGGTTGGGTTGTTGGGTTGGCTTGTTGGGTTGGGTGTTTTGGTTGTTGGCTAGGGTGGTTGGGTTGTTGGGTTGGCTTGTTGGGTTGGGTGGTTGGGTTGTTGGTTTGGGTTGGGTGGTTGGATTTTTTGGGTTGGGTTGGGTGGTTGGGTTGTTGGGTTCGGTTGTTCGGTTGGGTGGTTGGGTTGGGTTATTGGGTTATTGGGTTGTTGGGTTGGGTGGTTGGGTTGTCGGGTTGTTGGTTTGGGTTGGGTGGTTGGGTTGTTGGGTTGGGTTAGGTTGTTGGGTTTGATGGTTGGGTTGTTGGGTTGTGTTGGATGGTTGCATTGTTGGGTTGGGTGGTTGTGTTGTTGGGTTGGGTTGGATGGTTGGGTTGTTGGGTTGGGTTGGGTGGTTGGGTTGTTGGGTGGTTGGGTTGTTGGGTTGGGTTGAGTGGTTGGGTTGTTGGGTTGGGTGGATGGGTTGGATGGTTGGGTTGTTGGGTTGGATGGTTGGATTGTTGAGTTTTGTTGTTGGGTTGGGTGGTTGGGTTGGCTGGTTGGTTTGTTGGGTTGGGTTGAGTGGTTGGGTTGTTGGGTTGGGTTGTTAGGTTGGGTTGTTGGGATGTTGGGTTGGGCTGTTCGGTTCGGTGGTTGGGTTGTTAGTTTGGGTTGGGTGGTTGGATTTTTTGGGTTGTGTTGAGTGGTTGGGTTGTTGGGTTGGGTTGGGTTGTTGGGTTGGGTTGGATGGTTGGGCTGTTGGGTTGTTGGGTTGGGTGTTTGGGTGGTTGGGTTGTTGCATTGTTGGTTTGGGTTGGGTGGTTGGGTTGTTGGGTTGGGTTGAGTGGTTGGGTTCTTGGGTGGGGTGGTTGGGTTGTTGGGTTGGCTTGTTGGGTTCGGTGGTTGGGTTGTTCGCTTGGGTGGTTGGGTTGTTGCGTTGGCTTGTTGGGTTGGGTGGTTGGGTTGGGTGGTTCGGTTGTTAGGTTGGGTTGCCAGGCTGGATAGATGGGATGTTGGGTTGGGTTGTTGGGTTGGGTGGTTGGGTTGTTGGTTTGGGTTGGGTGGTTGGATGTTTTGGGTTGGGTGGTTGGATTGTTGGGTTGGGTGGTTGGATGTTTTGGGTTGGGTGGTTGGATTGTTGGGTTGGGTTGAGTGGTTGGGTTGTTGGGTTGGGTGGTTGGGTTGTTGGGTTGGGTTGGATGGTTGGGTTGGGTTGGGTGGTTGGGTTGTTGGGTTGGGTTGAGTGGTTGGGTTGTTGGGTTGGGTGGATGGGTTGGATGGTTGGGTTGTTGGGTTGGGTTGAGTGGTTGGATTGTTGGGTTGGGTTGGGTTGGGTGGTTGGGTGGGGTGGTTGGGTTGTTGGGTTGGGTGGTTGGATTTTTTGGGTTAGGTTGGGTTGTTGGGTTGGGTGGTTGGGTTGGCTGGTTGGTTTGTTGGGTTGGGTTGGATGGTTGGGCTGTTGGGTTGGGTTGGGTTGAGTGGTTGGGTTGTGTTGGGTGGTTGGGTTGTTGGGTTGTTGAGTTGGGTTGGGTGGATGGGTTGTTGGGTTGGCTTGTTGGGTTGTTTGGTTGGGTTGTTGGCTTGGGTGGTTGGGTTGTTGGGTTCGCTTGTTGGGTTGGGTGGTTGGGTTGTTAGGTTGGGTATTTGGGTTGGGTGGATGGGATGTTGGGTTGGGTGGTTGGATTTTTTGGGTTTGGTTATGTGGTTGGGTTGTTGGGTTGGGTTGAGTGGTTGGGTTGTTGGGTTGGCTTGTTGGGTTGGGTGTTTTGGTTGTTGGCTAGGGTGGTTTGAGTGGTTGGGTTGAGTGGTTGGGTTGAGTGGATGGGTTGGATGGTTGGGTTGTTGGGTTGGATGGTTGGGTTGTTGAGTTTTGTTGTTGGGTCGGGTGGTTGGGTTGGCTGGTTGGTTTGTTGGGTTGGGTTGAGTGGTTGGGTTGTTCGGTTGGGTTGGGTGGTTGGGTTGTTTGGTTGGGTTGGGTGGTTGGGTTGTTGGGTTGGGTGGTTGGGTTGTTAGGTTGGGTGCTTAGGTTGTTGGGTTGGGTTGGGTGGTTGGGTTGTTGGGTTGGGTGGTTGGGTTGTTGGGTTTGGTTGTTGGTTTGTGTGGTTTAATTGTTGGGTTGGGTGGTTGGGTTGGGCTGGGTTGTTGGGATGTTGGGTTGGGTTGTTGGGTTGGGTGGTTGGGTTGTTGGTTTGGGTTGGGTGGTTGGATTTTTTGGGTTGGGTTGGGTGGTTGGGTTGAGTGGTTGGGTTGTTGGGTTGGGTTTGATGGTTGGGCTGTTGGGTTGTTGGGTTGGGTGGTTGGGTGGTTGGGTTGTTGCATTGTTGGTCTGGGTTGGGTGGTTGGTTTGTTGGGTTTGGTTGAGTGGTTGGGTTCTTGGGTGGGGTGGTTGGGTTGGTGGGTTGGCTTGTTGGGTTCGGTGGTTGGGTTGTTGGCTTGGGTGGTTGGGTTGTTGGGTTCGCTTGTTGGGTTGGGTGGTTGGGTTGGGTGGTTGGGTTGTTAGGTTGGGTTGCCGGGCTGGATAGATGGGATGTTGGGTTGGGTTGTTGGGTTGGGTGGATGGGTTGGATGGTTGGGTTCTTGGGTTGGGTGGTTGGGTTGTTGGGTTTTGTTGTTGGGTTGGGTGGTTAGGTTGGCTGGTTGGTTTGTTGGGTTGGGTTGGATGGTTGGGCTGTTGGGTTGGGTTGGGTTGAGTGGTTGGGTTGCTGGAATGGTGGGTGAGTTGTTGGGTTGGCTTGTTGTGTTGGGTGGTTGGGTTGGGTGGTTGGGTTGTTAGGTTGGGTTGCCGGGCTGGATAGATGGGATGTTGGGTTGGGTTGTTGGGCTGGGTGGTTGGGTTGTTGGTTTGGGTTGGGTGGTTGGATGTTTTGGGTTGGGTGGTTGGATTGTTGGGTTGGGTTGAGTGGTTGGGTTGTTGGGTTGGGTGGTTGGGTTGTTGGGTTGGGTTGGATGGTTGGGTTGGGTTGGGTGGTTGGGTTGTTGGGTTGGGTTGTTGGTTTGAGTTGGGTGGTTGGGTTGTTGGATTGGGTTGAGTGGTTGGGTTGTTGGGTTGGGTGGATGGGTTGGAAGGTTGGGTTGTTGGGTTGGGTTGAGTGGTTGGGTTGTTGGGTTGGGTAGTTGGGTAGGGTGGTTGGGTTGTTGGTTGGGTTGTTGGTTGGGTTGGGTGGTTGGGTTGTTAGGTTGGCTTGTTGGGTTGGGTGGTTGGGTTGTTGGTTTGGGTTGGGTGGTTGGATTTTTTGGGTTGGGTTGGGTGGTTGGGTTGAGTGGTTGGGTTGTTGGGTTGGGTTGGGTTGTTGGGTTGGGTTAGATGGTTGGGCTGTTGGGTTGTTGGGTTGGGTGGTTGGGTGGTTGGGTTGTTGCATTGTTGGTTTGGGTTGGGTGGTTGGGTTGTTGGGTTGGGTTGAGTGGTTGGGTTCTTGGGTGGGTTGGTGGGTTGGCTTGTTGGGTTTGGTGGTTGGGTTGTTGGCTTGGGTGGTTGGGTTGTTGGGTTGGCTTGTTGGGTTGGGTGGTTGGGTTGTTAGGTTGGGTTGCCGGGCTGGATAGATGGGATGTTGGGTTGGGTTGTTGGGTTGGGTGGATGGGTTGGATGGTTGGGTTGTTGGGTTTTGTTGTTGGGTTGGGTGGTTAGGTTGGCTGGTTGGTTTGTTGGGTTGGGTTGGAAGGTTGGGCTGTTGGGTTGGGTTGGGTTGAGTGGTTGGGTTGTTGGGTTGTGTTGGGTGGTTGAGTTGTTGGGTTGGGTTGTTGGGTTGTTGAGTTGGCTTGGGTGGTTGGGTTGTTGGGTTGGCTTGTTGGGTTGTTAGGTTGGGTTGCTGGGCTGGATGGATGGGATGATGGGTTGGGTTGTTGGGTTGTTGGCTTGGGTGGTTGGGTTGTTGGGTTCGCTTGTTGGGTTGGGTGGTTGGGTTGTTAGGTTGGGTGGTTGGGTTGGGTGGATGGGATGTTGGGTTGAGTTGTTGGGTTGGGTGGTTGGTTTGGGTTGGGTGGTTGGATTTTTTTGGTTGGGTTATGTGGTTGGGTTGGGTTGAGTGGTTGGGTTGTTGGGTTGGCTTGTTGGGTTGGGTGTTTTGGTTGTTGACTAGGGTGGTTGGGTAGTTGGGTTGGCTTGTTGGGTTGGTTGGTTGGGTTGTTGGTTTGGGTTGGGTGGTTGGATTTTTTGCGTTGGGTTGGGTGGTTGTGTTGTTGGGTTGGCTTGTTGGGTTGGGTGTTTTGGTTGTTGGCTAGGGTGGTTGGGTTGTTGGGTTGGCTTGTTGGGTTGGGTGGTTGGGTTGTTGGTTTGGGTTGGGTGGTTGGATTTTTTGGGTTGGGTTGGGTGGTTGGGTTGTTGGGTTGGGTGGTTGGGTTGTCGGGTTGTTGGTTTGGGTTGGGTGATTGGGTTGTTGGGTCGGGTTAGGTTCTTGGGTTGGATGGTTGGGTTGTTGGGTTGTGTTGGATGGTTGTGTTGTTGGGTTGGGTGGTTGTGTTGTTGGGCTGGGTTGGATGGTTGGGTTGTTGGGTTGGGTTGGTTGGTGTGGTTGTTGGGTTGGGTTGTTGGTTTGGGTTGGGTGGTTGGGTTGTTGGGTTGGGTTGAGTGGTTGGGTTGTTGGGTTGGGTGGATGGGTTGGATGGTTGGGTTGTTGGGTTGGATGGTTGGATTGTTGAGTTTTGTTGTTGGGTTGGCTGGTTGGTTTGTTGGGTTGGGTTGAGTGGTTGGGTTGTTGGGTTGGGTTGTTAGGTTGGGTTGTTGGGATGTTGGGTTGGGTTGTTCGGTTCGGTGGTTGGGTTTTTGGTTTGGGTTGGGTGGTTGGATTTTTTGGGTTGGGTTGGGTGGTTGGGTTGTTGGGTTGGGTTGAGTGGTTGGGTTGTTGGGTTGGGTTGGATGGTTGGGCTGTTGGGTTGTTGGGTTGGGTGGTTGGGTGTTTGGGTTGTTGCATTGTTGGTTTGGGTTGGGTGAATGGGTTGGGTTGTTGGGTTGGGTTGAGTGGTTGGGTTCTTGGGTGGGGTGGTTGGGTTGTTGGGTTGGCTTGTTGGGTTCGGTGGTTGGGTTGTTGGGTTGGGTTGGATGGTTGGGTTGATGGGTTGGGTTGTTGGTTTGGGTTGGGTGGTTGGGTTGTTGGATTGGGTTGAGTGGTTGGGTTGGGTGGATGGGTTGGATGGTTGGGTTGTTGGGTTGGCTGGTTGGTTTGTTGGGTTGGGTTGAGTGGTTGGGTTGTTGAGTTAGTTGGGTGGTTGGGTTGTTGGGTTGGGTGGTTGGGTTGTTGGTTGGGTTGTTGGGTTGGGCTGGGTGGTTTGGTTACTGGGTTGGGTTGGAAGGTTGGGTTGTTGGGTTGGGTGGTTGGAGTTTTTGGGTTGGGTTGGGTGGTTGGGTTGTTGGGTTGGGTTGGGTGGTAGGGTTGTTGGGTTGGGTTGAGTGGTTGGGTTGTTGGGTTGGGTGGATGGTTGGGTTGTTGGGTTGGGTGGTTGGGTTGTTGAGTTTTGTTGTTGGGTTGGGTGGTTGGGTTGGCTGGTTGGTTTGTTGGGTTGGGTTGAGTGGTTGGGTTGTTGGGTTGGGTTGGGTGGTTGGGTTGTTTGGTTGGGTTGGGTTGGGTGGTTGGGTTGTTGGGTTGGGTTGAGTGGTTGGGTTGGGTGGATGGGTTGGATGGTTGGGTTGTTGGGTTGGCTGGTTGGTTTGTTGGGTTGGGTTGAGTGGTTGGGTTGTTGGGTTAGTTGGGTGGTTGGGTTGTTGGGTTGGGTGGTTGGGTTGTTGGTTGGGTTGGGTTGTTGGGTTGGGCTGGGTGGTTTGGTTACTGGGTTGGGTTGGATGGTTGGGTTGTTGGGTTGGGTTGGGTGGTAGGGTTGTTGGGTTGGGTTGAGTGGTTGGGTTGTTGGGTTGGGTGGATGGGTTGTTGGGTTGGGTGGTTGGGTTGGCTGGTTGGTTTGTTGGGTTGGGTTGAGTGGTTGGGTTGTTGGGTTGGGTTGGGTGGTTGGGTTGGGTGGTTGGGTTGGGTTGTTGGGTTGTGGGTTGGGTGGTTGGGTTGTTGGGTTGGGTGGTTGGGTTGTTGGGTTGGCTTGTTGGGTTGGGTGTTTTGGTTGTTGGCTAGGGTGGTTGGGTTGTTGGGTTGGCTTGTTGGGTTGGGTGGTTGGGTTGTTGGTTTGGGTTGGGTGGTTGGATTTTTTGGGTTGGGTTGGGTGGTTGGGTTGTTGGGTTCGGTTTTGGGTTGGGTGGTTGGGTTGGGTTATTGGGTTGTTGGGTTGGGTGGTTGGGTTGTCGGGTTGTTGGTTTGGGTTGGGTGGTTGGGTTTGGGTTGGGTTAGGTTGTTGGGTTGGATGGTTGGGTTGCTGGGTTGTGTTGGATTGTTGCATTGTTGGGTTGGGTGGTTGTGTTGTTGGGTTGGGTTGGATGGTTGGGTTGTTGGGTTGGGTTGGGTGGTTGGGCTGTTGGGTTGTTGGGTTGGGTGGTTGGGTGGTGGGGTTGTTGCATTGTTGGTTTGGGTTGGGTGGTTGGGTTCTTGGGTGGGGTGGTTGGGTTGTTGGGTTGGCTTGTTGGGTTCGGTGGTTGGGTTGTTGGCTTGGGTGGTTGGGTTGTTGGGTTGGCTTGTTGGGTTGGGTGGTTCGGTTGTTAGGTTGGGTTGCCGGGCTGGATAGATGGGATGTTGGGTTGGGTTGTTGGGTTGGGTGGTTGGGTTGTTGGTTTGGGTTGGGTGGTTGGATGTTTTGGGTTGGGTGGTTGGATTGTTGGGTTGGGTTGAGTGGTTGGGTTGTTGGGTTGGGTGGTTGGGTTGTTGGGTTGGGTTGGATGGTTGGGTTGGGTTGGGTGGTTGGGTTGTTGGGTTGGGTTGTTGGTTTGGGTTGGGTGGTTGGGTTGTTGGATTGGGTTGAGTGGTTGGGTTGTTGGGTTGGGTGGATGGGTTGGATGGTTGGGTTGTTGGGTTGGGTTGAGTGGTTGGATTGTTGGGTTGGGTTGGGTTGGGTGGTTGGGTGGGGTGGTTGGGTTGTTGGGTTGGGGGTTGGGTTGTTGGTTGGGTTGGGTGGTTGGGTTGTTGGGTTGGCTTGTTGGGTTGGGTGGTTGGGTTGTTGGTTTGGGTTGGGTTGTTGGGTTGTTGGGTTGGGTGGTTGGGTTGGCTGGTTGGTTTGTTGGGTTGGGTTGGATGGTTGGGCTGTTGGGTTGGGTTGGGTTGAGTGGTTGGGTTGTGTTGGGTGGTTGGGTTGTTGGGTTGGGTTGCTGGGTTGTTGAGTTGGGTTGGGTGGATGGGTTGTTGGGTTGGCTTGTTGGGTTGTTTGGTTGGGTTGTTGGCTTGGGTGGTTGGGTTGTTGGGTTCGCTTGTTGGGTTGGGTGGTTGGGTTGTTAGGTTGGGTATTTGGGTTGGATGGATGGGATGTTGGGTTGGGTGGTTGGTTTGGGTTAGGTGGTGGAATTTTTGGGTTGGGTTATGTGGTTGGGTTGTTGGGTTGGGTTGAGTGGTTGGGTTGTTGGGTTGGCTTGTTTGGTTGGGTGTGTTGGTTGTTGGCTAGGGTGCTTTGAGTGGTTGGGTTGAGTGGTTGGGTTGGGTGGATGGGTTGGATGGTTGGGTTGTTGGGTTGGGTGGTTGGGTTGTTGAGTTTTGTTGTTGGGTCGGGTGGTTGGGTTGGCTGGTTGGTTTGTTGGGTTGGGTTGAGTGGTTGGGTTGTTCGGTTGGGTTGGGTGGTTGGGTTGTTTGGTTGGGTTGGGTGGTTGGGTTGTTGGCTTGGGTTGTTGGGTTGGGTGCTTAGGTTGTTGGGTTGGGTTGGGTGGTTGGGTTGTTGGGTTGGGTGGTTGGGTTGTTGGGTTTGGTTGTTGGGTTGTGTGGTTTAATTGTTGGGTTGGGCTGGGTTGTTGGGTTCGGTGGTTGGGTTGTTGGTTTGGGTTGGGTGGTTGGATTTTTTGGGTTGGGTTGGGTGGTTGGGTTGAGTGGTTGGGTTGTTGGGTTGGGTTGGGTTGTTGGGTTGGGTTGGATGGTTGGGCTGTTGGGTTGGGTTGGGTGGTTGGGTGGTTGGGTTGTTGCATTGTTGGTTTGGGTTGGGTGGTTGGGTTGTTGGGTTTGGTTGAGTGGTTGGGTTCTTGGGTGGGGTGGTTGGGTTGGTGCATTGGCTTGTTGGGTTCGGTGGTTGGGTTGTTGGCTTGGGTGGTTGGGTTGTGTGGTTGGCTTGTTGGGTTGGGTGGTTGGGTTGGGTGGTTGGGTTGTTAGGTTGGGTTGCTGGGCTGGATAGATGGGATGTTGGGTTGGGCTGTTGGGTTGGGTTGGGTTGAGTGGTTGGGTTGTTGGGTTGTGTTGGGTGGTTGGGTTGTTGGGTTGGGTTGTTGGGTTGTTGAGTTGGCTTGGGTGGTTGGGTTGTTGGGTTGGCTTGTTGGGTTGTTAGGTTGGGTTGCTGGGCTGGATGGATGGGATGTTGGGTTGGGTTGTTGGGTTGTTGGCTTGGGTGGTTGGGTTGTTGGGTTCGCTTGTTGGGTTGGGTGGTTGGGTTGTTGGGTTGGCTTGTTGGGTTGGGTGTTTTGGTTGTTGACTAGGGTGGTTGGGTTGTTGGGTTGGCTTGTTGGGTTGGTGGTTGGGTTGTTGGTTGGGTTGGGTGGTTGGGTTGTTGGGTTGGCTTGTTGGGTTGGGTGGTTGGGTTGTTGGTTTGGGTTGGGTGGTTGGATTTTTTGGGTTGGGTTGGGTTGTTGTGTTGTTGGGTTGGGTGGTTGGGTTGGCTGGTTGGTTTGTTGGGTTGGGTTGGATGGTTGGGCTGTTGGGTTGGGTTGGGTTGAGTGGTTGGGTTGTGTTGGGTGGTTGGGTTGTTGGGTTGGGTTGTTGGGTTGTTGAGTTGGGTTGGGTGGATGGGTTGTTGGGTTGGCTTGTTGGGTTGTTTGGTTGGGTTGTTGGCTTGGGTGGTTGGGTTGTTGGGTTCGCTTGTTGGGTTGGGTGGTGGGTTGTTAGGTTGGGTATTTGGGTTGGATGGATGGGATGTTGGGTTGGGTGGTTGGTTTGGGTTAGGTGGTGGAATTTTTGGGTTGGGTTATGTGGTTGGGTTGTTGGGTTGGGTTGAGTGGTTGGGTTGTTGGGTTGGCTTGTTGGGTTGGGTGTGTTGGTTGTTGGCTAGGGTGGTTTGAGTGGTTGGGTTGAGTGGTTGGGTTGGGTGGAAGGGTTGGATGGTTGGGTTGTTGAGTTTTGTTGGGTCGGGTGGTTGGGTTGGCTGGTTGGTTGTTGGGTTGGGTTGAGTGGTTGGGTTGTTCGGTTGGGTTGGGTGGTTGGGTTGTTTGGTTGGGTTGGGTGGTTGGGTTGTTGGCTTGGGTGGTTGGGTTGTTGGGTTGGGTGCTTAGGTTGTTGGGTTGGGTTGGGTGGTTGGGTTGTTGGGTTGGGTGGTTGGGTTGTTGGGTTTGGTTGTTGGGTTGTGTGGTTTAATTGTTGGGTTGGGTGGTTGGGTTGGGTTGGGCTGGGTTGTTGGGATGTTGGGTTGGGTTGTTGGGTTCGGTGGTTGGGTTGTTGGTTTGGGTTGGGTGGTTGGATTTTTTGGGTTGGGTTGGGTGGTTGGGTTGAGTGGTTGGGTTGTTGGGTTGGGTTGGGTTGTTGGGTTGGGTTGGATGGTTGGGCTGTTGGGTTGGGTTGGGTGGTTGGGTGGTTGGGTTGTTGCATTGTTGGTTTGGGTTGGGTGGTTGGGTTGTTGGGTTTGGTTGAGTGGTTGGGTTCTTGGGTGGGGTGGTTGGGTTGGTGCATTGGCTTGTTGGGTTCGGTGGTTGGGTTGTTGGCTTGGGTGGTTGGGTTGTTGGGTTGGCTTGTTGGGTTGGGTGGTTGGGTTGGGTGGTTTGGTTGTTAGGTTGGGTTGCCGGGCTGGATAGATGGGATGTTGGGTTGGGTTGTTGGGATGGGTGGATGGGTTGGATGGTTGGGTTGTTGGGTTGGGTGGTTGGGTTGTTGGGTTTTGTTGTTGGGTTGGGTGGTTAGGTTGGCTGGTTGGTTTGTTGGGTTGGGTTGGATGGTTGGGCTGTTGGGTTGGGTTGGGTTGAGTGGTTGGGTTGTTGGGTTGTGTTGGGTGGTTGGGTTGTTGGGTTGGGTTGTTGGGTTGTTGAGTTGGCTTGGGTGGTTGGGTTGTTGGGTTGGCTTGTTGGGTTGTTAGGTTGGGTTGCTGGGCTGGATGGATGGGATGTTGGGTTGGGTTGTTGGGTTGTTGGCTTGGGTGGTTGGGTTGTTGGGTTCGCTTGTTGGGTTGGGTGGTTGGGTTGTTGGGTTGGCTTGTTGGGTTGGGTGTTTTGGTTGTTGACTAGGGTGGTTGGGTTGTTGGGTTGGCTTGTTGGGTTGGGTGGTTGGGTTGTTGGTTTGGGTTGGGTGGTTGGATTTTTTGGGTTGGGTTGGGTGGTTGTGTTGTTGGGTTGGCTTGTTGGGTTGGGTGTTTTGGTTGTTGACTAGGGTGGTTGGGTTGTTGGGTTGGCTTGTTGGGTTGGGTGGTTGGGTTGTTGGTTTGGGTTGGGTGGTTGGATTTTTTGGGTTGGGTTGGGTGGTTGTGTTGTTGGGTTGGCTTGTTGGGTTGGGTGTTTTGGTTGTTGGGTAGGGTGGTTGGGTTGTTGGGTTGGCTTGTTGGGTTGGGTGGTTGGGTTGTTGGTTTGGGTTGGGTGGTTGGATTTTTTGGGTTGGGTTGGGTTGTTTGGTTGGGTTGTTGGCTTGGGTGGTTGGGTTGTTGGGTTCGCTTGTTGGGTTGGGTGGTGGGTTGTTAGGTTGGGTATTTGGGTTGGATGGATGGGATGTTGGGTTGGTGGTTGGTTTGGGTTAGGTGGTGGAATTTTTGGGTTGGGTTATGTGGTTGGGTTGTTGGGTTGGGTTGAGTGGTTGGGTTGTTGGGTTGGCTTGTTGGGTTGGGTGTGTTGGTTGTTGGCTAGGGTGGTTTGAGTGGTTGGGTTGAGTGGTTGGGTTGGGTGGATGGGTTGGATGGTTGGGTTGTTGAGTTTTGTTGGGTCGGGTGGTTGGGTTGGCTGGTTGGTTGTTGGGTTGGGTTGAGTGGTTGGGTTGTTCGGTTGGGTTGGGTGGTTGGGTTGTTTGGTTGGGTTGGGTGGTTGGGTTGTTGGCTTGGGTGGTTGGGTTGTTGGGTTGGGTGCTTAGGTTGTTGGGTTGGGTTGGGTGGTTGGGTTATTGGGTTGGGTGGTTGGGTTGTTGGGTTTGGTTGTTGGGTTGTGTGGTTTAATTGTTGGGTTGGGTGGTTGGGTTGGGTTGGGCTGGGTTGTTGGGACGTTGGGTTGGGTTGTTGGGTTCGGTGGTTGGGTTGTTGGTTTGGGTTGGGTGGTTGGATTTTTTGGGTTGGGTTGGGTGGTTGGGTTGAGTGGTTGGGTTGTTGGGTTGGGTTGGGTTGTTGGGTTGGGTTGGATGGTTGGGCTGTTGGGTTGGGTTGGGTGGTTGGGTGGTTGGGTTGTTGCATTGTTGGTTTGGGTTGGGTGGTTGGTTTGTTGGGTTTGGTTGAGTGGTTGGGTTCTTGGGTGGGGTGGTTGGGTTGGTGCATTGGCTTGTTGGGTTCGGTGGTTGGGTTGTTGGCTTGGGTGGTTGGGTTGTTGGGTTGGCTTGTTGGGTTGGGTGGTTGGGTTGGGTGGTTTGGTTGTTAGGTTGGGTTGCCGGGCTGGATAGATGGGATGTTGGGTTGGGTTGTTGGGATGGGTGGATGGGTTGGATGGTTGGGTTGTTGGGTTGGGTGGTTGGGTTGTTGGGTTTTGTTGTTGGGTTGGGTGGTTAGGTTGGCTGGTTGGTTTGTTGGGTTGGGTTGGATGGTTGGGCTGTTGGGTTGGGTTGGGTTGAGTGGTTGGGTTGTTGGGTTGTGTTGGGTGGTTGGGTTGTTGGGTTGGGTTGTTGGGTTGTTGAGTTGGCTTGGGTGGTTGGGTTGTTGGGTTGGCTTGTTGGGTTGTTAGGTTGGGTTGCTGGGCTGGATGGATGGGATGTTGGGTTGGGTTGTTGGGTTGTTGGCTTGGGTGGTTGGGTTGTTGGGTTCGCTTGTTGGGTTGGGTGGTTGGGTTGTTGGGTTGGCTTGTTGGGTTGGGTGTTTTGGTTGTTGACTAGGGTGGTTGGGTTGTTGGGTTGGCTTGTTGGGTTGGGTGGTTGGGTTGTTGGTTTGGGTTGGGTGGTTGGATTTTTTGGGTTGGGTTGGGTGGTTGTGTTGTTGGGTTGGCTTGTTGGGTTGGGTGTTTTGGTTGTTGACTAGGGTGGTTGGGTTGTTGGGTTGGCTTGTTGGGTTGGGTGGTTGGGTTGTTGGTTTGGGTTGGGTGGTTGGATTTTTTGGGTTGGGTTGGGTGGTTGTGTTGTTGGGTTGGCTTGTTGGGTTGGGTGTTTTGGTTGTTGGGTAGGGTGGTTGGGTTGTTGGGTTGGCTTGTTGGGTTGGGTGGTTGGGTTGTTGGTTTGGGTTGGGTGGTTGGATTTTTTGGGTTGGGTTGGGTTGTTGGGTTGTTGAGTTGGGTTGGGTGGATGGGTTGTTGGGTTGGCTTGTTGGGTTGTTTGGTTGGGTTGTTGGCTTGGGTGGTTGGGTTGTTGGGTTCGCTTGTTGGGTTGGGTGGTTGGGTTGTTAGGTTGGGTATTTGGGTTGGGTGGATGGAATGTTGGGTTGGGTGGTTAGATTTTTTGGGTTGGGTTATGTGGTTGGGTTGTTGGGTTGGGTTGTGTGGTTGGGTTGTTGGGTTGGCTTGTTGGGTTGGGTGTTTTGGTTGTTGGCTAGGGTGGTTTGAGTGGTTGGGTTGAGTGGTTGGGTTGGGTGGATGGGTTGGATGGTTGGGTTGTTGGGTTGGATGGTTGGGTTGTTGAGTTTTGTTGTTGGGTCGGGTGGTTGGGTTGGCTGGTTGGTTTGTTGGGTTGGGTTGAGTGGTTGGGTTGTTCGGTTGGGTTGGGTGGTTGGGTTGTTTGGTTGGGTTGGGTGGTTGGGTTGTTGGGTTGGGTGGTTGGGTTGTTGGGTTGGGTGCTTAGGTTGTTGGGTTGGGTTGGGTGGTTGGGTTGTTGGGTTTGGTTGTTGGGTTGTGTGGTTTAATTGTTGGGTTGGGTGGTTGGGTTGGGTTGGGCTAGGTTGTTGGGATGTTGGGTTGGGTTGTTGGGTTCGGTGGTTGGGTTGTTGGTTTGGGTTGGGTGGTTGGATTTTTTGGGTTGGGTTGGGTAGTTGGGTTGTTGGGTTGGGTTGGATGGTTGGGCTGTTGGGTTGTTGGGTTGGGTGGTTGGGTTGTTGCATTGTTGGTTTGGGTTGGGTGGTTGGGTTGTTGGGTTTGGTTGAGTGGTTGGGTTCTTGGGTGGGGTGGTTGGGTTGGTGGGTTGGCTTGTTGGGTTCGGTGGTTGGGTTGTTGGCTTGGGTGGTTGGGTTGTTGGGTTGGCTTGTTGGGTTGGGTGGTTGGGTTGGGTGATGGGTTGTTAGGTTGGGTTGCCGGGCTGGATAGATGGGATGTTGGGTTGGGTTGTTGGGTTGGGTGGATGGGTTGGATGGTTGGGTTGTTGGGTTGGGTGGTTGGGTTGTTGGGTTTTGTTGTTGGGTTGGGTTGGATGGTTGGGCTGTTGGGTTGGGTTGGGTTGAGTGGTTGGGTTGCTGGCTTGGGTGGTTGAGTTGTTGGGTTGGCTTGTTGTGTTGGGTGGTTGGGTTGGGTGGTTGGGTTGTTAGGTTGGGTTGCCGGGCTGGATAGATGGGATGTTGGGTTGGGTTGTTGGGCTGGGTGGTTGGGTTGTTGGTTTGGGTTGGGTGGTTGGATGTTTTGGGTTGGGTGGTTGGATTGTTGGGTTGGGTTGAGTGGTTGGGTTGTTGGGTTGGGTGGTTGGGTTGTTGGGTTGGGTTGGATGGTTGGGTTGGGTTGGGTGGTTGGGTTGTTGGGTTGGGTTGTTGGTTTGAGTTGGGTGGTTGGGTTGTTGGATTGGGTTGAGTGGTTGGGTTGTTGGGTTGGGTGGATGGGTTGGATGGTTGGGTTGTTGGGTTGGGTTGAGTGGTTGGGTTGTTGGGTTGGGTAGTTGGGTGGGGTGGTTGGGTTGTTGGGTTGTTGGTTGGGTTGTTGGTTGGGTTGGGTGGTTGGGTTGTTAGGTTGGCTTGTTGGGTTGAGTGGTTGGGTTGTTGGTTTGGGTTGGGTGGTTGGATTTTTTGGGTTGGGTTGGGTGGTTGGGTTGAGTGGTTGGGTTGTTGGGTTGGGTTGTTGGGTTGGGTTAGATGGTTGGGCTGTTGGGTTGTTGGGTTGGGTGGTTGGGTGGTTGGGTTGTTGCATTGTTGGTTTGGGTTGGGTGATTGGGTTGGGTTGGGTTGAGTGGTTGGGTTCTTGGGTGGGGTGGTTGGGTTGGTGGGTTGGCTTGTTCGGTTCGGTGGTTGGGTTGTTGGCTTGGGTGGTTGGGTTGTTGGGTTGGCTTGTTGGGTTGGGTGGTTGGGTTGTTAGGTTGGGTTGCCGGGCTGGATAGATGGGATGTTGGGTTGGGTTGTTGGGTTGGGTGGATGGGTTGGATGGTTGGGTTGTTGGGTTGGGTTGTTGGGTTTTGTTGTTGGGTTGGGTGGTTAGGTTGGCTGGTTGGTTTGTTGGGTTGGGTTGGATGGTTGGGCTGTTGGGTTGGGTTGGGTTGAGTGGTTGGGTTGTTGGGTTGTGTTGGGTGGTTGGGTTGTTGGGTTGGGTTGTTGGGTTGTTGAGTTGGCTTGGGTGGTTGGGTTGTTGGGTTGGCTTGTTGGGTTGTTAGGTTGGGTTGCTGGGCTGGATGGATGGGATGTTGGGTTGGGTTGTTGGGTTGTTGGCTTGGGTGGTTGGGTTGTTGGGTTCGCTTGTTGGGTTGGGTGGTTGGGTTGTTAGGTTGGGTGGTTGGGTTGGGTGGATGGGATGTTGGGTTGGGTTGTTGGGTTGGGTGGTTGGATTTTTTGGGTTGGGTTATGTGGTTGGGTTGGGTTGAGTGGTTGGGTTGTTGGGTTGGCTTGTTGGGTTGGGTGTTTTGGTTGTTGACTAGGGTGGTTGGGTTGTTGGGTTGGCTTGTTGGTTTGGGTGGTTGGGTTGTTGGTTTGGGTTGGGTGGTTGGTTTTTTTGGGTTGGGTTGGGTGGTTGTGTTGTTGGGTTGGCTTGTTGGGTTGGGTGTTTTGGTTGTTGGCTAGGGTGGTTGGGTTGTTGGGTTGGCTTGTTGGGTTGGGTGGTTGGGTTGTTGGGTTGGGTTGGATGGTTGGGTTGATGGGTTGGGTTGTTGGTTTGGGTTGGGTGGTTGGGTTGTTGGATTGGGTTGAGTGGTTGGGTTGGGTGCATGGGTTGGATGGTTGGGTTGTTGGGTTGGCTGGTTGGTTTGTTGGGTTGGGTTGAGTGGTTGGGTTGTTGGGTTAGTTGGGTGGTTGGGTTGTTGGGTTGGGTGGTTGGGTTGTTGGTTGGGTTGGGTTGTTGGGTTGGGCTGGGTGGTTTGGTTACTGGGTTGGGTTGGATGGTTGGGTTGTTGGGTTGGGTTGGGTGGTTGGATTTTTTGGGTTGGGTTGGGTGGTTGGGTTGTTGGGTTGGGTTGGGTGGTAGGGTTGTTGGGTTGGGTTGAGTGGTTGGGTTGTTGGGTTGGGTGGATGGGTTGGATGGTTGGGTTGTTGGGTTGGGTGGTTGGGTTGTTGAGTTTTGTTGTTGGGTTGGGTGGTTGGGTTGGCTGGTTGGTTTGTTGGGTTGGGTTGAGTGGTTGGGTTGTTGGGTTGGGTTGGGTGGTTGGGTTGTTTGGTTGTGTTGGGTTGGGTGGTTGGGTTGTTGGGTTGGGTGCTTAGGTTGTTGGGTTGGGTTGGGTTGTTGGGTTGGGTGGTTGGGTTGGGTTGTTGGGTTGTGGGTTGGGTGGTTGGGTTGTTGGGTTGGGTGTTTGGGTTGTTGGGTTGGCTTGTTGGGTTGGGTGTTTTGGTTGTTGGCTAGGGTGGTTGGGTTGTTGGGTTGGCTTGTTGGGTTGGGTGGTTGGGTTGTTGGTTTGGGTTGGGTGGTTGGATTTTTTGGGTTGGGTTGGGTGGTTGGGTTGTTGGGTTCGGTTTTGGGTTGGGTTATTGGGTTGTTGGGTTGGGTGGTTGGGTTGTCGGGTTGTTGGTTTGGGTTGGGTGGTTGGGTTGTTGGGTTGGGTTAGGTTGTTGGGTTGGATGGTTGGGTTGCTGGGTTGTGTTGGATTGTTGCATTGTTGGGTTGGGTGGTTGGGTTGTTGGGTTGGGTTGTTGGTTTGGGTTGGGTGGTTGGGTTGTTGGGTTCGGTGGTTGGGTTGCTGGCTTGGGTGGTTGAGTTGTTGGGTTGGCTTGTTGTGTTGGGTGGTTGCGTTGGGTGGTTGGGTTGTTAGGTTGGGTTGCCGGGCTGGATAGATGGGATGTTGGGTTGGGTTGTTGGGCTGGGTGGTTGGGTTGTTGGTTTGGGTTGGGTGGTTGGATGTTTTGGGTTGGGTGGTTGGATTGTTGGGTTGGGTTGAGTGGTTGGGTTGTTGGGTTGGGTGGTTGGGTTGTTGGGTTGGGTTGGATGGTTGGGTTGGGTTGGGTGGTTGGGTTGTTGGGTTGGGTTGTTGGTTTGAGTTGGGTGGTTGGGTTGAGTGGTTGGGTTGTTGGGTTGGGTTGGGTGGTTGGGTTGTTGGGTTGGTGGTTGGGTTGTTGGGTTGGGTTGAGTGGTTGGGTTGTTGGGTTGGGTGGTTGGGTTGTTGGGTTGGTGGTTGGGTTGTTGGTTGGGTTGGGTGGTTGGGTTGTTGGTTTGGGTTGGGTGGTTGGATTTTTTGGGTTGGGTTGGGTGGTTGGGTTGTTGAGATGTTGGGTTGGGTTGGGTGGTTGGGTTGGCTGGTTGGTTTGTTGGGTTGGGTTGGATGGTTGGGCTGTTGGGTTGGGTTGGGTTGAGTGGTTGGGTTGTGTTGGGTGGTTGGGTTGTTGGGTTGGGTTGTTGGGTTCGCTGTTTGGGTTGGGTTGTTAGGTTGGGTATTTGGGTTGGGTGGATGGGATGTTGGGTTGGGTTGTTGGGTTGGGTGGTTCGTTTGGGTTGGGTGGTTGGATTTTTTGGGTTGGGTTATGTGGTTGGGTTGTTGGGTTGGGTTGTTGGGTTGGCTTGTTGGGTTGGGTGTTTTGGTTGTTGGCTAGGGTTGTTTGAGTGGTTGGGTGGATTGGTTGGATGGTTGGGTTGTTGGGTTGGGTGGTTGGGTTGTTGAGTTTTGTTGTTGGGTTGGCTGGTTGGGTTGGCTGGTTGGTTTGTTGGGTTGGGTTGAGTGGTTGGGTTGTTTGGTTGGGTTGGGTGGTTGGGTTGTTTGGTTGGGTTGGGTGGTTGGGTTGTTGGGTTGGGTGCTTAGGTTGTTGGGTTGGGTTGGTTGGTTGGGTTGTTGGGTTGGGTGGTTGGGTTGTTAGGTTGGGTTGTTAGGTTGGGTTGTTGGGTTGGGTGGATGGGATGTTGGGTTGGGTTGAGTGGTTGGGTTGTTGGGTTGGCTTGTTGGGTTGGGTGTTTTGGTTGTTGGCTAGGGTTGTTGGGTTGGCTTGTTGGGTTGGGTGGTTGGGTTGTTGGTTTGGGTGGTTGGATTTTTTGGGTTGGGTTTGGTGGTTGGGTTGTTGGGTTGGCTTGTTGGGTTGGGTGTTTTGGTTGTTGGCTAGGGTGGTTGGGTTGTTGGGTTGGCTTGTTGGGTTGGGTGGTTGGGTTGTTGGTTTGGGTTGGGTGGTTGGATTTTTTGGGTTGGGTTGGGTGGTTGGGTTGTTGGGTTCGGTTGTTCGGTTGGGTGGTTGGGTTGGGTTATTGGGTTGTTGGGTTGGGTGGTTGGGTTGTCGGGTTGTTGGTTTGGGTTGGGTGGTTGGGTTGTTGGGTTGGGTTAGGTTGTTGGGTTTGATGGTTGGGTTGTTGGGTTGTGTTGGATGGTTGCATTGTTGGGTTGGGTGGTTGTGTTGTTGGGTTGGGTTGGATGGTTGGGTTGTTGGGTTGGGTTGGGTGGTTGGGTTGTTGGGTGGTTGGGTTGTTGGGTTGGGTTGAGTGGTTGGGTTGTTGGGTTGGGTGGATGGGTTGGATGGTTGGGTTGTTGGGTTGGATGGTTGGATTGTTGAGTTTTGTTGTTGGGTTGGGTGGTTGGGTTGGCTGGTTGGTTTGTTGGGTTGGGTTGAGTGGTGGGGGTGTTGGGTTGGGTTGTTAGGTTGGGTTGTTGGGATGTTGGGTTGGGCTGTTCGGTTCGGTGGTTGGGTTGTTAGTTTGGGTTGGGTGGTTGGATTTTTTGGGTTGTGTTGAGTGGTTGGGTTGTTGGGTTGGGTTGGGTTGTTGGGTTGGGTTGGATGGTTGGGCTGTTGGGTTGTTGGGTTGGGTGTTTGGGTGGTTGGGTTGTTGCATTGTTGGTTTGGGTTGGGTGGTTGGGTTGTTGGGTTGGGTTGAGTGGTTGGGTTCTTGGGTTGGGTGGTTGGGTTGTTGGGTTGGCTTGTTGGGTTCGGTGGTTGGGTTGTTCGCTTGGGTGGTTGGGTTGTTGGGTTGGCTTGTTGGGTTGGGTGGTTAGGTTGGGTGGTTCGGTTGTTAGGTTGGGTTGCCAGGCTGGATAGATGGGATGTTGGGTTGGGTTGTTGGGTTGGGTGGTTGGGTTGTTGGTTTGGGTTGGGTGGTTGGATGTTTTGGGTTGGGTGGTTGGATTGTTGGGTTGGGTGGTTGGATGTTTTGGGTTGGGTGGTTGGATTGTTGGGTTGGGTTGAGTGGTTGGGTTGTTGGGTTGGGTGGTTGGGTTGTTGGGTTGGGTTGGATGGTTGGGTTGGGTTGGGTGGTTGGGTTGTTGGGTTGGGTTGAGTGGTTGGGTTGTTGGGTTGGGTGGATGGGTTGGATGGTTGGGTTGTTGGGTTGGGTTGAGTGGTTGGATTGTTGGGTTGGGTTGGGTTGGGTGGTTGGGTGGGGTGGTTGGGTTGTTGGGTTGGTGGTTGGGTTGTTGGTTGGGTTGGGTGGTTGGGTTGTTGGGTTGGCTTGTTGGGTTGGGTGGTTGGGTTGTTGGTTTGGGTTGGGTGGTTGGATTTTTTGGGTTGGGTTGGGTTGTTGGGTTGTTGGGTTGAGTGGTTGGGTTGGCTGGTTGGTTTGTTGGGTTGGGTTGGATGGTTGGGCTGTTGGGTTGGGTTGGGTTGAGTGGTTGGGTTGTGTTGGGTGGTTGGGTTGTTGGGTTGTTGAGTTGGGTTGGGTGGATGGGTTGTTGGGTTGGCTTGTTGGGTTGTTTGGTTGGGTTGTTGGCTTGGGTGGTTGGGTTGTTGGGTTCGCTTGTTGGGTTGGGTGGTTGGGTTGTTAGGTTGGGTATTTGGGTTGGGTGGATGGGATGTTGGGTTGGGTGGTTGGATTTTTTGGGTTGGGTTATGTGGTTGGGTTGTTGGGTTGGGTTGAGTGGTTGGGTTGTTGGGTTGGCTTGTTGGGTTGGGTGTTTTGGTTGTTGGCTAGGGTGGTTTGAGTGGTTGGGTTGAGTGGTTGGGTTGGGTGGATGGGTTGGATGGTTGGGTTGTTGGGTTGGATGGTTGGGTTGTTGAGTTTTGTTGTTGGGTCGGGTGGTTGGGTTGGCTGGTTGGTTTGTTGGGTTGGGTTGAGTGGTTGGGTTGTTCGGTTGGGTTGGGTGGTTGGGTTGGGTGGTTGGGTTGTTGGGTTGGGTGCTTAGGTTGTTGGGTTGGGTTGGGTGGTTGGGTTGTTGGGTTGGGTGGTTGGGTTGTTGGGTTTGGTTGTTGGGTTGTGTGGTTTAATTGTTGGGTTGGGTGGTTGGGTTGGGTTGGGCTGGGTTGTTGGGATGTTGGGTTGGGTTGTTGGGTTGGGTGGTTGGGTTGTTGGTTTGGGTTGGGTGGTTGGATTTTTTGGGTTGGGTTGGGTGGTTGGGTTGAGTGGTTGGGTTGTTGGGTTGGGTTGTTGGGTTGGGTTGGATGGTTGGGCTGTTGGGTTGTTGGGTTGGGTGGTTGGGTGGTTGGGTTGTTGCATTGTTGGTCTGGGTTGGGTGGTTGGTTTGTTGGGTTTGGTTGAGTGGTTGGGTTCTTGGGTGGGGTGGTTGGGTTGGTGGGTTGGCTTGTTGGGTTCGGTGGTTGGGTTGTTGGCTTGGGTGGTTGGGTTGTTGGGTTGGCTTGTTGGGTTGGGTGGTTGGGTTGGGTGGTTGGGTTGTTAGGTTGGGTTGCCGGGCTGGATAGATGGGATGTTGGGTTGGGTTGTTGGGTTGGGTGGATGGGTTGGATGGTTGGGTTCTTGGGTTGGGTGGTTGGGTTGTTGGGTTTTGTTGTTGGGTTGGGTGGTTAGGTTGGCTGGTTGGTTTGTTGGGTTGGGTTGGATGGTTGGGCTGTTGGGTTGGGTTGGGTTGAGTGGTTGGGTTGCTGGAATGGTGGGTGAGTTGTTGGGTTGGCTTGTTGTGTTGGGTGGTTGGGTTGGGTGGTTGGGTTGTTAGGTTGGGTTGCCGGGCTGGATAGATGGGATGTTGGGTTGGGTTGTTGGGCTGGGTGGTTGGGTTGTTGGTTTGGGTTGGGTGGTTGGATGTTTTGGGTTGGGTGGTTGGATTGTTGGGTTGGGTTGAGTGGTTGGGTTGTTGGGTTGGGTTGGATGGTTGGGTTGGGTTGGGTGGTTGGGTTGTTGGGTTGGGTTGTTGGTTTGAGTTGGGTGGTTGGGTTGTTGGATTGGGTTGAGTGGTTGGGTTGTTGGGTTGGGTGGATGGGTTGGAAGGTTGGGTTGTTGGGTTGGGTTGAGTGGTTGGGTTGTTGGGTTGGGTAGTTGGGTAGGGTGGTTGGGTTGTTGGTTGGGTTGGGTGGTTGGGTTGTTAGGTTGGCTTGTTGGGTTGGGTGGTTGGGTTGTTGGTTTGGGTTGGGTGGTTGGATTTTTTGGGTTGGGTTGGGTGGTTGGGTTGAGTGGTTGGGTTGTTGGGTTGGGTTGGGTTGTTGGGTTGGGTTAGATGGTTGGGCTGTTGGGTTGTTGGGTTGGGTGGTTGGGTGGTTGGGTTGTTGCATTGTTGGTTTGGGTTGGGTGGTTGGGTTGTTGGGTTGGGTTGAGTGGTTGGGTTCTTGGGTGGGGTGGTTGGGTTGGTGGGTTGGCTTGTTGGGTTCGGTGGTTGGGTTGTTGGCTTGGGTGGTTGGGTTGTTGGGTTGGCTTGTTGGGTTGGGTGGTTGGGTTGTTAGGTTGGGTTGCCGGGCTGGATAGATGGGATGTTGGGTTGGGTTGTTGGGTTGGGTGGATGGGTTGGATGGTTGGGTTGTTGGCTTGGGTGGTTGGGTTGTTGGGTTCGCTTGTTGGGTTGGGTGGTTGGGTGTTTAGGTTGGGTGGTTGGGTTGGGTGGATGGGATGTTGGGTTGAGTTGTTGGGTTGGGTGGTTGGTTTGGGTTGGGTGGTTGGATTTTTTGGGTTGGGTTATGTGGTTGGGTTGGGTTGAGTGGTTGGGTTGTTGGGTTGGCTTGTTGGGTTGGGTGTTTTGGTTGTTGACTAGGGTGGTTGGGTAGTTGGGTTGGCTTGTTGGGTTGGGTGGTTGGGTTGTTGGTTTGGGTTGGGTGGTTGGATTTTTTGCGTTGGGTTGGGTGGTTGTGTTGTTGGGTTGGCTTGTTGGGTTGGGTGTTTTGGTTGTTGGCTAGGGTGGTTGGGTTGTTGGGTTGGCTTGTTGGGTTGGGTGGTTGGGTTGTTGGTTTGGGTTGGGTGGTTGGATTTTTTGGGTTGGGTTGGGTGGTTGGGTTGTTGGGTTGTTGGGTTGGGTGGTTGGGTTGTCGGGTTGTTGGTTTGGGTTGGGTGATTGGGTTGTTGGGTCGGGTTAGGTTGTTGGGTTGGATGGTTGGGTTGTTGGGTTGTGTTGGATGGTTGTGTTGTTGGGTTGGGTGGTTGTGTTGTTGGGCTGGGTTGGATGGTTGGGTTGTTGGGTTGGGTTGGTGTGTGTGGTTGTTGGGTTGGGTTGTTGGTTTGGGTTGGGTGGTTGGGTTGTTGGGTTGGGTTGAGTGGTTGGGTTGTTGGGTTGGGTTGTTGGGTTGTTGGGTTGGGTGGTTGGGTTGTCGGGTTGTTGGTTTGGGTTGGGTGGTTGGGTTGTTGGGTCGGGTTAGGTTGTTGGGTTGGATGGTTGGGTTGTTGGGTTGTGTTGGATGGTTGCGTTGTTGGGTTGGGTGGTTGTGTTGTTGGGTTGGGTTGGATGGTTGGGTTGTTGGGTTGGGTTGGTTGGTGTGGTTGTTGGGTTGGGTTGTTGGTTTGGGTTGTGTGGTTGGGTTGTTGGGTTGGGTTGAGTGGTTGGGTTGTTGGGTTGGGTGGATGGGTTGGATGGTTGGGTTGTTGGGTTGGATGGTTGGATTGTTGAGTTTTGTTGTTGGGTTGGCTGGTTGGTTTGTTGGGTTGGGTTGAGTGGTTGGGTTGTTGGGTTGGGTTGTTAGGTTGGGTTGTTGGGATGTTGGGTTGGGTTGTTCGGTTCGGTGGTTGGGTTTTTGGTTTGGGTTGGGTGGTTGGATTTTTTGGGTTGGGTTGGGTGGTTGGGTTGTTGGGTTGGGTTGAGTGGTTGGGTTGTTGGGTTGGGTTGGATGGTTGGGCTGTTGGGTTGTTGGGTTGGGTGGTTGGGTGTTTGGGTTGTTGCATTGTTGGTTTGGGTTGGGTGAATGGGTTGGGTTGTTGGGTTGGGTTGAGTGGTTGGGTTCTTGGGTGGGGTGGTTGGGTTGTTGGGTTGGCTTGTTGGGTTCGGTGGTTGGGTTGTTGGGTTGGGTTGGATGGTTGGGTTGATGGGTTTGGTTGTTGGTTTGGGTTGGGTGGTTGGGTTGTTGGATTGGGTTGAGTGGTTGGGTTGGGTGGATGGGTTGGATGGTTGGGTTGTTGGGTTGGCTGGTTGGTTTGTTGGGTTGGGTTGAGTGGTTGGGTTGTTGAGTTAGTTGGGTGGTTGGGTTGTTGGGTTGGGTGATTGGGTTGTTGGTTGGGTTGTTGGGTTGGGCTGGGTGGTTTGGTTACTGGGTTGGGTTGGATGGTTGGGTTGTTGGGTTGGGTGGTTGGAGTTTTTGGGTTGGGTTGGGTGGTTGGGTTGTTGGGTTGGGTTGGGTGGTAGGGTTGTTGGGTTGGGTTGAGTGGTTGGGTTGTTGGGTTGGGTGGATGGTTGGGTTGTTGGGTTGGGTGGTTGGGTTGTTGAGTTTTGTTGTTGGGTTGGGTGGTTGGGTTGGCTGGTTGGTTTGTTGGGTTGGGTTGAGTGGTTGGGTTGTTGGGTTGGGTTGGGTGGTTGGGTTGTTTGGTTGGGTTGGGTTGGGTGGTTGGGTTGTTGGGTTGGGTTGAGTGGTTGGGTTGGGTGGATGGGTTGGATGGTTGGGTTGTTGGGTTGGCTGGTTGGTTTGTTGGGTTGGGTTGAGTGGTTGGGTTGTTGGGTTAGTTGGGTGGTTGGGTTGTTGGGTTGGGTGGTTGGGTTGTTGGTTGGGTTGGGTTGTTGGGTTGGGCTGGGTGGTTTGGTTACTGGGTTGGGTTGGATGGTTGGGTTGTTGGGTTGGGTTGGGTGGTAGGGTTGTTGGGTTGGGTTGAGTGGTTGGGTTGTTGGGTTGGGTGGATGGGTTGGATGGTTGGGTTGTTGGGTTGGGTGGTTGGGTTGGCTGGTTGGTTTGTTGGGTTGGGTTGAGTGGTTGGGTTGTTGGGTTGGGTTGGGTGGTTGGGTTGTTGGGTTGGGTGCTTAGGTTGTTGGGTTGGGTTGGGTTGTTGGGTTGGGTGGTTGGGTTGGGTTGTTGGGTTGTGGGTTGGGTGGTTGGGTTGTTGGGTTGGGTGGTTGGGTTGTTGGGTTGGCTTGTTGGGTTGGGTGTTTTGGTTGTTGGCTAGGGTGGTTGGGTTGTTGGGTTGGCTTGTTGGGTTGGGTGGTTGGGTTGTTGGTTTGGGTTGGGTGGTTGGATTTTTTGGGTTGGGTTGGGTGGTTGGGTTGTTGGGTTCGGTTTTGGGTTGGGTGGTTGGGTTGGGTTATTGGGTTGTTGGGTTGGGTGGTTGGGTTGTCGGGTTGTTGGTTTGGGTTGGGTGGTTGGGTTTGGGTTGGGTTAGGTTGTTGGGTTGGATGGTTGGGTTGCTGGGTTGTGTTGGATTGTTGCATTGTTGGGTTGGGTGGTTGTGTTGTTGGGTTGGGTTGGATGGTTGGGTTGTTGGGTTGGGTTGGGTGGTTGGGCTGTTGGGTTGTTGGGTTGGGTGGTTGGGTGGTTGGGTGGTTGGGTTGTTGCATTGTTGGTTTGGGTTGGGTGGTTGGGTTCTTGGGTGGGGTGGTTGGGTTGTTGGGTTGGCTTGTTGGGTTCGGTGGTTGGGTTGTTGGCTTGGGTGGTTGGGTTGTTGGGTTGGCTTGTTGGGTTGGGTGGTTCGGTTGTTAGGTTCGGTTGCCGGGCTGGATAGATGGGATGTTGGGTTGGGTTGTTGGGTTGGGTGGTTGGGTTGTTGGTTTGGGTTGGGTGGTTGGATGTTTTGGGTTGGGTGGTTGGATTGTTGGGTTGGGTTGAGTGGTTGGGTTGTTGGGTTGGGTGGTTGGGTTGTTGGGTTGGGTTGGATGGTTGGGTTGGATGGTTGGGTTGGGTTGGGTGGTTGGGTTGTTGGGTTGGGTTGTTGGTTTGGGTTGGGTGGTTGGGTTGTTGGATTGGGTTGAGTGGTTGGGTTGTTGGGTTGGGTGGATGGGTTGGATGGTTGGGTTGTTGGGTTGGGTTGAGTGGTTGGATTGTTGGGTTGGGTTGGGTTGGGTGGTTGGGTGGGGTGGTTGGGTTGTTGGGTTGGTGGTTGGGTTGTTGGTTGGGTTGGGTGGTTGGGTTGTTGGGTTGGCTTGTTGGGTTGGGTGGTTGGGTTGTTGGTTTGGGTTGGGTTGTTGGGTTGTTGGGTTGGGTGGTTGGGTTGGCTGGTTGGTTTGTTGGGTTGGGTTGGATGGTTGGGCTGTTGGGTTGGGTTGGGTTGAGTGGTTGGGTTGTGTTGGGTGGTTGGGTTGTTGGGTTGGGTTGTTGGGTTGTTGAGTTGGGTTGGGTGGATGGGTTGTTGGGTTGGCTTGTTGGGTTGTTTGGTTGGGTTGTTGGCTTGGGTGGTTGGGTTGTTGGGTTCGCTTGTTGGGTTGGGTGGTTGGGTTGTTAGGTTGGGTATTTGGGTTGGATGGATGGAATGTTGGGTTGGGTGGTTGGTTTGGGTTAGGTGGTGGAATTTTTGGGTTGGGTTATGTGGTTTCGTTGTTGGGTTGGGTTGAGTGGTTGGGTTGTTGGGTTGGCTTGTTTGGTTGGGTGTGTTGGTTGTTGGCTAGGGTGGTTTGAGTGGTTGGGTTGAGTGGTTGGGTTGGGTGGATGGGTTGGATGGTTGGGTTGTTGGGTTGGGTGGTTGGGTTGTTGAGTTTTGTTGTTGGGTCGGGTGGTTGGGTTGGCTGGTTGGTTTGTTGGGTTGGGTTGAGTGGTTGGGTTGTTCGGTTGGGTTGGGTGGTTGGGTTGTTTGGTTGGGTTGGGTGGTTGGGTTGTTGGCTTGGGTGGTTGGGTTGTTGGGTTGGGTGCTTAGGTTGTTGGGTTGGGTTGGGTGGTTGGGTTGTTGGGTTGGGTGGTTGGGTTGTTGGGTTTGGTTGTTGGGTTGTGTGGTTTAATTGTTGGGTTGGGTGGTTGGGTTGGGTTGGGCTGGGTTGTTGGGATGTTGGGTTGGGTTGTTGGGTTCGGTGGTTGGGTTGTTGGTTTGGGTTGGGTGGTTGGATTTTTTGGGTTGGGTTGGGTGGTTGGGTTGAGTGGTTGGGTTGTTGGGTTGGGTTGGGTTGTTGGGTTGGGTTGGATGGTTGGGCTGTTGGGTTGGGTTGGGTGGTTGGGTGGTTGGGTTGTTGCATTGTTGGTTTGGGTTGGGTGGTTGGGTTGTTGGGTTTGGTTGAGTGGTTGGGTTCTTGGGTGGGGTGGTTGGGTTGGTGCATTGGCTTGTTGGGTTCGGTGGTTGGGTTGTTGGCTTGGGTGGTTGGGTTGTTGGGTTGGCTTGTTGGGTTGGGTGGTTGGGTTGGGTGGTTGGGTTGTTAGGTTGGGTTGCCGGGCTGGATAGATGGGATGTTGGGTTGGGTTGTTGGGTTGGGTGGATGGGTTGGATGGTTGGGTTGTTTTCATTCATTCATTCATTCATTTATTGGTCTTTGTTGCAAAAAATGTACGCAAACACTGCCCGGACCCATAGCCAACGGCTAGTAACGGGTCCAATGGAAAAAAAAAGGTATACAAACATGCAGGCAACAATGTACCAAAATAAAGACAGTAAGTTAGTATAAAGAATGCTATACATCACTCTCAACACTTGTAAGAGCATCAACAAAAGAAATACATATATTACAGATTATATAAACTAAGAAACTTAGATCAAACAAAACGCGTAGAACTTATACAAAAATTGAGGCATCACAAAAAGCGAAGGGAAAATAGCTGTTAAGTATTTACAAAGCATCACAAGGGTACAACACACAAGAACAGGATAAAATGATTTCAGTGCACACTTTTTAATCACAAACATCCTTAGAATAGACGCAAATGTACAAATCTGTAAATAAATCAAGGTATCAGGATTCGGCTACATGCAAATAATATCTGGCAAATATCTAAGACGACTATTAAAAAATGAAAGTATGAACTCAAAGTGTGTCATTCTTTTTAAGGTAATAATTTTTTATTCTAATGGAGAAGTTGTAGGCAGTCTTTAGGTCATGTGGTAGATTATTCCAAACTTTTACGCCCGTAAACTCTAGGAGACGCTCTCCATATACATTTCTTTTCACTGGCAAGTTAAAATTGCCGTACGTGCGGCTCCGTGTTGGAAGTGGCGGGATGTTAAATATTGATATGTCAAACGGGAGGTTGTTTGTTATTATTTTATGGACACATTCAGCAGTTCTTTTCTCACGAAGTAAATTGAGGGGTAATACGCGTAGTTTAGTAAATAGTGCCTTACTGCGTACAGTGTAACTAGAAAATGAAATTATTCTAAGTGCTCGCTTCTGTAACTTTTTAATAGGCTCTAGGTATGTGCTATACGTCCAGCCCCACGACTCGATGCAATATGAAAGGTGAGTATGTATTAATGTGAAGTATAGGACACGGAGGATATTGATGTCAAAGTATTCGCGCGTCTGGAGAAGAGCATAACAACCGGAAGCCATCTTAGTGCAAGTCGCCTCAATATGATGTTGCCAGTGTAAATGTTTATCCAGTGTGACTCCAAGATATGTAAAATTATTTGTTGACTCAAGCTGGGACTGGTTAATAGTTAATGTAATATCAGTTGAAAGAATTGATTTTTTCTTTGAGTGGAACAGTATGTATTTAGTTTTCTTAGCATTGATTGTTAATTTGTTTGTGAGAAACCAGTCAGAGATTTTTTCCAGTTCTATATTTGCTATGCTTTCAAGTTCGACCGTATGATGAGCAGTAACTACAATGGCAGTGTCATCAGCATACATGATGGCTTTGGATGAAGCTAATACCTTGGGCAGATCATTTACGTACAGTAAAAAGAGCAGCGGACCAAGAGTAGACCCCTGGGGAACCCCTGTGTGTAGGCGCTGAAGGGATGACGAGAAAGATTTCATTGAAACAATTTGTTGGCGGTTTGTGAGGTAGCTAGAGAAAAAGTCAAGCACCTTATCGCGAAATCCATATGTTTTTAGTTTATTTAGCATAATGTCATGGTTAACTGTGTCGAAGGCTTTCTTAATGTCCAGAAAGATAATTGCTGCGAGTCTGTTATTGTGTAAAGCATCATTAACTGCCTGGGTAAGAGTGATGACTGCTGAGCTGGTGGAGTACTGTGGGCGAAATCCGTGCTGCTCTGGGCATATAATGTTATATTTCTCAAGAAACTGATGAATACGTTTGTAAAGAATTTTTTCGAATATGGTATTAATAACACTAAGTACAGAGATAGGTCTGTAACTAGAAGGGTCAGAGGAGTCGCCGTCCTTGAATACAGGAATAACACGTGCTATCTTTAGGGATGATGGGTATGTGCTGTTGAGTATTGAATGGTTGAATAAATGGCATAATATGGGTCCTAGAACATCAATATTTTCTTTAATTAGCTTCACAGGAATGCCATCGTAGCCTGCCGCCTTGTTTGTTGCTAAATCCATAACGACACACATCACTTCATTTAATTCAACTTCGTGCAGAACGAAAGAATTTAAAACTGGCCGCGGAAGATCACTGCTAGTACTTATATCAGGAAGTTTCGATGCTAGATCAGGGCCAACCTTGGTGAAAAATGTATTAAATTCTTCAACTGTCTGCTCAGTCACATTGGAGGGAAGTATGGAACGTTTTTTAAAGTTATGTGTCACCTCATTTACAATTTGCCACATTTCCTTTGAATTGCCAGTGGCGGCTTTAATTCGGCGTGCAAAATATTCCTTTTTGCGGGCTCTCATTAACGACACTGATTTATTACGTTCGCATTTGAACTGGTACAAGTAATACTGGTTAGTTCTATGATGTAGCCATTTGTGATACCAATAGTCCTTCTTCTTTAACACGTTCAAAATTTCTTCCGTCATCCACGGACAAATTGGCTTGTAACGCCTCGTGGCTGTTGTACTTCGGCTACTGTTTTTTATTAGATCCACAAGGGTGGTAATCAGGTTAGAGAACTCTATATTAACATCTTCATGATAGATTAGGTCAGTATTGAGGAATAACAACTTTTTGCGGAATGATTCATAATCTAGCTTTGCGTCAGTTCGCGATTTATTCTCTTTTATTGCAGGAGGTGTGTCTACGTTAACGAAAATCGGCAAGTGATCCGAAATTGGGGTTTGATATACGCCTGCTTGTGCGCCTGTGTCAATATTTGTCAGTGCATGATCGATAGATGTTGCCGAAAAAGTGGTTATGCGCGTCGGAGAATTAATCAAATTGCGAAAGTTGTATGACTGAAGTAGATATGTATAATCCATGGTGTTCGTAGAAAGTGTGTCAATATTAACATCTCCAACGATTATAACTTCATTTTTGTAGTTCTTGGCTAAAGATGACAAGATAATTTCCAATTTGTCAAAAAACATGGAAAGACTTGAGCTCGGGGGTCGGTAAACTACGCCCACTACTAGTCCCACTACGCCCACTACTAGTGGGTTGGGTGGTTGGGTTGTTGGGTTTTGTTGTTGGGTTGGGTGGTTAGGTTGGCTGGTTGGTTTGTTGGGTTGGGTTGGATGGTTGGGCTGTTGGGTTGGGTTGGGTTGAGTGGTTGGGTTGTTGGGTTGTGTTGGGTGGTTGGGTTGTTGGGTTGGGTTGTTGGGTTGTTGAGTTGGCTTGGGTGGTTGGGTTGTTGGGTTGGCTTGTTGGGTTGTTAGGTTGGGTTGCTGGGCTGGATGGATGGGATGTTGGGTTGGGTTGTTGGCTTGGGTGGTTGGGTTGTTGGGTTCGCTTGTTGGGTTGGGTGGTTGGGTTGTTGGGTTGGCTTGTTGGGTTGGGTGTTTTGGTTGTTGACTAGGGTGGTTGGGTTGTTGGGTTGGCTTGTTTGGTTGGGTGGTTGGGTTGTTGGTTTGGGTTGGGTGGTTGGATTTTTTGGGTTGGGTTGGGTGGTTGTATTGTTGGGTTGGCTTGTTGGGTTGGGTGTTTTGGTTGTTGACTAGGGTGGTTGGGTTGTTGGGTTGGCTTGTTGGGTTGGGTGGTTGGGTTGTTGGTTTGGGTTGGGTGGTTGGATTTTTTGGGTTGGGTTGGGTGGTTGTGTTGTTGGGTTGGCTTGTTGGGTTGGGTGTTTTGGTTGTTGGCTAGGGTGGTTGGGTTGTTGGGTTGGCTTGTTGGGTTGGGTGGTTGGGTTGTTGGTTTGGGTTGGGTGGTTGGATTTTTTGGGTTGGGTTGGGTTGTTGGGTTGTTGAGTTGGGTTGGGTGGATGGGTTGTTGGGTTGGCTTGTTGGGTTGTTTGGTTGGGTTGTTGGCTTGGGTGGTTGGGTTGTTGGGTTCGCTTGTTGGGTTGGGTGGTTGGGTTGTTAGGTTGGGTATTTGGGTTGGGTGGATGGAATGTTGGGTTGGGTGGTTGGATTTTTTGGGTTGGGTTATGTGGTTGGGTTGTTGGGTTGGGTTGTGTGGTTGGGTTGTTGGGTTGGCTTGTTGGGTTGGGTGTTTTGGTTGTTGGCTAGGGTGGTTTGAGTGGTTGGGTTGAGTGGTTGGGTTGGGTGGATGGGTTGGATGGTGGGGTTGTTGGGTTGGATGGTTGGGTTGTTGAGTTTTGTTGTTGGGTCGGGTGGGTGGGTTGGCTGGTTGGTTTGTTGGGTTGGGTTGAGTGGTTGGGTTGTTCGGTTGGGTTGGGTGGTTGGGTTGTTTGGTTGGGTTGTTGGGTTGGGTGGTTGGGTTGTTGGGTTGGGTGCTTAGGTTGTTGGGTTGGGTTGGGTGGTTGGGTTGTTGGGTTGGGTGGTTGGGTTGTTGGGTTTGGTTGTTGGGTTGTGTGGTTTAATTGTTGGGTTGGGTGGTTGGGTTGGGTTGGGCTGGGTTGTTGGGATGTTGGGTTGGGTTGTTGGGTTCGGTGGTTGGGTTGTTGGTTTGGGTTGGGTGGTTGGATTTTTTGGGTTGGGTTGGGTGGTTGGGTTGTTGGGTTGGGTTGGATGGTTGGGCTGTTGGGTTGTTGGGTTGGGTGGTTGGGTTGTTGCATTGTTGGTTTGGGTTGGGTGGTTGGGTTGTTGGGTTTGGTTGAGTAGTTGGGTTCTTGGGTGGGGTGGTTGGGTTGGTGGGTTGGCTTGTTGGGTTCGGTGGTTGGGTTGTTGGCTTGGGTGGTTGGGTTGTTGGGTTGGCTTGTTGGGTTGGGTGGTTGGGTTGGGTGGTTGGGTTGTTAGGTTGGGTTGCCGGGCTGGATAGATGGGATGTTGGGTTGGGTTGTTGGGTTGGGTGGATGGGTTGGATGGTTGGGTTGTTGGGTTGGGTGGTTGGGTTGTTGGGTTTTGTTGTTGGGTTGGGTGGTTAGGTTGGCTGGTTGGTTTGTTGGGTTGGGTTGGATGGTTGGGCTGTTGGGTTGGGTTGGGTTGAGTGGTTGGGTTGCTGGCTTGGGTGGTTGAGTTGTTGGGTTGGCTTGTTGTGTTGGGTGGTTGGGTTGGGTGGTTGGGTTGTTAGGTTGGGTTGCCGGGCTGGATAGATGGGATGTTGGGTTGGGTTGTTGGGCTGGGTGGTTGGGTTGTTGGTTTGGGTTGGGTGGTTGGATGTTTTGGGTTGGGTGGTTGGATTGTTGGGTTGGGTTGAGTGGTTGGGTTGTTGGGTTGGGTGGTTGGGTTGTTGGGTTGGGTTGGGTGGTTGGGTTGTTGGGTTGGGTTGTTGGTTTGAGTTGGGTGGTTGGGTTGTTGGATTGGGTTGAGTGGTTGGGTTGTTGGGTTGGGTGGATGGGTTGGATGGTTGGGTTGTTGGGTTGGGTTGAGTGGTTGGGTTGTTGGGTTGGGTAGTTGGGTGGGGTGGTTGGGTTGTTGGGTTGTTGGTTGGGTTGGGTGGTTGGGTTGTTAGGTTGGCTTGTTGGGTTGGGTGGTTGGGTTGTTGGTTTGGGTTGGGTGGTTGGATTTTTTGGGTTGGGTTGGGTGGTTGGGTTGAGTGGTTGGGTTAGATGGTTGGGATGTTGGGTTGTTGGGTTGGGTGGTTGGGTGGTTGGGTTGTTGCATTGTTGGTTTGGGTTGGGTGATTGGGTTGGGTTGGGTTGAGTGGTTGGGTTCTTGGGTGGGGTGGTTGGGTTGGTGGGTTGGCTTGTTCGGTTCGGTGGTTGGGTTGTTGGCTTGGGTGGTTCGGTTGTTGGGTTGGCTTGTTGGGTTGGGTGGTTGGGTTGTTAGGTTGGGTTGCCAGGCTGGATAGATGGGATGTTGGGTTGGGTTGTTGGGTTGGGTGGATGGGTTGGATGGTTGGGTTGTTGGGTTGTGTGGTTGGGTTGTTGGGTTTTGTTGTTGGGTTGGGTGGTTAGGTTGGCTGCTTGGTTTGTTGGGTTGTTGGGTTGGGTTGGGTTGAGTGGTTGGGTTGTTGGGTTGTGTTGGGTGGTTGGGTTGTTGGGTTGGGTTGTTGGGTTGTTGAGTTGGCTTGGGTGGTTGGGTTGTTGGGTTGGCTTGTTGGGTTGTTAGGTTGGGTTGCTGGGCTGGATGGATGGGATGTTGGGTTGGGTTGTTGGGTTGTTGGCTTGGGTGGTTGGGTTGTTGGGTTCGCTTGTTGGGTTGGGTGGTTGGGTTGTTAGGTTGGGTGGTTGGGTTGGGTGGATGGGATGTTGGGTTGGGTTGTTGGGTTGGGTGGTTGGATTTTTTGGGTTGGGTTATGTGGTTGGGTTGGGTTGAGTGGTTGGGTTGTTGGGTTGGCTTGTTGGGTTGGGTGTTTTGGTTGTTGACTAGGGTGGTTGGGTTGTTGGGTTGGCTTGTTGGTTTGGGTGGTTGGGTTGTTGGTTTGGGTTGGGTGGTTGGTTTTTTTGGGTTGGGTTGGGTGGTTGTGTTGTTGGGTTGGCTTGTTGGGTTGGGTGTTTTGGTTGTTGGCTAGGGTGGTTGGGTTGTTGGGTTGGCTTGTTGGGTTGGGTGGTTGGGTTGTTGGTTTGGGTTGGGTGGTTGGGTTGTCGGGTTGTTGGTTTGGGTTGGGTGATTGGGTTGTTGGGTCGGGTTAGGTTGTTGGGTTGGATGGTTGGGTTGTTGGGTTGTGTTGGATGGTTGTGTTGTTGGGTTGGGTGGTTGTGTTGTTGGGCTGGGTTGGATGGTTGGGTTGTTGGGTTGGGTTGGTTGGTGTGGTTGTTGGATTGGGTTGTTGGTTTGGGTTGGGTGGTTGGGTTGTTGGGTTGGGTTGAGTGGTTGGGTTGTTGGGTTGGGTTGTTGGGTTGTTGGGTTGGGTGGTTGGGTTGTCGGGTTGTTGGTTTGGGTTGGGTGGTTGGGTTGGGTTAGGTTGTTGGGTTGGATGGTTGGGTTGTTGTGTTGTGTTGGATGGTTGCGTTGTTGGGTTGGGTGGTTGTGTTGTTGGGTTGGATGGTTGGGTTGTTGGGTTGGGTTGGTTGCTGTGGTTGTTGGGTTGGGTTGTTGGTTTGGGTTGGGTGGTTGGGTTGTTGGGTTGGGTTGAGTGGTTGGGTTGTTGGGTTGGGTGGATGGGTTGGATGGTTGGGTTGATGGGTTGGATGGTTGGATTGTTGAGTTTTGTTGCTGGGTTGGCTGGTTGGTTTGTTGGGTTGGGTTGAGTGGTTGGGTTGTTGGGTTGGGTTGTTAGGTTGGGTTGTTGGGATGTTGGGTTGGGTTGTTCGGTTCGGTGGTTGGGTTGTTGGTTTGGGTTGGGTGGTTGGATTTTTTGGGTTGGGTTGGGTGGTTGGGTTGTTGGGTTGGGTTGAGTGGTTGGGTTGTTGGGTTGGGTTGGATGGTTGGGCTGTTGGGTTGTTGGGTTGGGTGGTTGGGTGGTTGGGTTGTTGCATTGTTGGTTTGGGTTGGGTGAATGGGTTGGGTTGTTGGGTTGGGTTGAGTGGTTGGGTTCTTGGGTGGGGTGGTTGGGTTGTTGGGTTGGCTTGTTGGGTTCGGTGGTTGGGTTGTTGGGTTGGGTTGGATGGTTGGGTTGATGGGTTGGGTTTTTTGGTTTGGGTTGGGTGGTTGGGTTGTTGGATTGGGTTGAGTAGTTGGGTTGGGTGGATGGGTTGGATGGTTGGGTTGTTGGGTTGGCTGGTTGGTTTGTTGGGTTGGGTTGAGTGGTTGGGTTGTTGAGTTAGTTGGGTGGTTGGGTTGTTGGTTGGGTTGTTGGGTTGGGCTGGGTGGTTTGGTTACTGGGTTGGGTTGGATGGTTGGGTTGTTGGGTTGGGTTGGGTGGTTGGAGTTTTTGGGTTGGGTTGGGTGGTTGGGTTGTTGGGTTGGGTTGAGTGGTTGGGTTGTTGGGTTGGGTGGTTGGGTTGTTGGGTTGGGTTGGATGGTTGGGTTGGGTTGGGTGGTTGGGTTGTTGGGTTGGGTTGTTGGTTTGGGTTGGGTGGTTGGGTTGTTGGATTGGGTTGAGTGGTTGGGTTGTTGGGTTGGGTGGATGGGTTGGATGGTTGGGTTGTTGGGTTGGGTTGAGTGGTTGGATTGTTGGGTTGGGTTGGGTTGGGTGGTTGGGTGGGGTGGTTGGGTTGTTGGGTTGGTGGTTGGGTTGTTGGTTGGGTTGGGTGGTTGGGTTGTTGGGTTGGCTTGTTGGGTTGGGTGGTTGGGTTGTTGGTTTGGGTTGGGTGGTTGGATTTTTTGGGTTGGGTTGGGTTGTTGGGTTGTTGGGTTGTTGGGTTGGGTGGTTGGGTTGGCTGGTTGGTTTGTTGGGTTGGGTTGGATGGTTGGGCTGTTGGGTTGGGTTGGGTTGAGTGGTTGGGTTGTGTTGGGTGGTTGGGTTGTTGGGTTGGGTTGTTGGGTTGTTGAGTTGGGTTGGGTGGATGGGTTGTTGGGTTGGCTTGTTGGGTTGTTTGGTTGGGTTGTTGGCTTGGGTGGTTGGGTTGTTGGGTTCGCTTGTTGGGTTGGGTGGTTGGGTTGTTAGGTTGGGTATTTGGGTTGGATGGATGGGATGTTGGGTTGGGTGGTTGGTTTGGGTTAGGTGGTGGAATTTTTGGGTTGGGTTATGTGGTTGGGTTGTTGGGTTGGGTTGAGTGGTTGGGTTGTTGGGTTGGCTTGTTGGGTTGGGTGTGTTGGTTGTTGGCTAGGGTGGTTTGAGTGGTTGGGTTGAGTGGTTGGGTTGGGTGGATGGGTTGGATGGTTGGGTTGTTGGGTTGGGTGGTTGGGTTGTTGAGTTTTGTTGTTGGGTCGGGTGGTTGGGTTGGCTGGTTGGTTTGTTGGGTTGGGTTGAGTGTTCGGGTTGTTCGGTTGGGTTGGGTGGTTGGGTTGTTTGATTGGGTTGGGTGGTTGGGTTGTTGGGTTGGGTGGTTTTGTTGTTGGGTTGGGTGCTTAGGTTGTTGGGTTGGGTTGGGTGGTTGGGTTGTTGGGTTTGGTTGTTGGGTTGTGTGGTTTAATTATTGGGTTGGGTGTTTGGGTTGGGTTGGGCTGGGTTGTTGGGATGTTGGGTTGGGTTGTTGGGTTCGGTGGTTGGGTTGTTGGTTTGGGTTGGGTGGTTGGATTTTTTGGGTTGGGTTGGGTGGTTGGGTGGTTGGGTTGTTGGGTTGGGTTGGGTTGTTGGGTTGGGTTGGATGGTTGGGCTGTTGGGTTGGGTTGGGTGGTTGGGTGGTTGGGTTGTTGCATTGTTGGTTTGGGTTGGGTGGTTGGGTTGTTGGGTTTGGTTGAGTGGTTGGGTTCTTGGGTGGGGTGGTTGGGTTGGTGCATTGGCTTGTTGGGTTCGGTGGTTGGGTTGTTGGCTTGGGTGGTTGGGTTGTTGGGTTGGCTTGTTGGGTTGGGTGGTTGGGTTGGGTGGTTGGGTTGTTAGGTTGGGTTGCCGGGCTGGATAGATGGGATGTTGGGTTGGGTTGTTGGGTTGGGTGGATGGGTTGGATGGTTGGGTTGGGTGGTTGGGTTGTTGGGTTTTGTTGTTGGGTTGGGTGGTTAGGTTGGCTGGTTGGTTTGTTGGGTTGGGTTGGATGGTTGGGCTGTTGGGTTGGGTTGGGTTGAGTGGTTGGGTTGTTGGGTTGTGTTGGGTGGTTGGGTTGTTGGGTTGTTGAGTTGGCTTGGGTGGTTGGGTTGTTGGGTTGGCTTGTTGGGTTGTTAGGTTGGGTTGCTGGGCTGGATGGATGGGATGTTGGGTTGGGTTGTTGGGTTGTTGGCTTGGGTGGTTGGGTTGTTGGGTTCGCTTGTTGGGTTGGGTGGTTGGGTTGTTGGGTTGGCTTGTTGGGTTGGGTGTTTTGGTTGTTGACTAGGGTGGTTGGGTTGTTGGGTTGGCTTGTTGGGTTGGGTGGTTGGGTTGTTGGTTTGGGTTGGGTGGTTGGATTTTTTGGGTTGGGTTGGGTGGTTGTGTTGTTGGGTTGGCTTGTTGGGTTGGGTGTTTTGGTTGTTGACTAGGGTGGTTGGGTTGTTGGGTTGGCTTGTTGGGTTGGGTGGTTGGGTTGTTGGTTTGGGTTGGGTGGTTGGATTTTTTGGGTTGGGTTGGGTGGTTGTGTTGTTGGGTTGGCTTGTTGGGTTGGCTTGTTGGGTTGGGTGTTTTGGTTGTTGGCTAGGGTGGTTGGGTTGTTGGGTTGGCTTGTTGGGTTGGGTGGTTGGGTTGTTGGTTTGGGTTGGGTGGTTGGATTTTTTGGGTTGGGTTGGGTTGTTGGGTTGTTGAGTTGGGTTGGGTGGATGGGTTGTTGGGTTGGCTTGTTGGGTTGTTTGGTTGGGTTGTTGGCTTGGGTGGTTGGGTTGTTGGGTTCGCTTGTTGGGTTGGGTGGTTGGGTTGTTAGGTTGGGTATTTGGGTTGGGTGGATGGGATGTTGGGTTGGGTGGTTGGATTTTTTGGGTTGGGTTATGTGGTTGGGTTGTTGGGTTGGCTTGTTGGGTTGGGTGTTTTGGTTGTTGGCTAGGGTTGTTGGGTTGGCTTGTTGGGTTGGGTGGTTGGGTTGTTGGTTTGGGTGGTTGGATTTTTTGGGTTGGGTTGGATGGTTGGGTTGTTGGGTTGGGTGGTTGGGTTGTTGAGTTTTGTTGTTGGGTTGGCTGGTTGGGTTGGCTGGTTGGTTTGTTGGGTTGGGTTGAGTGGTTGGGTTGTTTGGTTGGGTTGGGTGGTTGGGTTGTTTGGTTGGGTTGGGTGGTTGGGTTGTTGGGTTGGGTGCTTAGGTTGTTGGGTTGGGTTGGTTGGTTGGGTTGTTGGGTTGGGTGGTTGGGTTGTTAGGTTGGGTTGTTGGGTTGGGTGGATGGGATGTTGGGTTGGGTTGAGTGGTTGGGTTGTTGGGTTGGCTTGTTGGGTTGGGTGTTTTGGTTGTTGGCTAGGGTTGTTGGGTTGGCTTGTTGGGTTGGGTGGTTGGGTTGTTGGTTTGGGTGGTTGGATTTTTTGGGTTGGGTTTGGTGGTTGGGTTGTTGGGTTGGCTTGTTGGGTTGGGTGTTTTGGTTGTTGGCTAGGGTGGTTGGGTTGTTGGGTTGGCTTGTTGGGTTGGGTGGTTGGGTTGTTGGTTTGGGTTGGGTGGTTGGATTTTTTGGGTTGGGTTGGGTGGTTGGGTTGTTGGGTTCGGTTGTTCGGTTGGGTGGTTGGGTTGGGTTATTGGGTTGTTGGGTTGGGTGGTTGGGTTGTCGGGTTGTTGGTTTGGGTTGGGTGGTTGGGTTGTTGGGTTGGGTTAGGTTGTTGGGTTTGATGGTTGGGTTGTTGGGTTGTGTTGGATGGTTGCATTGTTGGGTTGGGTGGTTGTGTTGTTGGGTTGGGTTGGATGGTTGGGTTGTTGGGTTGGGTTGGGTGGTTGGGTTGTTGGGTGGTTGGGTTGTTGGGTTGGGTTGAGTGGTTGGGTTGTTGGGTTGGGTGGATGGGTTGGATGGTTGGGTTGTTGGGTTGGATGGTTGGATTGTTGAGTTTTGTTGTTGGGTTGGGTGGTTGGGTTGGCTGGTTGGTTTGTTGGGTTGGGTTGAGTGGTGGGGGTGTTGGGTTGGGTTGTTAGGTTGGGTTGTTGGGATGTTGGGTTGGGCTGTTCGGTTCGGTGGTTGGGTTGTTAGTTTGGGTTGGGTGGTTGGATTTTTTGGGTTGTGTTGAGTGGTTGGGTTGTTGGGTTGGGTTGGGTTGTTGGGTTGGGTTGGATGGTTGGGCTGTTGGGTTGTTGGGTTGGGTGTTTGGGTGGTTGGGTTGTTGCATTGTTGGTTTGGGTTGGGTGGTTGGGTTGTTGGGTTGGGTTGAGTGGTTGGGTTCTTGGGTGGGGTGGTTGGGTTGTTGGGTTGGATTGTTGGGTTCGGTGGTTGGGTTGTTCGCTTGGGTGGTTGGGTTGTTGGGTTGGCTTGTTGGGTTGGGTGGTTAGGTTGGGTGGTTCGGTTGTTAGGTTGGGTTGCCAGGCTGGATAGATGGGATGTTGGGTTGGGTTGTTGGGTTGGGTGGTTGGGTTGTTGGTTTGGGTTGGGTGGTTGGATGTTTTGGGTTGGGTGGTTGGATTGTTGGGTTGGGTGGTTGGATGTTTTGGGTTGGGTGGTTGGATTGTTGGGTTGGGTTGAGTGGTTGGGTTGTTGGGTTGGGTGGTTGGGTTGTTGGGTTGGGTTGGATGGTTGGGTTGGGTTGGGTGGTTGGGTTGTTGGGTTGGGTTGAGTGGTTGGGTTGTTGGGTTGGGTGGATGGGTTGGATGGTTGGGTTGTTGGGTTGGGTTGAGTGGTTGGATTGTTGGGTTGGGTTGGGTTGGGTGGTTGGGTGGGGTGGTTGGGTTGTTGGGTTGGTGGTTGGGTTGTTGGTTGGGTTGGGTGGTTGGGTTGTTGGGTTGGCTTGTTGGGTTGGGTGGTTGGGTTGTTGGTTTGGGTTGGGTGGTTGGATTTTTTGGGTTGGGTTGGGTTGTTGGGTTGAGTGGTTGGGTTGGCTGGTTGGTTTGTTGGGTTGGGTTGGATGGTTGGGCTGTTGGGTTGGGTTGGGTTGAGTGGTTGGGTTGTGTTGGGTGGTTGGGTTGTTGGGTTGTTGAGTTGGGTTGGGTGGATGGGTTGTTGGGTTGGCTTGTTGGGTTGTTTGGTTGGGTTGTTGGCTTGGGTGGTTGGGTTGTTGGGTTCGCTTGTTGGGTTGGGTGGTTGGGTTGTTAGGTTGGGTATTTGGGTTGGGTGGATGGGATGTTGGGTTGGGTGGTTGGATTTTTTGGGTTGGGTTATGTGGTTGGGTTGTTGGGTTGGGTTGAGTGGTTGGGTTGTTGGGTTGGCTTGTTGGGTTGGGTGTTTTGGTTGTTGGCTAGGGTGGTTTGAGTGGTTGGGTTGAGTGGTTGGGTTGGGTGGATGGGTTGGATGGTTGGGTTGTTGGGTTGGATGGTTGGGTTGTTGAGTTTTGTTGTTGGGTCGGGTGGTTGGGTTGGCTGGTTGGTTTGTTGGGTTGGGTTGAGTGGTTGGGTTGTTCGGTTGGGTTGGGTGGTTGGGTTGTTTGGTTGGGTTGGGTGGTTGGGTTGTTGGGTTGGGTGCTTAGGTTGTTGGGTTGGGTTGGGTGGTTGGGTTGTTGGGTTGGGTGGTTGGGTTGTTGGGTTTGGTTGTTGGGTTGTGTGGTTTAATTGTTGGGTTGGGTGGTTGGGTTGGGTTGGGCTGGGTTGTTGGGATGTTGGGTTGGGTTGTTGGGTTGGGTGGTTGGGTTGTTGGTTTGGGTTGGGTGGTTGGATTTTTTGGGTTGGGTTGGGTGGTTGGGTTGAGTGGTTGGGTTGTTGGGTTGGGTTGTTGGGTTGGGTTGGATGGTTGGGCTGTTGGGTTGTTGGGTTGGGTGGTTGGGTGGTTGGGTTGTTGCATTGTTGGTCTGGGTTGGGTGATTGGGTTGGGTTGGGTTGAGTGGTTGGGTTCTTGGGTGGGGTGGTTGGGTTGGTGGGTTGGCTTGTTCGGTTCGGTGGTTGGGTTGTTGGCTTGGGTGGTTGGGTTGTTGGGTTGGCTTGTTGGGTTGGGTGGTTGGGTTGTTAGGTTGGGTTGCCAGGCTGGATAGATGGGATGTTGGGTTGGGTTGTTGGGTTGGGTGGATGGGTTGGATGGTTGGGTTGTTGGGTTGTGTGGTTGGGTTGTTGGGTTTTGTTGTTGGGTTGGGTGGTTAGGTTGGCTGGTTGGTTTGTTTGGTTGTTGGGTTGGGTTGGGTTGAGTGGTTGGGTTGTTGGGTTGTGTTGGGTGGTTGGGTTGTTGGGTTGGGTTGTTGGGTTGTTGAGTTGGCTTGGGTGGTTGGGTTGTTGGGTTGGCTTGTTGGGTTGTTAGGTTGGGTTGCTGGGCTGGATGGATGGGATGTTGGGTTGGGTTGTTGGGTTGTTGGCTTGGGTGGTTGGGTTGTTGGGTTCGCTTGTTGGGTTGGGTGGTTGGGTTGTTAGGTTGGGTGGTTGGGTTGGGTGGATGGGATGTTGGGTTGGGTTGTTGGGTTGGGTGGTTGGATTTTTTGGGTTGGGTTATGTGGTTGGGTTGGGTTGAGTGGTTGGGTTGTTGGGTTGGCTTGTTGGGTTGGGTGTTTTGGTTGTTGACTAGGGTGGTTGGGTTGTTGGGTTGGCTTGTTGGTTTGGGTGGTTGGGTTGTTGGTTTGGGTTGGGTGGTTGGTTTTTTTGGGTTGGGTTGGGTGGTTGTGTTGTTGGGTTGGCTTGTTGGGTTGGGTGTTTTGGTTGTTGGCTAGGGTGGTTGGGTTGTTGGGTTGGCTTGTTGGGTTGGGTGGTTGGGTTGTTGGTTTGGGTTGGGTGGTTGGATTTTTTGGGTTGGGTTGGGTGGTTGGGTTGTTGGGTTGTTGGGTTGGGTGGTTGGGTTGTCGGGTTGTTGGTTTGGGTTGGGTGATTGGGTTGTTGGGTCGGGTTAGGTTGTTGGGTTGGATGGTTGGGTTGTTGGGTTGTGTTGGATGGTTGTGTTGTTGGGTTGGGTGGTTGTGTTGTTGGGCTGGGTTGGATGGTTGGGTTGTTGGGTTGGGTTGGTTGGTGTGGTTGGTGGATTGGGTTGTTGGTTTGGGTTGGGTGGTTGGGTTGTTGGGTTGGGTTGAGTGGTTGGGTTGTTGGGTTGGGTTGTTGGGTTGTTGGGTTGGGTGGTTGGGTTGTCGGGTTGTTGGTTTGGGTTGGGTGGTTGGGTTGTTGGGTTGGGTTAGGTTGTTGGGTTGGATGGTTGGGTTGTTGTGTTGTGTTGGATGGTTGCGTTGTTGGGTTGGGTGGTTGTGTTGTTGGGTTGGATGGTTGGGTTGTTGGGTTGGGTTGGTTGGTGTGGTTGTTGGGTTGGGTTGTTGGTTTGGGTTGGGTGGTTGGGTTGTTGGGTTGGGTTGAGTGGTTGGGTTGTTGGGTTGGGTGGATGGGTTGGATGGTTGGGTTGATGGGTTGGATGGTTGGATTGTTGAGTTTTGTTGTTGGGTTGGCTGGTTGGTTTGTTGGGTTGGGTTGAGTGGTTGGGTTGTTGGGTTGGGTTGTTAGGTTGGGTTGTTGGGATGTTGGGTTGGGTTGTTCGGTTCGGTGGTTGGGTTGTTGGTTTGGGTTGGGTGGTTGGATTTTTTGGGTTGGGTTGGGTGGTTGGGTTGTTGGGTTGGGTTGAGTGGTTGGGTTGTTGGGTTGGGTTGGATGGTTGGGCTGTTGGGTTGTTGGGTTGGGTGGTTGGGTGGTTGGGTTGTTGCATTGTTGGTTTGGGTTGGGTGAATGGGTTGGGTTGTTGGGTTGGGTTGAGTGGTTGGGTTCTTGGGTGGGGTGGTTGGGTTGTTGGGTTGGCTTGTTGGGTTCGGTGGTTGGGTTGTTGGGTTGGGTTGGATGGTTGGGTTGATGGGTTGGGTTTTTTGGTTTGGGTTGGGTGGTTGGGTTGTTGGATTGGGTTGAGTAGTTGGGTTGGGTGGATGGGTTGGATGGTTGGGTTGTTGGGTTGGCTGGTTGGTTTGTTGGGTTGGGTTGAGTGGTTGGGTTGTTGAGTTAGTTGGGTGGTTGGGTTGTTGGTTGGGTTGTTGGGTTGGGCTGGGTGGTTTGGTTACTGGGTTGGGTTGGATGGTTGGGTTGTTGGGTTGGGTTGGGTGGTTGGAGTTTTTGGGTTGGGTTGGGTGGTTGGGTTGTTGGGTTGGGTTGAGTGGTTGGGTTGTTGGGTTGGGTGGTTGGGTTGTTGGGTTGGGTTGGATGGTTGGGTTGGGTTGGGTGGTTGGGTTGTTGGGTTGGGTTGTTGGTTTGGGTTGGGTGGTTGGGTTGTTGGATTGGGTTGAGTGGTTGGGTTGTTGGGTTGGGTGGATGGGTTGGATGGTTGGGTTGTTGGGTTGGGTTGAGTGGTTGGATTGTTGGGTTGGGTTGGGTTGGGTGGTTGGGTGGGGTGGTTGGGTTGTTGGGTTGGTGGTTGGGTTGTTGGTTGGGTTGGGTGGTTGGGTTGTTGGGTTGGCTTGTTGGGTTGGGTGGTTGGGTTGTTGGTTTGGGTTGGGTGGTTGGATTTTTTGGGTTGGGTTGGGTTGTTGGGTTGTTGGGTTGTTGGGTTGGGTGGTTGGGTTGGCTGGTTGGTTTGTTGGGTTGGGTTGGATGGTTGGGCTGTTGGGTTGGGTTGGGTTGAGTGGTTGGGTTGTGTTGGGTGGTTGGGTTGTTGGGTTGTTGAGTTGGGTTGGGTGGATGGGTTGTTGGGTTGGCTTGTTGGGTTGTTTGGTTGGGTTGTTGGCTTGGGTGGTTGGGTTGTTGGGTTCGCTTGTTGGGTTGGGTGGTTGGGTTGTTAGGTTGGGTATTTGGGTTGGATGGATGGGATGTTGGGTTGGGTGGTTGGTTTGGGTTAGGTGGTGGAATTTTTGGGTTGGGTTATGTGGTTGGGTTGTTGGGTTGGGTTGAGTGGTTGGGTTGTTGGGTTGGCTTGTTGGGTTGGGTGTGTTGGTTGTTGGCTAGGGTGGTTTGAGTGGTTGGGTTGAGTGGTTGGGTTGGGTGGATGGGTTGGATGGTTGGGTTGTTGGGTTGGGTGGTTGGGTTGTTGAGTTTTGTTGTTGGGTCGGGTGGTTGGGTTGGCTGGTTGGTTTGTTGGGTTGGGTTGAGTGTTCGGGTTGTTCGGTTGGGTTGGGTGGTTGGGTTGTTTGATTGGGTTGGGTGGTTGGGTTGTTGGGTTGGGTGGTTTTGTTGTTGGGTTGGGTGCTTAGGTTGTTGGGTTGGGTTGGGTGGTTGGGTTGTTGGGTTTGGTTGTTGGGTTGTGTGGTTTAATTATTGGGTTGGGTGTTTGGGTTGGGTTGGGCTGGGTTGTTGGGATGTTGGGTTGGGTTGTTGGGTTCGGTGGTTGGGTTGTTGGTTTGGGTTGGGTGGTTGGATTTTTTGGGTTGGGTTGGGTGGTTGGGTGGTTGGGTTGTTGGGTTGGGTTGGGTTGTTGGGTTGGGTTGGATGGTTGGGCTGTTGGGTTGGGTTGGGTGGTTGGGTGGTTGGGTTGTTGCATTGTTGGTTTGGGTTGGGTGGTTGGGTTGTTGGGTTTGGTTGAGTGGTTGGGTTCTTGGGTGGGGTGGTTGGGTTGGTGCATTGGCTTGTTGGGTTCGGTGGTTGGGTTGTTGGCTTGGGTGGTTGGGTTGTTGGGTTGGCTTGTTGGGTTGGGTGGTTGGGTTGGGTGGTTGGGTTGTTAGGTTGGGTTGCCGGGCTGGATAGATGGGATGTTGGGTTGGGTTGTTGGGTTGGGTGGATGGGTTGGATGGTTGGGTTGGGTGGTTGGGTTGTTGGGTTTTGTTGTTGGGTTGGGTGGTTAGGTTGGCTGGTTGGTTTGTTGGGTTGGGTTGGATGGTTGGGCTGTTGGGTTGGGTTGGGTTGAGTGGTTGGGTTGTTGGGTTGTGTTGGGTGGTTGGGTTGTTGGGTTGTTGAGTTGGCTTGGGTGGTTGGGTTGTTGGGTTGGCTTGTTGGGTTGTTAGGTTGGGTTGCTGGGCTGGATGGATGGGATGTTGGGTTGGGTTGTTGGGTTGTTGGCTTGGGTGGTTGGGTTGTTGGGTTCGCTTGTTGGGTTGGGTGGTTGGGTTGTTGGGTTGGCTTGTTGGGTTGGGTGTTTTGGTTGTTGACTAGGGTGGTTGGGTTGTTGGGTTGGCTTGTTGGGTTGGGTGGTTGGGTTGTTGGTTTGGGTTGGGTGGTTGGATTTTTTGGGTTGGGTTGGGTGGTTGTGTTGTTGGGTTGGCTTGTTGGGTTGGGTGTTTTGGTTGTTGACTAGGGTGGTTGGGTTGTTGGGTTGGCTTGTTGGGTTGGGTGGTTGGGTTGTTGGTTTGGGTTGGGTGGTTGGATTTTTTGGGTTGGGTTGGGTGGTTGTGTTGTTGGGTTGGCTTGTTGGGTTGGCTTGTTGGGTTGGGTGTTTTGGTTGTTGGCTAGGGTGGTTGGGTTGTTGGGTTGGCTTGTTGGGTTGGGTGGTTGGGTTGTTGGTTTGGGTTGGGTGGTTGGATTTTTTGGGTTGGGTTGGGTTGTTGGGTTGTTGAGTTGGGTTGGGTGGATGGGTTGTTGGGTTGGCTTGTTGGGTTGTTTGGTTGGGTTGTTGGCTTGGGTGGTTGGGTTGTTGGGTTCGCTTGTTGGGTTGGGTGGTTGGGTTGTTAGGTTGGGTATTTGGGTTGGGTGGATGGGATGTTGGGTTGGGTGGTTGGATTTTTTGGGTTGGGTTATGTGGTTGGGTTGTTGGGTTGGCTTGTTGGGTTGGGTGTTTTGGTTGTTGGCTAGGGTTGTTGGGTTGGCTTGTTGGGTTGGGTGGTTGGGTTGTTGGTTTGGGTGGTTGGATTTTTTGGGTTGGGTTGGATGGTTGGGTTGTTGGGTTGGGTGGTTGGGTTGTTGAGTTTTGTTGTTGGGTTGGCTGGTTGGGTTGGCTGGTTGGTTTGTTGGGTTGGGTTGAGTGGTTGGGTTGTTTGGTTGGGTTGGGTGGTTGGGTTGTTTGGTTGGGTTGGGTGGTTGGGTTGTTGGGTTGGGTGCTTAGGTTGTTGGGTTGGGTTGGTTGGTTGGGTTGTTGGGTTGGGTGGTTGGGTTGTTAGGTTGGGTTGTTGGGTTGGGTGGATGGGATGTTGGGTTGGGTTGAGTGGTTGGGTTGTTGGGTTGGCTTGTTGGGTTGGGTGTTTTGGTTGTTGGCTAGGGTTGTTGGGTTGGCTTGTTGGGTTGGGTGGTTGGGTTGTTGGTTTGGGTGGTTGGATTTTTTGGGTTGGGTTTGGTGGTTGGGTTGTTGGGTTGGCTTGTTGGGTTGGGTGTTTTGGTTGTTGGCTAGGGTGGTTGGGTTGTTGGGTTGGCTTGTTGGGTTGGGTGGTTGGGTTGTTGGTTTGGGTTGGGTGGTTGGATTTTTTGGGTTGGGTTGGGTGGTTGGGTTGTTGGGTTCGGTTGTTCGGTTGGGTGGTTGGGTTGGGTTATTGGGTTGTTGGGTTGGGTGGTTGGGTTGTCGGGTTGTTGGTTTGGGTTGGGTGGTTGGGTTGTTGGGTTGGGTTAGGTTGTTGGGTTTGATGGTTGGGTTGTTGGGTTGTGTTGGATGGTTGCATTGTTGGGTTGGGTGGTTGTGTTGTTGGGTTGGGTTGGATGGTTGGGTTGTTGGGTTGGGTTGGGTGGTTGGGTTGTTGGGTGGTTGGGTTGTTGGGTTGGGTTGAGTGGTTGGGTTGTTGGGTTGGGTGGATGGGTTGGATGGTTGGTTTGTGGGGTTGGATGGTTGGATTGTTGAGTTTTGTTGTTGGGTTGGGTGGTTGGGTTGGCTGGTTGGTTTGTTGGGTTGGGTTGAGTGGTGGGGGTGTTGGGTTGGGTTGTTAGGTTGGGTTGTTGGGATGTTGGGTTGGGCTGTTCGGTTCGGTGGTTGGGTTGTTAGTTTGGGTTGGGTGGTTGGATTTTTTGGGTTGTGTTGAGTGGTTGGGTTGTTGGGTTGGGTTGGGTTGTTGGGTTGGGTTGGATCGTTGGGCTGTTGGGTTGTTGGGTTGGGTGTTTGGGTGGTTGGGTTGTTGCATTGTTGGTTTGGGTTGGGTGGTTGGGTTGTTGGGTTGGGTTGAGTGGTTGGGTTCTTGGGTGGGGTGGTTGGGTTGTTGGGTTGGCTTGTTGGGTTCGGTGGTTGGGTTGTTCGCTTGGGTGGTTGGGTTGTTGGGTTGGCTTGTTGGGTTGGGTGGTTAGGTTGGGTGGTTCGGTTGTTAGGTTGGGTTGCCAGGCTGGATAGATGGGATGTTGGGTTGGGTTGTTGGGTTGGGTGGTTGGGTTGTTGGTTTGGGTTGGGTGGTTGGATGTTTTGGGTTGGGTGGTTGGATTGTTGGGTTGGGTGGTTGGATGTTTTGGGTTGGGTGGTTGGATTGTTGGGTTGGGTTGAGTGGTTGGGTTGTTGGGTTGGGTGGTTGGGTTGTTGGGTTGGGTTGGATGGTTGGGTTGGGTTGGGTGGTTGGGTTGTTGGGTTGGGTTGAGTGGTTGGGTTGTTGGGTTGGGTGGATGGGTTGGATGGTTGGGTTGTTGGGTTGGGTTGAGTGGTTGGATTGTTGGGTTGGGTTGGGTTGGGTGGTTGGGTGGGGTGGTTGGGTTGTTGGGTTGGTGGTTGGGTTGTTGGTTGGGTTGGGTGGTTGGGTTGTTGGGTTGGCTTGTTGGGTTGGGTGGTTGGGTTGTTGGTTTGGGTTGGGTGGTTGGATTTTTTGGGTTGGGTTGGGTTGTTGGGTTGAGTGGTTGGGTTGGCTGGTTGGTTTGTTGGGTTGGGTTGGATGGTTGGGCTGTTGGGTTGGGTTGGGTTGAGTGGTTGGGTTGTGTTGGGTGGTTGGGTTGTTGGGTTGTTGAGTTGGGTTGGGTGGATGGGTTGTTGGGTTGGCTTGTTGGGTTGTTTGGTTGGGTTGTTGGCTTGGGTGGTTGGGTTGTTGGGTTCGCTTGTTGGGTTGGGTGGTTGGGTTGTTAGGTTGGGTATTTGGGTTGGGTGGATGGGATGTTGGGTTGGGTGGTTGGATTTTTTGGGTTGGGTTATGTGGTTGGGTTGTTGGGTTGGGTTGAGTGGTTGGGTTGTTGGGTTGGCTTGTTGGGTTGGGTGTTTTGGTTGTTGGCTAGGGTGGTTTGAGTGGTTGGGTTGAGTGGTTGGGTTGGGTGGATGGGTTGGATGGTTGGGTTGTTGGGTTGGATGGTTGGGTTGTTGAGTTTTGTTGTTGGGTCGGGTGGTTGGGTTGGCTGGTTGGTTTGTTGGGTTGGGTTGAGTGGTTGGGTTGTTCGGTTGGGTTGGGTGGTTGGGTTGTTTGGTTGGGTTGGGTGGTTGGGTTGTTGGGTTGGGTGCTTAGGTTGTTGGGTTGGGTTGGGTGGTTGGGTTGTTGGGTTGGGTGGTTGGGTTGTTGGGTTTGGTTGTTGGGTTGTGTGGTTTAATTGTTGGGTTGGGTGGTTGGGTTGGGTTGGGCTGGGTTGTTGGGATGTTGGGTTGGGTTGTTGGGTTGGGTGGTTGGGTTGTTGGTTTGGGTTGGGTGGTTGGATTTTTTGGGTTGGGTTGGGTGGTTGGGTTGAGTGGTTGGGTTGTTGGGTTGGGTTGTTGGGTTGGGTTGGATGGTTGGGCTGTTGGGTTGTTGGGTTGGGTGGTTGGGTGGTTGGGTTGTTGCATTGTTGGTCTGGGTTGGGTGGTTGGTTTGTTGGGTTTGGTTGAGTGGTTGGGTTCTTGGGTGGGGTGGTTGGGTTGGTGGGTTGGCTTGTTGGGTTCGGTGGTTGGGTTGTTGGCTTGGGTGGTTGGGTTGTTGGGTTGGCTTGTTGGGTTGGGTGGTTGGGTTGGGTGGTTGGGTTGTTAGGTTGGGTTGCCGGGCTGGATAGATGGGATGTTGGGTTGGGTTGTTGGGTTGGGTGGATGGGTTGGATGGTTGGGTTCTTGGGTTGGGTGGTTGGGTTGTTGGGTTTTGTTGTTGGGTTGGGTGGTTAGGCTGGCTGGTTGGTTTGTTGGGTTGGGTTGGATGGTTGGGCTGTTGGGTTGGGTTGGGTTGAGTGGTTGGGTTGCTGGAATGGTGGGTGAGTTGTTGGGTTGGCTTGTTGTGTTGGGTGGTTGGGTTGGGTGGTTGGGTTGTTAGGTTGGGTTGCCGGGCTGGATAGATGGGATGTTGGGTTGGGTTGTTGGGCTGGGTGGTTGGGTTGTTGGTTTGGGTTGGGTGGTTGGATGTTTTGGGTTGGGTGGTTGGATTGTTGGGTTGGGTTGAGTGGTTGGGTTGTTGGGTTGGGTTGGATGGTTGGGTTGGGTTGGGTGGTTGGGTTGTTGGGTTGGGTTGTTGGTTTGAGTTGGGTGGTTGGGTTGTTGGATTGGGTTGAGTGGTTGGGTTGTTGGGTTGGGTGGATGGGTTGGAAGGTTGGGTTGTTGGGTTGGGTTGAGTGGTTGGGTTGTTGGGTTGGGTAGTTGGGTAGGGTGGTTGGGTTGTTGGTTGGGTTGGGTGGTTGGGTTGTTAGGTTGGCTTGTTGGGTTGGGTGGTTGGGTTGTTGGTTTGGGTTGGGTGGTTGGATTTTTTGGGTTGGGTTGGGTGGTTGGGTTGAGTGGTTGGGTTGTTGGGTTGGGTTGGGTTGTTGGGTTGGGTTAGATGGTTGGGCTGTTGGGTTGTTGGGTTGGGTGGTTGGGTGGTTGGGTTGTTGCATTGTTGGTTTGGGTTGGGTGGTTGGGTTGTTGGGTTGGGTTGAGTGGTTGGGTTCTTGGGTGGGGTGGTTGGGTTGGTGGGTTGGCTTGTTGGGTTCGGTGGTTGGGTTGTTGGCTTGGGTGGTTGGGTTGTTGGGTTGGCTTGTTGGGTTGGGTGGTTGGGTTGTTAGGTTGGGTTGCCGGGCTGGATAGATGGGATGTTGGGTTGGGTTGTTGGGTTGGGTGGATGGGTTGGATGGTTGGGTTGTTGGCTTGGGTGGTTGGGTTGTTGGGTTCGCTTGTTGGGTTGGGTGGTTGGGTTGTTAGGTTGGGTGGTTGGGTTGGGTGGATGGGATGTTGGGTTGAGTTGTTGGGTTGGGTGGTTGGTTTGGGTTGGGTGGTTGGATTTTTTGGGTTGGGTTATGTGGTTGGGTTGGGTTGAGTGGTTGGGTTGTTGGGTTGGCTTGTTGGGTTGGGTGTTTTGGTTGTTGACTAGGGTGGTTGGGTAGTTGGGTTGGCTTGTTGGGTTGGGTGGTTGGGTTGTTGGTTTGGGTTGGGTGGTTGGATTTTTTGCGTTGGGTTGGGTGGTTGTGTTGTTGGGTTGGCTTGTTGGGTTGGGTGTTTTGGTTGTTGGCTAGGGTGGTTGGGTTGTTGGGTTGGCTTGTTGGGTTGGGTGGTTGGGTTGTTGGTTTGGGTTGGGTGGTTGGATTTTTTGGGTTGGGTTGGGTGGTTGGGTTGTTGGGTTGTTGGGTTGGGTGGTTGGGTTGTCGGGTTGTTGGTTTGGGTTGGGTGATTGGGTTGTTGGGTCGGGTTAGGTTGGTGGGTTGGATGGTTGGGTTGTTGGGTTGTGTTGGATGGTTGTGTTGTTGGGTTGGGTGGTTGTGTTGTTGGGCTGGGTTGGATGGTTGGGTTGTTGGGTTGGGTTGGTGTATGTGGTTGTTGGGTTGGGTTGTTGGTTTGGGTTGGGTGGTTGGGTTGTTGGGTTGGGTTGAGTGGTTGGGTTGTTGGGTTGGGTTGTTGGGTTGTTGGGTTGGGTGGTTGGGTTGTCGGGTTGTTGGTTTGGGTTGGGTGGTTGGGTTGTTGGGTCGGGTTAGGTTGTTGGGTTGGATGGTTGGGTTGTTGGGTTGTGTTGGATGGTTGCGTTGTTGGGTTGGGTGGTTGTGTTGTTGGGTTGGGTTGGATGGTTGGGTTGTTGGGTTGGGTTGGTTGGTGTGGTTGTTGGGTTGGGTTGTTGGTTTGGGTTGTGTGGTTGGGTTGTTGGGTTGGGTTGAGTGGTTGGGTTGTTGGGTTGGGTGGATGGGTTGGATGGTTGGGTTGTTGGGTTGGATGGTTGGATTGTTGAGTTTTGTTGTTGGGTTGGCTGGTTGGGTTGTTGGGTTGGGTTGTTAGGTTGGGTTGTTGGGATGTTGGGTTGGGTTGTTCGGTTCGGTGGTTGGGTTTTTGGTTTGGGTTGGGTGGTTGGATTTTTTGGGTTGGGTTGGGTGGTTGGGTTGTTGGGTTGGGTTGAGTGGTTGGGTTGTTGGGTTGGGTTGGATGGTTGGGCTGTTGGGTTGTTGGGTTGGGTGGTTGGGTGTTTGGGTTGTTGCATTGTTGGTTTGGGTTGGGTGAATGGGTTGGGTTGTTGGGTTGGGTTGAGTGGTTGGGTTCTTGGGTGGGGTGGTTGGGTTGTTGGGTTGGCTTGTTGGGTTCGGTGGTTGGGTTGTTGGGTTGGGTTGGATGGTTGGGTTGATGGGTTTGGTTGTTGGTTTGGGTTGGGTGGTTGGGTTGTTGGATTGGGTTGAGTGGTTGGGTTGGGTGGATGGGTTGGATGGTTGGGTTGTTGGGTTGGCTGGTTGGTTTGTTGGGTTGGGTTGAGTGGTTGGGTTGTTGAGTTAGTTGGGTGGTTGGGTTGTTGGGTTGGGTGATTGGGTTGTTGGTTGGGTTGTTGGGTTGGGCTGGGTGGTTTGGTTACTGGGTTGGGTTGGATGGTTGGGTTGTTGGGTTGGGTGGTTGGAGTTTTTGGGTTGGGTTGGGTGGTTGGGTTGTTGGGTTGGGTTGGGTGGTAGGGTTGTTGGGTTGGGTTGAGTGGTTGGGTTGTTTGGTTGGGTGGATGGTTGGGTTGTTGGGTTGGGTGGTTGGGTTGTTGAGTTTTGTTGTTGAGTTGGGTGGTTGGGTTGGCTGGTTGGTTTGTTGGGTTGGGTTGAGTGGTTGGGCTGTTGGGTTGGGTTGGGTGGTTGGGTTGTTTGGTTGGGTTGGGTTGGGTGGTTGGGTTGTTGGGTTGGGTTGAGTGGTTGGGTTGGGTGGATGGGTTGGATGGTTGGGTTGTTGGGTTGGCTGGTTGGTTTGTTGGGTTGGGTTGAGTGGTTGGGTTGTTGGGTTAGTTGGGTGGTTGGGTTGTTGGGTTGGGTGGTTGGGTTGTTGGTTGGGTTGGGTTGTTGGGTTGGGCTGGGTGGTTTGGTTACTGGGTTGGGTTGGATGCTTGGGTTGTTGGGTTGGGTTGGGTGGTAGGGTTGTTGGGTTGGGTTGAGTGGTTGGGTTGTTGGGTTGGGTGGATGGGTTGGATGGTTGGGTTGTTGGGTTGGGTGGTTGGGTTGGCTGGTTGGTTTGTTGGGTTGGGTTGAGTGGTTGGGTTGTTGGGTTGGGTTGGGTGGTTGGGTTGTTGGGTTGGGTGCTTAGGTTGTTGGGTTGGGTTGGGTTGTTGGGTTGGGTGGTTGGGTTGGGTTGTTGGGTTGTGGGTTGGGTGGTTGGGTTGTTGGGTTGGGTGGTTGGGTTGTTGGGTTGGCTTGTTGGGTTGGGTGTTTTGGTTGTTGGCTAGGGTGGTTGGGTTGTTGGGTTGGCTTGTTGGGTTGGGTGGTTGGGTTGTTGGTTTGGGTTGGGTGGTTGGATTTTTTGGGTTGGGTTGGGTGGTTGGGTTGTTGGGTTCGGTTTTGGGTTGGGTGGTTGGGTTGGGTTATTGGGTTGTTGGGTTGGGTGGTTGGGTTGTCGGGTTGTTGGTTTGGGTTGGGTGGTTGGGTTTGGGTTGGGTTAGGTTGTTGGGTTGGATGGTTGGGTTGCTGGGTTGTGTTGGATTGTTGCATTGTTGGGTTGGGTGGTTGTGTTGTTGGGTTGGGTTGGATGGTTGGGTTGTTGGGTTGGGTTGGGTGGTTGGGCTGTTGGGTTGTTGGGTTGGGTGGTTGGGTGGTTGGGTGGTTGGGTTGTTGCATTGTTGGTTTGGGTTGGGTGGTTGGGTTCTTGGGTGGGGTGGTTGGGTTGTTGGGTTGGCTTGTTGGGTTCGGTGGTTGGGTTGTTGGCTTGGGTGGTTGGGTTGTTGGGTTGGCTTGTTGGGTTGGGTGGTTCGGTTGTTAGGTTGGGTTGCCGGGCTGGATAGATGGGATGTTGGGTTGGGTTGTTGGGTTGGGTGGTTGGGTTGTTGGTTTGGGTTGGGTGGTTGGATGTTTTGGGTTGGGTGGTTGGATTGTTGGGTTGGGTTGAGTGGTTGGGTTGTTGGGTTGGGTGGTTGGGTTGTTGGGTTGGGTTGGATGGTTGGGTTGGATGGTTGGGTTGGGTTGGGTGGTTGGGTTGTTGGGTTGGGTTGTTGGTTTGGGTTGGGTGGTTGGGTTGTTGGATTGGGTTGAGTGGTTGGGTTGTTGGGTTGGGTGGATGGGTTGGATGGTTGGGTTGTTGGGTTGGGTTGAGTGGTTGGATTGTTGGGTTGGGTTGGGTTGGGTGGTTGGGTGGGGTGGTTGGGTTGTTGGGTTGGTGGTTGGGTTGTTGGTTGGGTTGGGTGGTTGGGTTGTTGGGTTGGCTTGTTGGGTTGGGTGGTTGGGTTGTTGGTTTGGGTTGGGTTGTTGGGTTGTTGGGTTGGGTGGTTGGGTTGGCTGGTTGGTTTGTTGGGTTGGGTTGGATGGTTGGGCTGTTGGGTTGGGTTGGGTTGAGTGGTTGGGTTGTGTTGGGTGGTTGGGTTGTTGGGTTGGGTTGTTGGGTTGTTGAGTTGGGTTGGGTGGATGGGTTGTTGGGTTGGCTTGTTGGGTTGTTTGGTTGGGTTGTTGGCTTGGGTGGTTGGGTTGTTGGGTTCGCTTGTTGGGTTGGGTGGTTGGGTTGTTAGGTTGGGTATTTGGGTTGGATGGATGGAATGTTGGGTTGGGTGGTTGGTTTGGGTTAGGTGGTGGAATTTTTGGGTTGGGTTATGTGGTTGGGTTGTTGGGTTGGGTTGAGTGGTTGGGTTGTTGGGTTGGCTTGTTTGGTTGGGTGTGTTGGTTGTTGGCTAGGGTGGTTTTAGTGGTTGGGTTGAGTGGTTGGGTTGGGTGGATGGGTTGGATGGTTGGGTTGTTGGGTTGGGTGGTTGGGTTGTTGAGTTTTGTTGTTGGGTCGGGTGGTTGGGTTGGCTGGTTGGTTTGTTGGGTTGGGTTGAGTGGTTGGGTTGTTCGGTTGGGTTGGGTGGTTGGGTTGTTTGGATGGGTTGGGTGGTTGGGTTGTTGGCTTGGGTGGTTGGGTTGTTGGGTTGGGTGCTTAGGTTGTTGGGTTGGGTTGGGTGGTTGGGTTGTTGGGTTGGGTGGTTGGGTTGTTGGGTTTGGTTGTTGGGTTGTGTGGTTTAATTGTTGGGTTGGGTGGTTGGGTTGGGTTGGGCTGGGTTGTTGGGATGTTGGGTTGGGTTGTTGGGTTCGGTGGTTGGGTTGTTGGTTTGGGTTGGGTGGTTGGATTTTTTGGGTTGGGTTGGGTGGTTGGGTTGAGTGGTTGGGTTGTTGGGTTGGGTTGGGTTGTTGGGTTGGGTTGGATGGTTGGGCTGTTGGGTTGGGTTGGGTGGTTGGGTGGTTGGGTTGTTGCATTGTTGGTTTGGGTTGGGTGGTTGGGTTGTTGGGTTTGGTTGAGTGGTTGGGTTCTTGGGTGGGGTGGTTGGGTTGGTGCATTGGCTTGTTGGGTTCGGTGGTTGGGTTGTTGGCTTGGGTGGTTGGGTTGGCTTGTTGGGTTGGGTGGTTGGGTTGGGTGGTTGGGTTGTTAGGTTGGGTTGCCGGGCTGGATAGATGGGATGTTGGGTTGGGTTGTTGGGTTGGGTGGATGGGTTGGATGGTTGGGTTGTTTTCATTCATTCATTCATTCATTTATTGGTCTTTGTTGCAAAAAATGTACGCAAACACTGACCGGACCCATAGCCAACGGCTAGTAACGGGTCCAATGGAAAAAAAAAGGTATACAAACATGCAGGCAACAATGTACCAAAATAAAGACAGTAAGTTAGTATAAAGAATGCTATACATCACTCTCAACACTTGTAAGAGCATCAACAAAAGAAATACATATATTACAGATTATATAAACTAAGAAACTTAGATCAAACAAAACGCGTAGAACTTATACAAAAATTGAGGCATCACAAAAAGCGAAGGGAAAATAGCTGTTAAGTATTTACAAAGCATCACAAGGGTACAACACACAAGAACAGGATAAAATGATTTCAGTGCACACTTTTTAATCACAAACATCCTTAGAATAGACGCAAATGTACAAATCTGTAAATAAATCAAGGTATCAGGATTCGGCTACATGCAAATAATATCTGGCAAATATCTAAGACGACTATTAAAAAATGAAAGTATGAACTCAAAGTGTGTCATTCTTTTTAAGGTAATAATTTTTTATTCTAATGGAGAAGTTGTAGGCAGTCTTTAGGTCATGTAGATTATTCCAAACTTTTACGCCCGTAAACTCTAGGAGACGCTCTCCATATACATTTCTTTTCACTGGCAAGTTAAAATTGCCGTACGTGCGGCTCCGTGTTGGAAGTGGCGGGATGTTAAATATTGATATGTCAAACGGGAGGTTGTTTGTTATTATTTTATGGACACATTCAGCAGTTCTTTTCTCACGAAGTAAATTGAGGGGTAATACGCGTAGTTTAGTAAATAGTGCCTTACTGCGTACAGTGTAACTAGAAAATGAAATTATTCTAAGTGCTCGCTTCTGTAACTTTTTAATAGGCTCTAGGTATGTGCTATACGTCCAGCCCCACGACTCGATGCAATATGAAAGGTGAGTATGTATTAATGTGAAGTATAGGACACGGAGGATATTGATGTCAAAGTATTCGCGCGTCTGGAGAAGAGCATAACAACCGGAAGCCATCTTAGTGCAAGTCGCCTCAATATGATGTTGCCAGTGTAAATGTTTATCCAGTGTGACTCCAAGATATGTAAAATTATTTGTTGACTCAAGCTGGGACTGGTTAATAGTTAATGTAATATCAGTTGAAAGAATTGATTTTTTCTTTGAGTGGAACAGTATGTATTTAGTTTTCTTAGCATTGATTGTTAATTTGTTTGTGAGAAACCAGTCAGAGATTTTTTCCAGTTCTATATTTGCTATGCTTTCAAGTTCGACCGTATGATGAGCAGTAACTACAATGGCAGTGTCATCAGCATACATGATGGCTTTGGATGAAGCTAATACCTTGGGCAGATCATTTACGTACAGTAAAAAGAGCAGCGGACCAAGAGTAGACCCCTGGGGAACCCCTGTGTGTAGGCGCTGAAGGGATGACGAGAAAGATTTCATTGAAACAATTTGTTGGCGGTTTGTGAGGTAGCTAGAGAAAAAGTCAAGCACCTTATCGCGAAATCCATATGTTTTTAGTTTATTTAGCATAATGTCATGGTTAACTGTGTCGAAGGCTTTCTTAATGTCCAGAAAGATAATTGCTGCGAGTCTGTTATTGTGTAAAGCATCATTAACTGCCTGGGTAAGAGTGATGACTGCTGAGCTGGTGGAGTACTGTGGGCGAAATCCGTGCTGCTCTGGGCATATAATGTTATATTTCTCAAGAAACTGATGAATACGTTTGTAAAGAATTTTTTCGAATATGGTATTAATAACACTAAGTACAGAGATAGGTCTGTAACTAGAAGGGTCAGAGGAGTCGCCGTCCTTGAATACAGGAATAACACGTGCTATCTTTAGGGATGATGGGTATGTGCTGTTGAGTATTGAATGGTTGAATAAATGGCATAATATGGGTCCTAGAACATCAATATTTTCTTTAATTAGCTTCACAGGAATGCCATCGTAGCCTGCCGCCTTGTTTGTTGCTAAATCCATAACGACACACATCACTTCATTTAATTCAACTTCGTGCAGAACGAAAGAATTTAAAACTGGCCGCGGAAGATCACTGCTAGTACTTATATCAGGAAGTTTCGATGCTAGATCAGGGCCAACCTTGGTGAAAAATGTATTAAATTCTTCAACTGTCTGCTCAGTCACATTGGAGGGAAGTATGGAACGTTTTTTAAAGTTATGTGTCACCTCATTTACAATTTGCCACATTTCCTTTGAATTGCCAGTGGCGGCTTTAATTCGGCGTGCAAAATATTCCTTTTTGCGGGCTCTCATTAACGACACTGATTTATTACGTTCGCATTTGAACTGGTACAAGTAATACTGGTTAGTTCTATGATGTAGCCATTTGTGATACCAATAGTCCTTCTTCTTTAACACGTTCAAAATTTCTTCCGTCATCCACGGACAAATTGGCTTGTAACGCCTCGTGGCTGTTGTACTTCGGCTACTGTTTTTTATTAGATCCACAAGGGTGGTAATCAGGTTAGAGAACTCTATATTAACATCTTCATGATAGATTAGGTCAGTATTGAGGAATAACAACTTTTTGCGGAATGATTCATAATCTAGCTTTGCGTCAGTTCGCGATTTATTCTCTTTTATTGCAGGAGGTGTGTCTACGTTAACGAAAATCGGCAAGTGATCCGAAATTGGGGTTTGATATACGCCTGCTTGTGCGCCTGTGTCAATATTTGTCAGTGCATGATCGATAGATGTTGCCGAAAAAGTGGTTATGCGCGTCGGAGAATTAATCAAATTGCGAAAGTTGTATGACTGAAGTAGATATGTATAATCCATGGTGTTCGTAGAAAGTGTGTCAATATTAACATCTCCAACGATTATAACTTCATTTTTGTAGTTCTTGGCTAAAGATGACAAGATAATTTCCAATTTGTCAAAAAACATGGAAAGACTTGAGCTCGGGGGTCGGTAAACTACGCCCACTACTAGTCCCACTACGCCCACTACTAGTGGGTTGGGTGGTTGGGTTGTTGGGTTTTGTTGTTGGGTTGGGTGGTTAGGTTGGCTGGTTGGTTTGTTGGGTTGGGTTGGATGGTTGGGCTGTTGGGTTGGGTTGGGTTGAGTGGTTGGGTTGTTGGGTTGTGTTGGGTGGTTGGGTTGTTGGGTTGGGTTGTTGGGTTGTTGAGTTGGCTTGGGTGGTTGGGTTGTTGGGTTGGCTTGTTGGGTTGTTAGGTTGGGTTGCTGGGCTGGATGGATGGGATGTTGGGTTGGGTTGTTGGGTTGTTGGCTTGGGTGGTTGGGTTGTTGGGTTCGCTTGTTGGGTTGGGTGGTTGGGTTGTTGGGTTGGCTTGTTGGGTTGGGTGTTTTGGTTGTTGACTAGGGTGGTTGGGTTGTTGGGTTGGCTTGTTTGGTTGGGTGGTTGGGTTGTTGGTTTGGGTTGGGTGGTTGGATTTTTTGGGTTGGGTTGGGTGGTTGTATTGTTGGGTTGGCTTGTTGGGTTGGGTGTTTTGGTTGTTGACTAGGGTGGTTGGGTTGTTGGGTTGGCTTGTTGGGTTGGGTGGTTGGGTTGTTGGTTTGGGTTGGGTGGTTGGATTTTTTGGGTTGGGTTGGGTGGTTGTGTTGTTGGGTTGGCTTGTTGGGTTGGGTGTTTTGGTTGTTGGCTAGGGTGGTTGGGTTGTTGGGTTGGCTTGTTGGGTTGGGTGGTTGGGTTGTTGGTTTGGGTTGGGTGGTTGGATTTTTTGGGTTGGGTTGGGTTGTTGGGTTGTTGAGTTGGGTTGGGTGGATGGGTTGTTGGGTTGGCTTGTTGGGTTGTTTGGTTGGGTTGTTGGCTTGGGTGGTTGGGTTGTTGGGTTCGCTTGTTGGGTTGGGTGGTTGGGTTGTTAGGTTGGGTATTTGGGTTGGGTGGATGGAATGTTGGGTTGGGTGGTTGGATTTTTTGGGTTGGGTTATGTGGTTGGGTTGTTGGGTTGGGTTGTGTGGTTGGGTTGTTGGGTTGGCTTGTTGGCTAGGGTGGTTTGAGTGGTTGGGTTGAGTGGTTGGGTTGGGTGGATGGGTTGGATGGTGGGGTTGTTGGGTTGGATGGTTGGGTTGTTGAGTTTTGTTGTTGGGTCGGGTGGGAGGGTTGGCTGGTTGGTTTGTTGGGTTGGGTTGAGTGGTTGGGTTGTTCGGTTGGGTTGGGTGGTTGGGTTGTTTGGTTGGGTTGGGTGGTTGGGTTGTTGGGTTGGGTGGTTGGGTTGTTGGGTTGGGTGCTTAGGTTGTTGGGTTGGGTTGGGTGGTTGGGTTGTTGGGTTGGGTGGTTGGGTTGTTGGGTTTGGTTGTTGGGTTGTGTGGTTTAATTGTTGGGTTGGGTGGTTGGGTTGGGTTGGGCTGGGTTGTTGGGATGTTGGGTTGGGTTGTTGGGTTCGGTGGTTGGGTTGTTGGTTTGGGTTGGGTGGTTGGATTTTTTGGGTTGGGTTGTTGGGTTGGGTTGGATGGTTGGGCTGTTGGGTTGTTGGGTTGGGTGGTTGGGTTGTTGCATTGTTGGTTTGGGTTGGGTGGTTGGGTTGTTGGGTTTGGTTGAGTGGTTGGGTTCTTGGGTGGGGTGGTTGGGTTGGTGGGTTGGCTTGTTGGGTTCGGTGGTTGGGTTGTTGGCTTGGGTGGTTGGGTTGTTGGGTTGGCTTGTTGGGTTGGGTGGTTGGGTTGGGTGGTTGGGTTGTTAGGTTGGGTTGCCGGGCTGGATAGATGGGATGTTGGGTTGGGTTGTTGGGTTGGGTGGATGGGTTGGATGGTTGGGTTGTTGGGTTGGGTGGTTGGGTTGTTGGGTTTTGTTGTTGGGTTGGGTGGTTAGGTTGGCTGGTTGGTTTGTTGGGTTGGGTTGGATGGTTGGGCTGTTGGGTTGGGTTGGGTTGAGTGGTTGGGTTGCTGGCTTGGGTGGTTGAGTTGTTGGGTTGGCTTGTTGTGTTGGGTGGTTGGGTTGGGTGGTTGGGTTGTTAGGTTGGGTTGCCGGGCTGGATAGATGGGATGTTGGGTTGGGTTGTTGGGCTGGGTGGTTGGGTTGTTGGTTTGGGTTGGGTGGTTGGATGTTTTGGGTTGGGTGGTTGGATTGTTGGGTTGGGTTGAGTGGTTGGGTTGTTGGGTTGGGTGGTTGGGTTGTTGGGTTGGGTTGGGTGGTTGGGTTGTTGGGTTGGGTTGTTGGTTTGAGTTGGGTGGTTGGGTTGTTGGATTGGGTTGAGTGGTTGGGTTGTTGGGTTGGGTGGATGGGTTGGATGGTTGGGTTGTTGGGTTGGGTTGAGTGGTTGGGTTGTTGGGTTGGGTAGTTGGGTGGGGTGGTTGGGTTGTTGGGTTGTTGGTTGGGTTGGGTGGTTGGGTTGTTAGGTTGGCTTGTTGGGTTGGGTGGTTGGGTTGTTGGTTTGGGTTGGGTGGTTGGATTTTTTGGGTTGGGTTGGGTGGTTGGGTTGAGTGGTTGGGTTAGATGGTTGGGATGTTGGGTTGTTGGGTTGGGTGGTTGGGTGGTTGGGTTGTTGCATTGTTGGTTTGGGTTGGGTGATTGGGTTGGGTTGGGTTGAGTGGTTGGGTTCTTGGGTGGGGTGGTTGGGTTGGTGGGTTGGCTTGTTCGGTTCGGTGGTTGGGTTGTTGGCTTGGGTGGTTGGGTTGTTGGGTTGGCTTGTTGGGTTGGGTGGTTGGGTTGTTAGGTTGGGTTGCCGGGCTGGATAGATGGGATGTTGGGTTGGGTTGTTGGGTTGGGTGGATGGGTTGGATGGTTGGGTTGTTGGGTTGTGTGGTTGGGTTGTTGGGTTTTGTTGTTGGGTTGGGTGGTTAGGTTGAGTGGTTGGGTTGTTGGGTTGTGTTGGGTGGTTGGGTTGTTGGGTTGGGTTGTTGGGTTGTTGAGTTGGCTTGGGTGGTTGGGTTGTTGGGTTGGCTTGTTGGGTTGTTAGGTTGGGTTGCTGGGCTGGATGGATGGGATGTTGGGTTGGGTTGTTGGGTTGTTGGCTTGGGTGGTTGGGTTGTTGGGTTCGCTTGTTGGGTTGGGTGGTTGGGTTGTTAGGTTGGGTGGTTGGGTTGGGTGGATGGGATGTTGGGTTGGGTTGTTGGGTTGGGTGGTTGGATTTTTTGGGTTGGGTTATGTGGTTGGGTTGGGTTGAGTGGTTGGGTTGTTGGGTTGGCTTGTTGGGTTGGGTGTTTTGGTTGTTGACTAGGGTGGTTGGGTTGTTGGGTTGGCTTGTTGGTTTGGGTGGTTGGGTTGTTGGTTTGGGTTGGGTGGTTGGTTTTTTTGGGTTGGGTTGGGTGGTTGTGTTGTTGGGTTGGCTTGTTGGGTTGGGTGTTTTGGTTGTTGGCTAGGGTGGTTGGGTTGTTGGGTTGGCTTGTTGGGTTGGGTGGTTGGGTTGTTGGTTTGGGTTGGGTGGTTGGATTTTTTGGGTTGGGTTGGGTTGTTGGGTTGTTGGGTTGGGTGGTTGGGTTGTCGGGTTGTTGGTTTGGGTTGGGTGATTGGGTTGTTGGGTCGGGTTAGGTTGTTGGGTTGGATGGTTGGGTTGTTGGGTTGTGTTGGATGGTTGTGTTGTTGGGTTGGGTGGTTGTGTTGTTGGGCTGGGTTGGATGGTTGGGTTGTTGGGTTGGGTTGGTTGGTGTGGTTGTTGGATTGGGTTGTTGGTTTGGGTTGGGTGGTTGGGTTGTTGGGTTGGGTTGAGTGGTTGGGTTGTTGGGTTGGGTTGTTGGGTTGTTGGGTTGGGTGGTTGGGTTGTCGGGTTGTTGGTTTGGGTTGGGTGGTTGGGTTGTTGGGTTGGGTTAGGTTGTTGGGTTGGATGGTTGGGTTGTTGTGTTGTGTTGGATGGTTGCGTTGTTGGGTTGGGTGGTTGTGTTGTTGGTTTGGGTTGGATGGTTGGGTTGTTGGGTTGGGTTGGTTGGTGTGGTTGTTGGGTTGGGTTGTTGGTTTGGGTTGGGTGGTTGGGTTGTTGGGTTGGGTTGAGTGGTTGGGTTGTTGGGTTGGGTGGATGGGTTGGATGGTTGGGTTGATGGGTTGGATGGTTGGATTGTTGAGTTTTGTTGTTGGGTTGGCTGGTTGGTTTGTTGGGTTGGGTTGAGTGGTTGGGTTGTTGGGTTGGGTTGTTAGGTTGGGTTGTTGGGATGTTGGGTTGGGTTGTTCGGTTCGGTGGTTGGGTTGTTGGTTTGGGTTGGGTGGTTGGATTTTTTGGGTTGGGTTGGGTGGTTGGGTTGTTGGGTTGGGTTGAGTGGTTGGGTTGTTGGGTTGGGTTGGATGGTTGGGCTGTTGGGTTGTTGGGTTGGGTGGTTGGGTGGTTGGGTTGTTGCATTGTTGGTTTGGGTTGGGTGAATGGGTTGGGTTGTTGGGTTGGGTTGAGTGGTTGGGTTCTTGGGTGGGGTGGTTGGGTTGTTGGGTTGGCTTGTTGGGTTCGGTGGTTGGGTTGTTGGGTTGGGTTGGATGGTTGGGTTGATGGGTTGGGTTTTTTGGTTTGGGTTGGGTGGTTGGGTTGTTGGATTGGGTTGAGTAGTTGGGTTGGGTGGATGGGTTGGATGGTTGGGTTGTTGGGTTGGCTGGTTGGTTTGTTGGGTTGGGTTGAGTGGTTGGGTTGTTGAGTTAGTTGGGTGGTTGGGTTGTTGGTTGGGTTGTTGGGTTGGGCTGGGTGGTTTGGTTACTGGGTTGGGTTGGATGGTTGGGTTGTTGGGTTGGGTTGGGTGGTTGGAGTTTTTGGGTTGGGTTGGGTGGTTGGGTTGTTGGGTTGGGTTGAGTGGTTGGGTTGTTGGGTTGGGTGGTTGGGTTGTTGGGTTGGGTTGGATGGTTGGGTTGGGTTGGGTGGTTGGGTTGTTGGGTTGGGTTGTTGGTTTGGGTTGGGTGGTTGGGTTGTTGGATTGGGTTGAGTGGTTGGGTTGTTGGGTTGGGTGGATGGGTTGGATGGTTGGGTTGTTGGGTTGGGTTGAGTGGTTGGATTGTTGGGTTGGGTTGGGTTGGGTGGTTGGGTGGGGTGGTTGGGTTGTTGGGTTGGTGGTTGGGTTGTTGGTTGGGTTGGGTGGTTGGGTTGTTGGGTTGGCTTGTTGGGTTGGGTGGTTGGGTTGTTGGTTTGGGTTGGGTGGTTGGATTTTTTGGGTTGGGTTGGGTTGTTGGGTTGTTGGGTTGGGTGGTTGGGTTGGCTGGTTGGTTTGTTGGGTTGGGTTGGATGGTTGGGCTGTTGGGTTGGGTTGGGTTGAGTGGTTGGGTTGTGTTGGGTGGTTGGGTTGTTGGGTTGGGTTGTTGGGTTGTTGAGTTGGGTTGGGTGGATGGGTTGTTGGGTTGGCTTGTTGGGTTGTTTGGTTGGGTTGTTGGCTTGGGTGGTTGGGTTGTTGGGTTCGCTTGTTGGGTTGGGTGGTTGGGTTGTTAGGTTGGGTATTTGGGTTGGATGGATGGGATGTTGGGTTGGGTGGTTGGTTTGGGTTAGGTGGTGGAATTTTTGGGTTGGGTTATGTGGTTGGGTTGTTGGGTTGGGTTGAGTGGTTGGGTTGTTGGGTTGGCTTGTTGGGTTGGGTGTGTTGGTTGTTGGCTAGGGTGGTTTGAGTGGTTGGGTTGAGTGGTTGGGTTGGGTGGATGGGTTGGATGGTTGGGTTGTTGGGTTGGGTGGTTGGGTTGTTGAGTTTTGTTGTTGGGTCGGGTGGTTGGGTTGGCTGGTTGGTTTGTTGGGTTGGGTTGAGTGTTCGGGTTGTTCGGTTGGGTTGGGTGGTTGGGTTGTTTGATTGGGTTGGGTGGTTGGGTTGTTGGGTTGGGTGGTTTTGTTGTTGGGTTGGGTGCTTAGGTTGTTGGGTTGGGTTGGGTGGTTGGGTTGTTGGGTTTGGTTGTTGGGTTGTGTGGTTTAATTGTTGGGTTGGGTGTTTGGGTTGGGTTGGGCTGGGTTGTTGGGATGTTGGGTTGGGTTGTTGGGTTCGGTGGTTGGGTTGTTGGTTTGGGTTGGGTGGTTGGATTTTTTGGGTTGGGTTGGGTGGTTGGGTGGTTGGGTTGTTGGGTTGGGTTGGGTTGTTGGGTTGGGTTGGATGGTTGGGCTGTTGGGTTGGGTTGGGTGGTTGGGTGGTTGGGTTGTTGCATTGTTGGTTTGGGTTGGGTGGTTGGGTTGTTGGGTTTGGTTGAGTGGTTGGGTTCTTGGGTGGGGTGGTTGGGTTGGTGCATTGGCTTGTTGGGTTCGGTGGTTGGGTTGTTGGCTTGGGTGGTTGGGTTGTTGGGTTGGCTTGTTGGGTTGGGTGGTTGGGTTGGGTGGTTGGGTTGTTAGGTTGGGTTGCCGGGCTGGATAGATGGGATGTTGGGTTGGGTTGTTGGGTTGGGTGGATGGGTTGGATGGTTGGGTTGGGTGGTTGGGTTGTTGGGTTTTGTTGTTGGGTTGGGTGGTTAGGTTGGCTGGTTGGTTTGTTGGGTTGGGTTGGATGGTTGGGCTGTTGGGTTGGGTTGAGTGGTTGGGTTGTTGGGTTGTGTTGGGTGGTTGGGTTGTTGGGTTGGGTTGTTGGGTTGTTGAGTTGGCTTGGGTGGTTGGGTTGTTGGGTTGGCTTGTTGGGTTGTTAGGTTGGGTTGCTGGGCTGGATGGATGGGATGTTGGGTTGGGTTGTTGGGTTGTTGGCTTGGGTGGTTGGGTTGTTGGGTTCGCTTGTTGGGTTGGGTGGTTGGGTTGTTGGGTTGGCTTGTTGGGTTGGGTGTTTTGGTTGTTGACTAGGGTGGTTGGGTTGTTGGGTTGGCTTGTTGGGTTGGGTGGTTGGGTTGTTGGTTTGGGTTGGGTGGTTGGATTTTTTGGGTTGGGTTGGGTGGTTGTGTTGTTGGGTTGGCTTGTTGGGTTGGGTGTTTTGGTTGTTGACTAGGGTGGTTGGGTTGTTGGGTTGGCTTGTTGGGTTGGGTGGTTGGGTTGTTGGTTTGGGTTGGGTGGTTGGATTTTTCGGGTTGGGTTGGGTGGTTGTGTTGTTGGGTTGGCTTGTTGGGTTGGGTGTTTTGGTTGTTGGCTAGGGTGGTTGGGTTGTTGGGTTGGCTTGTTGGGTTGGGTGGTTGGGTTGTTGGTTTGGGTTGGGTGGTTGGATTTTTTGGGTTGGGTTGGGTTGTTGGGTTGTTGAGTTGGGTTGGGTGGATGGGTTGTTGGGTTGGCTTGTTGGGTTGTTTGGTTGGGTTGTTGGCTTGGGTGGTTGGGTTGTTGGGTTCGCTTGTTGGGTTGGGTGGTTGGGTTGTTAGGTTGGGTATTTGGGTTGGGTGGATGGGATGTTGGGTTGGGTGGTTGGATTTTTTGGGTTGGGTTATGTGGTTGGGTTGTTGGGTTGGGTTGAGTGGTTGGGTTGTTGGGTTGGCTTGTTGGGTTGGGTGTTTTGGTTGTTGGCTAGGGTGGTTTGAGTGGTTGGGTTGAGTGGTTGGGTTGGGTGGATGGGTTGGATGGTTGGGTTGTTGGGTTGGATGGTTGGGTTGTTGAGTTTTGTTGTTGGGTCGGGTGGTTGGGTTGGCTGGTTGGTTTGTTGGGTTGGGTTGAGTGGTTGGGTTGTTCGGTTGGGTTGGGTGGTTGGGTTGTTTGGTTGGGTTGGGTGGTTGGGTTGTTGGGTTGGGTGGTTGGGTTGTTGGGTTGGGTGCTTGGGTTGTTGGGTTGGGTTGGGTGGTTGGGTTGTTGGGTTGGGTGGTTGGGTTGTTGGGTTTGGTTGTTGGGTTGTGTGGTTTGGGTTGGGTGGTTGGATTTTTTGGGTTGGGTTGGGTGGTTGTGTTGTTGGGTTGGCTTGTTGGGTTGGGTGTTTTGGTTGTTGGCTAGGGTGGTTGGGTTGTTGGGTTGGCTTGTTGGGTTGGGTGGTTGGGTTGTTGGTTTGGGTTGGGTGGTTGGATTTTTTGGGTTGGGTTGGGTGGTTGTGTTGTTGGGTTGGCTTGTTGGGTTGGGTGTTTTGGTTGTTGGCTAGGGTGGTTGGGTTGTTGGGTTGGCTTGTTGGGTTGGGTGGTTGGGTTGTTGGTTTGGGTTGGGTGGTTGGATTTTTTGGGTTGGGTTGGGTTGTTGGGTTGTTGAGTTGGGTTGGGTGGATGGGTTGTTGGGTTGGCTTGTTGGGTTGTTTGGTTGGGTTGTTGGCTTGGGTGGTTGGGTTGTTGGGTTCGCTTGTTGGGTTGGGTTGTTAGGTTGGGTATTTGGGTTGGGTGGATGGGATGTTGGGTTGGGTGGTTGGATTTTTTGGGTTGGGTTATGTGGTTGGGTTGTTGGGTTGGGTTGAGTGGTTGGGTTGTTGGGTTGGCTTGTTGGGTTGGGTGTTTTGGTTGTTGGCTAGGGTGGTTTGAGTGGTTGGGTTGAGTGGTTGGGTTGGGTGGATGGGTTGGATGGTTGGGTTGTTGGGTTGGATGGTTGGGTTGTTGAGTTTTGTTGTTGGGTCGGGTGGTTGGGTTGGCTGGTTGGTTTGTTGGGTTGGGTTGAGTGGTTGGGTTGTTCGGTTGGGTTGGGTGGTTGGGTTGGGTGGTTGGGTTGTTGGGTTGGGTGGTTGGGTTGTTGGGTTGGGTGCTTGGGTTGTTGGGTTGGGTTGGGTGGTTGGGTTGTTGGGTTGGGTGGTTGGGTTGTTGGGTTTGGTTATTGCGTTGTGTGGTTTAATTGTTGGGTTGGGTGGTTGGGTTGGTTTGGGCTGGGTTGTTGGGATGTTGGGTTGGGTTGTTGGGTTCGGTGGTTGGGTTGTTGGTTTGGGTTGGGTGGTTGGATTTTTTGGGTTGGGTTGGGTGGTTGGGTTGTTGGGTTGGGTTGGATGGTTGGGCTGTTGGGTTGTTGGGTTTGGTTGAGTGGTTGGGTTCTTGATGGGGTGGTTGGGTTGGTGGGTTGGCTTGTTGGGTTCGGTGGTTGGGTTGTTGGCTTGGGTGGTTGGGTTGTTGGGTTGGCTTGTTGGGTTGGGTGGTTGGGTTGGGTGGTTGGGTTGTTAGGTTGGGTTGCCGGGCTGGATAGATGGGATGTTGGGTTGGGTTGTTGGGTTGGGTGGATGGGTTGGATGGTTGGGTTGTTGGGTTGGGTGGTTGGGTTGTTGGGTTTTGTTGTTGGGTTGGGTGGTTAGGTTGGCTTGTTGGTTTGTTGGGTTGGGTTGGATGGTTGGGCTGTTGGGTTGGGTTGGGTTGAGTGGTTGGGTTGCTCGCTTGGGTGGTTGAGTTGTTGGGTTGGCTTGTTGTGTTGGGTGGTTGGGTTGGGTGGTTGGGTTGTTAGGTTGGGTTGCCGGGCTGGATAGATGGGATGTTGGGTTGGGTTGTTGGGCTGGGTGGTTGGGTTGTTGGTTTGGGTTGGGTGGTTGGATGTTTTGGGTTGGGTGGTTGGATTGTTGGGTTGGGTTGAGTGGTTGGGTTGTTGGGTTGGGTGGTTGGGTTGTTGGGTTGGGTTGGGTGGTTGGGTTGTTGGGTTGAGTTGTTGGTTTGAGTTGGGTGGTTGGGTTGTTGGATTGGGTTGAGTGGTTGGGTTGTTGGGTTGGGTGGATGGGTTGGATGGTTGGGTTGTTGGGTTGGGTTGAGTGATTGGGTTGTTGGGTTGGGTAGTTGGGTGGGGTGGTTGGGTTGTTGGGTTGTTGGTTGGGTTGGGTGGTTGGGTTGTTAGGTTGGCTTGTTGGGTTGGGTGGTTGGGTTGTTGGTTTGGGTTGGGTGGTTGGATTTTTGGGTTGGGTTGGGTGGTTGGGTTGAGTGGTTGGGTTGTTGGGTTGGGTTAGATGGTTGGGCTGTTGGGTTGTTGGGTTGGGTGGTTGGGTGGTTGGGTTGTTGCATTGTTGGTTTGGGTTGGGTGGTTGGGTTGTTGGGTTGGGTTGAGTGGTTGGGTTCTTGGGTGGGGTGGTTGGGTTGGTGGGTTGGCTTGTTGGGTTCGGTGGTTGGGTTGTTGGCTTGGGTGGTTGGGTTGTTGGGTTGGCTTGTTGGGTTGGGTGGTTGGGTTGTTAGGTTGGGTTGCCGGGCTGGATAGATGGGATGTTGGGTTGGGTTGTGTGGTTGGGTGGATGGGTTGGATGGTTGGGTTGTTGGGTTGAGTGGTTGGGTTGTTGGGTTGTGTTGGGTGGTTGGGTTGTTGCGTTGGGTTGTTGGGTTGTTGAGTTGGCTTGGGTGGTTGGGTTGTTGGGTTGGCTTGTTGGGTTGTTAGGTTGGGTTGCTGGGCTGGATGGATGGGATGTTGGGTTGGGTTGTTGGGTTGTTGGCTTGGGTGGTTGGGTTGTTGGGTTCGCATGTTGGGTTGGGTGGTTGGGTTGTTAGGTTGGGTGGTTGGGTTGGGTGGATGGGATGTTGGGTTGGGTTGTTGGGTTGGGTGGTTGGATTTTTTGGGTTGGGTTATGTGGTTGGGTTGGGTTGAGTGGTTGGGTTGTTGGGTTGGCTTGTTGGGTTGGGTGTTTTGGTTGTTGACTAGGGTGGTTGGGTTGTTGGGTTGGCTTGTTGGGTTGGGTGGTTGGGTTGTTGGTTTGGGTTGGGTGGTTGGATTTTTTGGGTTGGGTTGGGTGGTTGTGTTGTTGGGTTGGCTTGTTGGGTTGGGTGTTTTGGTTGTTGGCTAGGGTGGTTGGGTTGTTGGGTTGGCTTGTTGGGTTGGGTGGTTGGGTTGTTGGTTTGGGTTGGGTGGTTGGATTTTTTGGGTTGGGTTGGGTGGTTGGGTTGTTGGGTTGTTGGGTTGGGTGGTTGGGTTGTCGGGTTGTTGGTTTGGGTTGGGTGATTGGGTTGTTGGGTCGGGTTAGGTTGTTGGGTTGGATGGTTGGGTTGTTGGGTTGTGTTGGATGGTTGTGTTGTTGGGTTGGGTGGTTGTGTTGTTGGGCTGGGTTGGATGGTTGGGTTGTTGGGTTGGGTTGGTTGGTGTGGTTGTTGGGTTGGGTTGTTGGTTTGGGTTGGGTGGTTGGGTTGTTGGGTTGTGTTGAGTGGTTGGGTTGTTGGGTTGGGTTGTTGGGTTGGGTGGTTGGGTTGTCGGGTTGTTGGTTTGGGTTGGGTGGTTGGGTTGTTGGGTCGGGTTAGGTTGTTGGGTTGGATGGTTGGGTTGTTGGGTTGTGTTGGATGGTTGCGTTGTTGGGTTGGGTGGTTGTGTTGTTGGGTTGGGTTGGATGGTTGGGTTGTTGGGTTGGGTTGGTTGGTGTGGTTGTTGGGTTGGGTTGTTGGTTTGGGTTGGGTGGTTGGGTTGTTGGGTTGGGTTGAGTGGTTGGGTTGTTGGGTTGGGTGGATGGGTTGGATGGTTGGGTTGATGGGTTGGATGGTTGGATTGTTGAGTTTTGTTGTTGGGTTGGCTGGTTGGTTTGTTGGGTTGGGTTGAGTGGTTGGGTTGTTGGGTTGGGTTGTTAGGTTGGGTTGTTGGGATGTTGGGTTGGGTTGTTCGGTTCGGTGGTTGGGTTGTTGGTTTGGGTTGGGTGGTTGGATTTTTTGGGTTGGGTTGGGTGGTTGGGTTGTTGGGTTGGGTTGAGTGGTTGGGTTGTTGGGTTGGGTTGGATGGTTGGGCTGTTGGGTTGTTGGGTTGGGTGGTTGGGTTGTTGCATTGTTGGTTTGGGTTGGGTGAATGGGTTGGGTTGTTGGGTTGGGTTGAGTGGTTGGGTTCTTGGGTGGGGTGGTTGGGTTGTTGGGTTGGCTTGTTGGGTTCGGTGGTTGGGTTGTTGGGTTGGGTTGGATGGTTGGGTTGATGGGTTGGGTTTTTTGGTTTGGGTTGGGTGGTTGGGTTGTTGGATTGGGTTGAGTAGTTGGGTTGGGTGGATGGGTTGGATGGTTGGGTTGTTGGGTTGGCTGGTTGGTTTGTTGGGTTGGGTTGAGTGGTTGGGTTGTTGAGTTAGTTGGGTGGTTGGGTTGTTGGGTTGGGTGGTTGGGTTGTTGGTTGGGTTGTTGGGTTGGGCTGGGTGGTTTGGTTACTGGGTTGGGTTGGATGGTTGGGTTGTTGGGTTGGGTTGGGTGGTTGGAGTTTTTGGGTTGGGTTGAGTGGTTGGGTTGTTGGGTTGGGTTGGGTGGTTGGGTTGTTTGGTTGGGTTGGGTTGGGTGGTTGGGTTGTTGGGTTGGGTTGATTGGTTGGGTTGGGTGGATGGGTTGGCTGGTTGGTTTGTTGGGTTGGGTTGAGTGGTTGGGTTGTTGGGTTAGTTGGGTGGTTGGGTTGTTGGGTTGGGTGGTTGGGTTGTTCGTTGGGTTGGGTTGTTGGGTTGGGCTGGGTGGTTTGGTTACTGGGTTGGGTTGGATGGTTGGGTTGTTGGGTTGGGTTGGGTGGTTGGATTTTTTGGGTTGGGTGGATGGGTTGGATGGTTGGGTTGTTGGGTTGGGTGGTTGAGTTTTGTTGTTGGGTTGGGTGGTTGGGTTGGCTGGTTGGGTTGTTGGGTTGGGTTGGGTGGTTGGGTTGTTGGGTTGGGTGCTTAGGTTGTTGGGTTGGGTTGTTGGGTTGGGTTGTTGGGTTGGGTGGTTGGGTTGGGTTGTTGGGTTGTGGGTTGGGTGGTTGGGTTGTTGGGTTGGGTGGTTGGGTTGTTGGGTTGGCTTGTTGGGTTGGGTGTTTTGGTTGTTGGCTAGGGTGGTTGGGTTGTTGGGTTGGCTTGTTGGGTTGGGTGGTTGGGTTGTTGGTTTGGGTTGGGTGGTTGGATTTTTTGGGTTGGGTTGGGTGGTTGGGTTGTTGGGTTCGGTTTTGGGTTGGGTGGTTGGGTTGGGTTATTGGGTTGTTGGGTTGGGTGGTTGGGTTGTCGGGTTGTTGGTTTGGGTTGGGTGGTTGGGTTTGGGTTGGGTTAGGTTGTTGGGTTGGATGGTTGGGTTGCAGGGTTGTGTTGGATTGTTGCATTGTTGGGTTGGGTGGTTGTGTTGTTGGGTTGGGTTGGATGGTTGGGTTGTTGGGTTGGGTTGGGTGGTTGGGCTGTTGGGTTGTTGGGTTGGGTGGTTGGGTGGTTGGGTTGTTGCATTGTTGGTTTGGGTTGGGTGGTTGGGTTGTTGGGTTGGGTTGAGTGGTTGGGTTCTTGGGTGGGGTTGTTGGGTTGTTGGGTTGGCTTGTTGGGTTCGGTGGTTGGGTTGTTGGCTTGGGTGGTTGGGTTGTTGGGTTGGCTTGTTGGGTTGGGTGGTTGGGTTGGGTGGTTCGGTTGTTAGGTTGGGTTGCCGGGCTGGATAGATGGGATGTTGGGTTGGGTTGTTGGGTTGGGTGGTTGGGTTGTTGGTTTGGGTTGGGTGGTTGGATGTTTTGGGTTGGGTTGTGTGATTGTTGGGTTGGGTTGAGTGGTTGGGTTGTTGGGTTGGGTGGTTGGGTTGTTGGGTTGGGTTGGGTGGTTGGGTTGTTGGGTTGGGTTGTTGGTTTGGGTTGGGTGGTTGGGTTGTTGGATTGGGTTGAGTGGTTGGGTTGTTGGGTTGGGTGGATGGGTTGGATGGTTGGGTTGTTGGGTTGGGTTGAGTGGTTGGATTGTTGGGTTGGGTTGGGTGGTTGGGTGGGGTGGTTGGGTTGTTGGGTTGGTGGTTGGGTTGTTGGTTGGGTTGGGTGGTTGGGTTGTTGGGTTGGCTTGTTGGGTTGGGTGGTTGGGTTGTTGGTTTGGGTTGGGTGGTTGGATTTTTTGGGTTGGGTTGGGTTGTTGGGTTGTTGGGTTGGGTGGTTGGGTTGGCTGGTTGGTTTGTTGGGTTGGGTTGGATGGTTGGGCTATTGGGTTGGGTTGGGTTGAGTGGTTGGGTTGTGTTGGGTGGTTGGGTTGTTGGGTTGTTGAGTTGGGTTGGGTGGATGGGTTGTTGGGCTGGCTTGTTGGGTTGTTTGGTTGGGTTGTTGGCTTGGGTGGTTGGGTTGTTGGGTTCGCTTGTTGGGTTGGGTGGTTGGGTTGTTAGGTTGGGTATTTGGGTTGGATGGATGGGATGTTGGGTTGGGTGGTTGGTTTGGGTTAGGTGGTGGAATTTTTGGGTTGGGTTATGTGGTTGGGTTGTTGGGTTGGGTTGAGTGGTTGGTTTGTTGGGTTGGCTTGTTGGGTTGGGTGTGTTGGTTGTTGGCTAGGGTGGTTTGAGTGGTTGGGTTGAGTGGTTGGGTTGGGTGGATGGGTTGGATGGTTGGGTTGTTGGGTTGGGTGGTTGGGTTGTTGGGTTGGGTGGTTGGGTTGTTGGGTTGGGTGCTTAGGTTGTTGGGTTGGGTTGGGTGGTTGGGTTGTTGGGTTGGGTGGTTGGGTTGTTGGGTTTGGTTGTTGGGTTGTGTGGTTTAATTGTTGGGTTGGGTGGTTGGGTTGGGTTGGGCTGGGTTGTTGGGATGTTGGGTTGGGTTGTTGGGTTCGGTGGTTGGGTTGTTGGTTTGGGTTGGGTGGTTGGATTTTTTGGGTTGGGTTGGGTGGTTGGGTTGAGTGGTTGGGTTGTTGGGTTGGGTTGGGTTGTTGGGTTGGGTTGGATGGTTGGGCTGTTGGGTTGTTGGGTTGGGTGGTTGGGTGGTTGGGTTGTTGCATTGTTGGTTTGGGTTGGGTGGTTGGGTTGTTGGGTTTGGTTGAGTGGTTGGGTTCTTGGGTGGGGTGGTTGGGTTGGTGCATTGGCTTGTTGGGTTCGGTGGTTGGGTTGTTGGCTTGGGTGGTTGGGTTGTTGGGTTGGCTTGTTGGGTTGGGTGGTTGGGTTGGGTGGTTGGGTTGTTAGGTTGGGTTGCCGGGCTGGATAGATGGGATGTTGGGTTGGGTTGTTGGGTTGGGTGGATGGGTTGGATGGTTGGGTTGTTGGGTTGGGTGGTTGGGTTGTTGGGTTTTGTTGTTGGGTTGGGTGGTTAGGTTGGCTGGTTGGTTTGTTGGGTTGGGTTGGATGGTTGGGCTGTTGGGTTGGGTTGGGTTGAGTGGTTGGGTTGTTGGGTTGTGTTGGGTGGTTGGGTTGTTGGGTTGGGTTGTTGGGTTGTTGAGTTGGCTTGGGTGGTTGGGTTGTTGGGTTGGCTTGTTGGGTTGTTAGGTTGGGTTGCTGGGCTGGATGGATGGGATGTTGGGTTGGGTTGTTGGGTTGTTGGCTTGGGTGGTTGGGTTGTTGGGTTCGCTTGTTGGGTTGGGTGGTTGGGTTGTTGGGTTGGCTTGTTGGGTTGGGTGTTTTGGTTGTTGACTAGGGTGGTTGGGTTGTTGGGTTGGCTTGTTGGGTTGGGTGGTTGGGTTGTTGGTTTGGGTTGGGTGGTTGGATTTTTTGGGTTGGGTTGGGTGGTTGTGTTGTTGGGTTGGCTTGTTGGGTTGGGTGTTTTGGTTGTTGGCTAGGGTGGTTGGGTTGTTGGGTTGGCTTGTTGGGTTGGGTGGTTGGGTTGTTGGTTTGGGTTGGGTGGTTGGATTTTTTGGGTTGGGTTGGGTGGTTGGGTTGTCGGGTTGTTGGTTTGGGTTGGGTGGTTGGGTTGTTGGGTCGGGTTAGGTTGTTGGGTTGGATGGTTGGGTTGTTGGGTTGTGTTGGATGGTTGTGTTGTTGGGTTGGGTGGTTGTGTTGTTGGGCTGGGTTGGATGGTTGGGTTGTTGGGTTGGTGTGGTTGTTGGGTTGGGTTGTTGGTTTGGGTTGGGTGGTTGGGTTGTTGGGTTGGGTTGAGTGGTTGGGTTGTTGGGTTGGGTTGTTGGGTTGTTGGGTTGGGTGGTTGGGTTGTCGGGTTGTTGGTTTGGGTTGGGTGGTTGGGTTGTTGGGTCGGGTTAGGTTGTTGGGTTGGATGGTTGGGTTGTTGGGTTGTGTTGGATGGTTGCGTTGTTGGGATGGGTGGTTGTGTTGTTGGGTTGGGTTGGATGGTTGGGTTGTTGGGTTGGGTTGGTTGGTGTGGTTGTTGGGTTGGGTTGTTGGTTTGGGTTGGGTGGTTGGGTTGTTGGGTTGGGTTGAGTGGTTGGGTTGTTGGGTTGGGTGGATGGGTTGGATGGTTGGGTTGTTGGGTTGGATGGTTGGATTGTTGAGTTTTGTTGTTGGGTTGGGTCGTTGGGTTGGCTGGTTGGTTTGTTGGGTTGGGTTGAGTGGTTGGGTTGTTGGGTTGGGTTGTTAGGTGGGGTTGTTGGGATGTTGGGTTGGGTTGTTCGGTTCGGTGGTTGGGTTGTTGGTTTTTGTTGGGTGGTTGGATTTTTTGGGTTGGGTTGGGTGGTTGGGTTGTTGGGTTGGGTTGTTGGGTTGGGTTGTTGGGTTGGGTTGGATGGTTGGGCTGTTGGGTTGTTGGGTTGGGTGGTTGGGTGGTTGGGTTGTTGCATTGTTGGTTTGGGTTGGGTGATTGGGTTGGGTTGTTGGGTTGAGTTGTTGGGTTGGGTTGAGTGGTTGGGTTCTTGGGTGGGGTGGTTGGGTTGTTGGGTTGGCTTGTTGGGTTCGGTGGTTGGGTTGTTGGGTTGGGTTGGATGGTTGGGTTGATGGGTTGGGTTGTTGGTTTGGGTTGGGTGGTTGGGTTGTTGGATTGGCTGGTTGGTTTGTTGGGTTGGGTTGAGTGGTTGGGTTGTTGGGTTAGTTGGGTGGTAGGGTTGTTGGGTTGGGTTGAGTGGTTGGGTTGTTGGGTTGGGTGGATGGGTTGGATGGTTGGGTTGTTGGGTTGGGTGGTTGAGTTTTGTTGTTGGGTTGTTGGGTTGGGCTGGGTGGTTTGGTTACTGCGTTGGGTTGGATGGTTGGGTTGTTGGGTTGGGTTGGGTGGTTGGATTTTTTGGGTTGGGTTGGGTGGTTGGGTTGTTGGGTTGGGTTGGGTGGTAGGGTTGTTGGGTTGGGTTGAGTGGTTGGGTTGTTGGGTTGGGTGGATGGGTTGGATGGTTGGGTTGTTGGGTTGGGTGGTTGAGTTTTGTTGATGGGTTGGGTGGTTGGGTTGGCTGGTTGGTTTGTTGGGTTGGGTTGAGTGGTTGGGTCGTTGGGTTGGGTTGGGTGGTTGGGTTGTTGGGTTGGGTGCTTAGGTTGTTGGGTTGGGTTGGGTTGTTGGGTTGGGTGGTTGGGTTGGGTTGTTGGGTTGTGGGTTGGGTGGTTGGGTTGTTGGGTTGGGTGGTTGGGTTGTTGGGTTGGCTTGTTGGGTTGGGTGTTTTGGTTGTTGGCTAGGGTGGTTGGGTTGTTGGGTTGGCTTGTTGGGTTGGGTGGTTGGGTTGTTGGTTTGGGTTGGGTGGTTGGATTTTTTGGGTTGGGTGGTTGGGTTGTTGGGTTCGGTTTTGGGTTGGGTTATTGGGTTGTTGGGTTGGGTGGTTGGGTTGTCGGGTTGTTGGTTTGGGTTGGGTGGTTGGGTTTGGGTTGGGTTAGGTTGTTGGGTTGGATGGTTGGGTTGCTGGGTTGTGTTGGATTGTTGCATTGTTGGGTTGGGTGGTTGTGTTGTTGGGTTGGGTTGGTTGGGTTGTTGGGTTGGGTTGGGTGGTTGGGCTGTTGGGTTGTTGGGTTGGGTGGTTGGGTGGTTGGGTTGTTTATTGTTGGTTTGGGTTGGGTGGTTGGGTTGTTGGGTTGGGTTGAGTGGTTGGGTTCTTGGGTGGGGTGGTTGGGTTGTTGGGTTGGCTTGTTGGGTTCGGTGGTTGGGTTGTTGGCTTGGGTGGTTGGGTTGTTGGGTTGGCTTGTTGGGTTGGGTGGTTGGGTTGGGTGGTTCGGTTGTTAGGTTGGGTTGCCGGGCTGGATAGATGGGATGTTGGGTTGGGTTGTTGGGTTGGGTGGTTGGGTTGTTGGTTTGGGTTGGGTGGTTGGATGTTTTGGGTTGGGTGGTTGGATTGTTGGGTTGGGTTGAGTGGTTGGGTTGTTGGGTTGGGTGGTTGGGTTGTTGGGTTGGGTTGGGTGGTTGGGTTGTTGGTTTGGGTTGGGTGGTTGGGTTGTTGGATTGGGTTGAGTGGTTGGGTTGTTGGGTTGGGTGGATGGGTTGGATGGTTGGGTTGTTGGGTTGGGTTGAGTGGTTGGATTGTTGGGTTGGGTTGGGTTGGGTGGTTGGGTGGGGTGGTTGGGTTGTTGGGTTGGTGGTTGGGTTGTTGGTTGGGTTGGGTGGTTGGGTTGTTGGTTGGCTTGTTGGGTTGGGTGGTTGGGTTGTTGGTTTGGGTTGGGTGGTTGGATTTTTTGGGTTGGGTTGGGTTGGGTTGTTGGGTTGTTGGGTTGTTGGGTTGGGTGGTTGGGTTGGCTGGTTGGTTTGTTGGGTTGGGTTGGATGGTTGGGCTGTTGGGTTGGGTTGGGTTGAGTGGTTGGGTTGTGTTGGGTGGTTGGGTTGTTGGGTTGGGTTGTTGGGTTGTTGAGTTGGGTTGGGTGGATGGGTTGTTGGGCTGGCTTGTTGGGTTGTTTGGTTGGGTTGTTGGCTTGGGTGGTTGGGTTGTTGGGTTCGCTTGTTGGGTTGGGTGGTTGGGTTGTTAGGTTGGGTATTTGGGTTGGATGGATGGGATGTTGGGTTGGGTGGTTGGTTTGGGTTAGGTGGTGGAATTTTTGGGTTGGGTTATGTGGTTGGGTTGTTGGGTTGGGTTGAGTGGTTGGGTTGTTGGGTTGGCTTGTTGGGTTGGGTGTGTTGGTTGTTGGCTAGGGTGGTTTGAGTGGTTGGGTTGAGTGGTTGGGTTGGGTGGATGGGTTGGATGGTTGGGTTGTTGGGTTGGGTGGTTGGGTTGTTGAGTTTTGTTGTTGGGTCGGGTGGTTGGGTTGGCTGGTTGGTTTGTTGGGTTGGGTTGAGTGGTTGGGTTGTTAGGTTGGGTTGCGTGGTTGGGTTGTTTGGTTGGGTTGGGTGGTTGGGTTGTTGGGTTGGGTGCTTAGGTTGTTGGGTTGGGTTGGGTGGTTGGGTTGTTGGGTTGGGTGGTTGGGTTGTTGGGTTTGGTTGTTGGGTTGTGTGGTTTAATTGTTGGGTTGGGTGGTTGGGTTGGGTTGGGCTGGGTTGTTGGGATGTTGGGTTGGGTTGTTGGGTTCGGTGGTTGGGTTGTTGGTTTGGGTTGGGTGGTTGGATTTTTTGGGTTGGGTTGAGTGGTTGGGTTGTTGGGTTGGGTTGGGTTGTTGGGTTGGGTTGGATGGTTGGGCTGTTGGGTTGTTGGGTTGGGTGGTTGGGTGGTTGGGTTGTTGCATTGTTGGTTTGGGTTGGGTGGTTGGGTTGTTGGGTTTGGTTGAGTGGTTGGGTTCTTGGGTGGGGTGGTTGGGTTGGTGCATTGGCTTGTTGGGTTCGGTGGTTGGGTTGTTGGCTTGGGTGGTTGGGTTGTTGGGTTGGCTTGTTGGGTTGGGTGGTTGGGTTGGGTGGTTGGGTTAGGTTGGGTTGCCGGGCTGGATAGATGGGATGTTGGGTTGTTGGGTTGGGTGGATGGGTTGGATGGTTGGGTTGTTGGGTTGGGTGGTTGGGTTGTTGGGTTTTGTTGTTGGGTTGGGTGGTTAGGTTGGCTGGTTGGTTTGTTGGGTTGGGTTGGATGGTTGGGCTGTTGGGTTGGGTTGGGTTGAGTGGTTGGGTTGTTGGGTTGTGTTGGGTGGTTGGGTTGTTGGGTTGGGTTGTTGGGTTGTTGATTTGGCTTGGGTGGTTGGGTTGTTGGGTTGGCTTGTTGGGTTGTTAGGTTGGGTTGCTGGGCTGGATGGATGGGATGTTGGGTTGGGTTGTTGGGTTGTTGGCTTGGGTGGTTGGGTTGTTGGGTTCGCTTGTTGGGTTGGGTGGTTGGGTTGTTGGGTTGGCTTGTTGGGTTGGGTGGTTGGGTTGTTGGTTTGGGTTGGGTGGTTGGATTTTTTGGGTTGGGTTGGGTGGTTGTGTTGTTGGGTTGGCTTGTTGGGTTGGGTGTTTTGGTTGTTGGCTAGGGTGGTTGGGTTGTTGGGTTGGCTTGTTGGGTTGGGTGGATGGGTTGTTGGTTTGGGTTGGGTGGTTGGATTTTTTGGGTTGGGTTGGGTGGTTGGGTTGTCGGGTTGTTGGTTTGGGTTGGGTGGTTGGGTTGTTGGGTCGGGTTAGGTTGTTGGGTTGGATGGTTGGGTTGTTGGGTTGTGTTGGATGGTTGTGTTGTTGGGTTGGGTGGTTGTGTTGTTGGGCTGGGTTGGATGGTTGGGTTGTTGGGTTGGTGTGGTTGTTGGGTTGGGTTGTTGGTTTGGGTTGGGTGGTTGGGTTGTTGGGTTGGGTTGAGTGGTTGGGTTGTTGGGTTGGGTTGTTGGGTTGTTGGGTTGGGTGGTTGGGTTGTCGGGTTGTTGGTTTGGGTTGGGTGGTTGGGTTGTTGGGTCGGGTTAGGTTGTTGGGTTGGATGGTTGGGTTGTTGGGTTGTGTTGGATGGTTGCGTTGTTGGGATGGGTGGTTGTGTTGTTGGGTTGGGTTGGATGGTTGGGTTGTTGGGTTGGGTTGGTTGGTGTGGTTGTTGGGTTGGGTTGTTGGTTTGGGTTGGGTGGTTGGGTTGTTGGGTTGGGTTGAGTGGTTGGGTTGTTGGGTTGGGTGGATGGGTTGGATGGTTGGGTTGTTGGGTTGGATGGTTGGATTGTTGAGTTTTGTTGTTGGGTTGGGTCGTTGGGTTGGCTGGTTGGTTTGTTGGGTTGGGTTGAGTGGTTGGGTTGTTGGGTTGGGTTGTTAGGTTGGGTTGTTGGGATGTTGGGTTGGGTTGTTCGGTTCGGTGGTTGGGTTGTTGGTTTTTGTTGGGTGGTTGGATTTTTTGGGTTGGGTTGGGTGGTTGGGTTGTTGGGTTGGGTTGAGTGGTTGGGTTGGGTTGTTGGGTTGGGTTGGATGGTTGGGCTGTTGGGTTGTTGGGTTGGGTGGTTGGGTGGTTGGGTTGTTGCATTGTTGGTTTGGGTTGGGTTGTTGGGTTGGGTTGTTGGGTTGGGTTGAGTGGTTGGGTTCTTGGGTGGGGTGGTTGGGTTGTTGGGTTGGCTTGTTGGGTTCGGTGGTTGGGTTGTTGGGTTGGGTTGGATGGTTGGGTTGATGGGTTGGGTTGTTGGTTTGGGTTGGGTGGTTGGGTTGTTGGATTGGCTGGTTGGTTTGTTGGGTTGGGTTGAGTGGTTGGGTTGTTGGGTTAGTTGGGTGGTTGGGTTGTTGGGTTGGGTGGTTGGGTTGTTGGTTGGGTTGGGTTGTTGGGTTGGGCTGGGTGGTTTGGTTACTGGGTTGGGTTGGATGGTTGGGTTGTTGGGTTGGGTTGGGTGGTTGGATTTTTTGGGTTGGGTTGGGTGGTTGGGTTGTTGGGTTGGGTTGGGTGGTAGGGTTGTTGGGTTGGGTTGAGTGGTTGGGTTGTTGGGTTGGGTGGATGGGTTGGATGGTTGGGTTGTTGGGTTGGGTGGTTGGGTTGTTGAGTTTTGTTGTTGGGTTGGGTGGTTGGGTTGGCGGTTGGTTTGTTGGGTTGGGTTGAGTGGTTGGGTTGTTGGGTTGGGTTGGGTGGTTGGGTTGTTTGGTTGGGTTGGGTGGTTGGGTTGTTGGGTTGGGTTGGGTTGTTGGGTTGGGTTGTTGGGTTGGGTTGGGTGGTTGGGTTGTTGGGTTGGCTTGTTGGGTTGGGTGTTTTGGTTGTTGGCTAGGGTGGTTGGGTTGTTGGGTTGGCTTGTTGGGTTGGGTGGTTGGGTTGTCGGTTTGGGTTGGGTGGTTGGATTTTTTGGGTTGGGTGGTTGGGTTGGGTTATTGGGTTGTTGGGTTGGGTGGTTGGGTTGTCAGGTTGTTGGTTTGGGTTGGGTGGTTGGGTTGTTGGGTTGGGTTGAGTGGTCGGGTTGTTGGGTTGGGTGGATGGGTTGGATGGTTGGGTTGTTGGGTTGGATGGTTGGATTGTTGAGTTTTGTTGTTGGGTTGGGTGGTTGGGTTGGCTGGTTGGTTTGTTTGGTTGGGTTGAGTGGTTGGGTTGTTGGGTTGGGTTGGTAGGTTGGGTTGTTGGGATGTTGGGTTGGGTTGTTGGGTTCGGTGGTTGGGTTGTTGGTTTGGGTTGGGTGGTTGGATTTTTTGGGTTGGGTTGGGTGGTTGGGTTGAGTGGTTGGATTGTTGGGTTGGGTTGGATGTTTGGGCTGTTGGGTTGTTGGGTTGGGTGGTTGGGTTGTTGCATTGTTGGTTTGGGTTGGGTGGTTGGGTTGTTGGTTTGGGTTGAGTGGTTGGGTTCTTGGGTGGGGTGGTTGGGTTGTTGGGTTGGCTTGTTGGGTTCGGTGGTTGGGTTGCTGGCTTGGGTGGTTGAGTTGTTGGGTTGGCTTGTTGTGTTGGGAGGTTGGGTTGGGTGGTTGGGTTGTTAGGTTGGGTTGCCGGGCTGGATAGATGGGATGTTGGGTTGGGTTGTTGGGCTGGGTGGTTGGGTTGTTGGTTTGGGTTGGGTGGTTGGATGTTTTGGGTTGGGTGGTTGGATTGTTGGGTTGGGTTGAGTGGTTGGGTTGTTGGGTTGGGTGGTTGGGTTGTTGGGTTGGGTTGGATGGTTGGGTTGGGTGGTTGGGTTGTTGGGTTGGGTTGTTGGTTTGAGTTGGGTGGTTGGGTTGTTGGATTGGGTTGAGTGGTTGGGTTGTTGGGTTGGGTGGATGGGTTGGATGTTTGGGTTGTTGGGTTGGGTTGAGTGGTTGGGTTGTTGGGTTGGGTTGGGTAGTTGGGTGGGGTGGTTGGGTTGTTGGGTTGGTGGTTGGGTTGTTGGTTGGGTTGGGTGGTTGGGTTGTTAGGTTGGCTTGTTGGGTTGGGTGGTTGGGTTGTTGGTTTGGGTTGGGTGGTTGGATTTTTTGGGTTGGGTTGGGTGGTTGGGTTGTTGAGTTGTTGGGTTGGGTTGGGTTGGGTTGAGTGGTTGGGTTGTGTTGGGTGGTTGGGTTGTTGGGTTGGGTTGTTGGGTTCGCTTGTTGGGTTGGGTGGTTGGGTTGTTAGGTTGGGTATTTGGGTTGGGTGGATGGGATGTTGGGTTGGGTTGTTGGGTTGGGTGGTTGGTTTGGGTTGGGTGGTTGGATTTTTTGGGTTGGGTTATGTGGTTGGGTTGTTGGGTTGGGTTGTTGGGTTGGCTTGTTGGGTTGGGTGTTTTGGTTGTTGGCTAGGGTTGTTTGAGTGGTTGGGTGGATTGGTTGGATGGTTGGGTTGTTGGGTTGGGTGGTTGGGTTGTTGAGTTTTGTTGTTGGGTTGAGTGGTTGGGTTGGCTGGTTGGTTAGCTGGGTTGGGTTGAGTGGTTGGGTTGTTTGGTTGGGTTGGGTGGTTGGGTTTTTTGGTTGGGTTGGGTGGTTGGGTTGTTGGGTTGGGTGGTTGGGTTGTTGGGTTGGGTGCTTAGGTTGTTGGGTTGGGTTGGTTGGTTGGGTTGTTGGGTTGGGTGGCTGGGTTGTTAGGTTGAGTTGTTGGGTTGGGTGGATGGGATGTTGGGTTGGGTTGAGTGGTTGGGTTGTTGGGTTGGCTTGTTGGGTTGGGTGTTTTGGTTTGGGCTAGGGTTGTTGGGTTGGCTTGTTGGGTTGGGTGGTTGGGTTGTTGGTTTGGGTGGTTGGATTTTTTGGGTTGGGTTGGGTGGTTGGGTTGTTGGGTTGGCTTGTTGGGTTGGGTGTTTTGGTTGTTGGCTAGGGTGGTTGGGTTGTTGGGTTGGCTTGTTGGGTTGGGTGGTTGGGTTGTTGGTTTGGGTTGGGTGGTTGGATTTTTTGGGTTGGGTTGGGTGGTTGGGTTGTTGGGTTCGGTTGTTCGGTTGGGTGGTTGGGTTGGGTTATTGGGTTGTTGGGTTGGGTGGTTGGGTTGTCGGGTTGTTGGTTTGGGTTGGGTGGTTGGGTTGTTGGGTTGGGTTAGGTTGTTGGGTTGGATGGTTGGGTTGTTGGGTTGTGTTGGATGGTTGCATTGTTGGGTTGGGTGGTTGTGTTGTTGGGTTGGGTTGGATGGTTGGGTTGTTGGGTTGGGTTGGGTGGTTGGGTTGTTGGGTGGTTGGGTTGTTGGGTTGGGTTGAGTGGTTGGGTTGTTGGGTTGGGTGGATGGGTTGGATGGTTGGGTTGTTGGGTTGGATGGTTGGATTGTTGAGTTTTGTTGTTGGGTTGGGTGGTTGGGTTGGCTGGTTGGTTTGTTGGGTTGGGTTGAGTGGTTGGGTTGTTGGGTTGGGTTGTTAGGTTGGGTGTTTGGGATGTTGGGTTGGGCTGTTGGGTTCGGTGGTTGGGTTGTTAGTTTGGGTTGTGTGGTTGGATTTTTTGGGTTGGGTTGGGTGGTTGGGTTGAGTGGTTGGGTGGTTGGGTGGTTGGGTTGTTGCATTGTTTGGGTTGGGTGGTTGGGTTGTTGGGTTGGGTTGAGTGGTTGGGTTCTTGGGTGGGGTGGTTGGGTTGTTGGGTTGGCTTGTTGGGTTCAGTGGTTGGGTTGGCTTGGGTGGTTGGGTTGTTGGGTTGGCTTGTTGGGTTGGGTGGTTGGGTTGGGTGGTTTGGTTGTTAGGTTGGGTTGCCGGGCTGGATAGATGGGATGTTGGGTTGGGTTGTTGGGTTGGGTGGTTCGGATGTTGGTTTGGGTTGGGTGGTTGGATGTTTTGGGTTGGGTGGTTGGATTGTTGGGTTGGGTTGAGTGGTTGGTTTGTTGGGTTGGATGGTTGGGTTGTTGGGTTGGGTTGGATGGTTGGGTTGGGTTGGGTGGTTGGGTTGTTGGATTGGGTTGTTGGTTTGGGTTGGGTGGTTGGGTTGTTGGATTGGGTTGAGTGTTTGGGTTGTTGGGTTGGGTGGATGGGTTGGATGGTTGGGTTGTTGGGTTGGGTTGAGTGGTTGGATTGTTGGGTTGGGTTGGGTTGGGTGGTTGGGTGGGGTGGTTGGGTTGTTGGGTTGGTGGTTGGGTTGTTGGTTGGGTTGGGTGGTTGGGTTGTTGGGTTGGCTTGTTGGGTTGGGTGGTTGGGTTGTTGGTTTGGGTTGGGTGGTTGGATTTTTTGGGTTGGGTTGGGTTGTTGGGTTGGGTTGGGTGGTTGGGTTGTCTGGTTGGTTTGTTGGGTTGGGTTGGATGGTTGGGCTGTTGGGTTGGGTTGGGTTGAGTGGTTGGGTTGTGTTGGGTGGTTGGGTTGTTGGGTTGGGTTGTTGGGTTGTTGAGTTGGGTTGGGTGGATGGGTTGTTGGGTTGGCTTGTTGGGTTGTTTGGTTGGGTTGTTGGCTTGGGTGGTTGGGTTGTTGGGTTCGCTTGTTGGGTTGGGTGGTTGGGTTGTTAGGTTGGGTATTTGGGTTGGGTGGATGGGATGTTGGGTTGGGTTGTTGGGTTGGGTGGTTGGTTTGGGTTGGGTGGTTGGATTTTTTGGGTTGCGTTATGTGGTTGGGTTGTTGGGTTGGGTTGAGTGGTTGGGTTGTTGGGTTGGCTTGTTGGGTTGGGTGTTTTGGTTGTTGGCTAGGGTGGTTTGAGTGGTTGGGTTGAGTGGTTGGGTTGGGTGGATGGGTTGGATGGTTGGGTTGTTGGGTTGGGTGGTTACGTTGTTGAGTTTTGTTGTTGGGTCGGGTGGTTGGGTTGGCTGGTTGGTTTGTTGGGTTGGGTTGAGTGGTTGGGTTGTTCGGTTGGGTTGGGTGGTTGGGTTGTTTGGTTGGGTTGGGTGGTTGGGTTGTTGGGTTGAGTGGTTGGGTTGTTGGGTTGGGTGCTTAGGTTGTTAGGTTGGGTTGGGTGGTTGGATTGTTGGGTTGGGTTGAGTGGTTGGTTTGTTGGGTTGGGTGGTTGGGTTGTTGGGTTGGGTTGGATGGTTGGGTTGGGTTGGGTGGTTGGGTTTTTGGATTGGGTTGTTGGTTTGGGTTGGGTGGTTGGGTTGTTGGATTGGGTTGAGTAGTTGGGTTGTTGGGTTGGGTGGATGGGTTGGATGGTTGGGTTGTTGGGTTGGGTTGAGTGGTTGGATTGTTGGGTTGGGTTGGGTTGGGTGGTTGGGTGGGGTGGTTGGGTTGTTGGGTTGGTGGTTGGGTTGTTGGTTGGGTTGGGTGGTTGGGTTGTTGGGTTGGGTTGAGTGGTTGGGTTGTTGGGTTGGGTGGATGGGTTGGATGGTTGGGTTGTTGGGTTGGGTGGTTGGGTTGTTGAGTTTTGTTGTTGGGTTGGGTGGTTGGGTTGGCGGTTGGTTTGTTGGGTTGGGTTGAGTGGTTGGGTTGTTGGGTTGGGTTGGGTGGTTGGGTTGTTTGGTTGGGTTGGGTGGTTGGGTTGTTGGGTTGGGTGCTTAGGTTGTTGGGTTGGGTTGTTGGGTTGGGTGGTTGGGTTGGGTTGTTGGGTTGTGGGTTGGGTGGTTGGGTTGTTGGGTTGGGTTGGGTGGTTGGGTTGTTGGGTTGGCTTGTTGGGTTGGGTGTTTTGGTTGTTGGCTAGGGTGGTTGGGTTGTTGGGTTGGCTTGTTGGGTTGGGTGGTTGGGTTGTCGGTTTGGGTTGGGTGGTTGGATTTTTTGGGTTGGGTGGTTGGGTTGGGTTATTGGGTTGTTGGGTTGGGTGGTTGGGTTGTCAGGTTGTTGGTTTGGGTTGGGTGGTTGGGTTGTTGGGTTGGGTTAGGTTGTTGGGTTGGATGGATTGGTTGCTGGGTTGTGTTGGATTGTTGCATTGTTGGGTTGGGTGGTTGTGTTGGGTTGGGTTGGATGGTTGGGTTGTTGGGTTGGGTTGGGTGGTTGGGTTGTTGGGTTGGGTTGTTGGTTTGGGTTGGGTGGTTGGGTTGTTGGGTTGGGTTGAGTGGTTGGGTTGTTGGGTTGGGTGGATGGGTTGGATGGTTGGGTTGTTGGGTTGGATGGTTGGATTGTTGAGTTTTGTTGTTGGGTTGGGTGGTTGGGTTGGCTGGTTGGTTTGTTTGGTTGGGTTGAGTGGTTGGGTTGTTGGGTTGGGTTGGTAGGTTGGGTTGTTGGGATGTTGGGTTGGGTTGTTGGGTTCGGTGGTTGGGTTGTTGGTTTGGGTTGGGTGGTTGGATTTTTTGGGTTGGGTTGGGTGGTTGGGTTGAGTGGTTGGGTTCTTGGGTGGGGTGGTTGGGTTGTTGGGTTGGCTTGTTGGGTTCGGTGGTTGGGTTGCTGGCTTGGGTGGTTGAGTTGTTGGGTTGGCTTGTTGTGTTGGGAGGTTGGGTTGGGTGGTTGGGTTGTTAGGTTGGGTTGCCGGGCTGGATAGATGGGATGTTGGGTTGGGTTGTTGGGCTGGGTGGTTGGGTTGTTGGTTTGGGTTGGGTGGTTGGATGTTTTGGGTTGGGTGGTTGGATTGTTGGGTTGGGTTGAGTGGTTGGGTTGTTGGGTTGGGTGGTTGGGTTGTTGGGTTGGGTTGGATGGTTGGGTTGGGTTGGGTGGTTGGGTTGTTGGGTTGGGTTGTTGGTTTGAGTTGGGTGGTTGGGTTGTTGGATTGGGTTGAGTGGTTGGGTTGTTGGGTTGGGTGGATGGGTTGGATGGTTGGGTTGTTGGGTTGGGTTGAGTGGTTGGGTTGTTGGGTTGGGTTGGGTAGTTGGGTGGGGTGGTTGGGTTGTTGGGTTTGCGGTTGGGTTGTTGGTTGGGTTGGGTGGTTGGGTTGTTAGGTTGGCTTGTTGGGTTGGGTGGTTGGGTTGTTGGTTTGGGTTGGGTGGTTGGATTTTTTGGGTTGGGTTGTTGAGTTGTTGGGTTGGGTTGGGTTGGGTTGAGTGGTTGGGTTGTGTTGGGTGGTTGGGTTGTTGGGTTGGGTTGTTGGGTTCGCTTGTTGGGTTGGGTGGTTGGGTTGTTAGGTTGGGTATTTGGGTTGGGTGGATGGGATGTTGGGTTGGGTTGTTGGGTTGGGTGGTTGGTTTGGGTTGGGTGGTTGGATTTTTTGGGTTGGGTTATGTGGTTGGGTTGTTGGGTTGGGTTGTTGGGTTGGCTTGTTGGGTTGGGTGTTTTGGTTGTTGGCTAGGGTTGTTTGAGTGGTTGGGTGGATTGGTTGGATGGTTGGGTTGTTGGGTTGGGTGGTTGGGTTGTTGAGTTTTGTTGTTGGGTTGGGTGGTTGGGTTGGCTGGTTGGTTAGTTGGGTTGGGTTGAGTGGTTGGGTTGTTTGGTTGGGTTGGGTGGTTGGGTTTTTTGGTTGGGTTGGGTGGTTGGGTTGTTGGGTTGGGTGGTTGGGTTGTTGGGTTGGGTGCTTAGGTTGTTGGGTTGGGTTGGTTGGTTGGGTTGTTGGGTTGGGTGGCTGGGTTGTTAGGTTGGGTTGTTGGGTTGGGTGGATGGGATGTTGGGTTGGGTTGAGTGGTTGGGTTGTTGGGTTGGCTTGTTGGGTTGGGTGTTTTGGTTTTGGCTAGGGTTGTTGGGTTGGCTTGTTGGGTTGGGTGGTTGGGTTGTTGGTTTGGGTGGTTGGATTTTTTGGGTTGGGTTGGGTGGTTGGGTTGTTGGGTTCGGTTGTTCGGTTGGGTGGTTGGGTTGGGTTATTGGGTTGTTGGGTTGGGTGGTTGGGTTGTCAGGTTGTTGGTTTGGGTTGGGTGGTTGGGTTGTTGGGTTGGGTTAGGTTGTTGGGTTGGATGGATTGGTTGCTGGGTTGTGTTGGATTGTTGCATTGTTGGGTTGGGTGGTTGTGTTGGGTTGGGTTGGATGGTTGGGTTGTTGGGTTGGGTTGGGTGGTTGGGTTGTTGGGTTGGGTTGTTGGTTTGGGTTGGGTGGTTGGGTTGTTGGGTTGGGTTGAGTGGTTGGGTTGTTGGGTTGGGTGGATGGGTTGGATGGTTGGGTTGTTGGGTTGGATGGTTGGATTGTTGAGTTTTGTTGTTGGGTTGGCTGGTTGGTTTGTTTGGTTGGGTTGAGTGGTTGGGTTGTTGGGTTGGGTTGGTAGGTTGGGTTGTTGGGATGTTGGGTTGGGTTGTTGGGTTCGGTGGTTGGGTTGTTGGTTTGGGTTGGGTGGTTGGATTTTTTGGGTTGGGTTGGGTGGTTGGGTTGAGTGGTTGGATTGTTGGGTTGGGTTGGATGTTTGGGCTGTTGGGTTGTTGGGTTGGGTGGTTGGGTTGTTGCATTGTTGGTTTGGGTTGGGTGGTTGGGTTGTTGGTTTGGGTTGAGTGGTTGGGTTCTTGGGTGGGGTGGTTGGGTTGTTGGGTTGGCTTGTTGGGTTCGGTGGTTGGGTTGCTGGCTTGGGTGGTTGAGTTGTTGGGTTGGCTTGTTGTGTTGGGAGGTTGGGTTGGGTGGTTGGGTTGTTAGGTTGGGTTGCCGGGCTGGATAGATGGGATGTTGGGTTGGGTTGTTGGGCTGGGTGGTTGGGTTGTTGGTTTGGGTTGGGTGGTTGGATGTTTTGGGTTGGGTGGTTGGATTGTTGGGTTGGGTTGAGTGGTTGGGTTGTTGGGTTGGGTGGTTGGGTTGTTGGGTTGGGTTGGATGGTTGGGTTGGGTTGGGTGGTTGGGTTGTTGGGTTGGGTTGTTGGTTTGAGTTGGGTGGTTGGGTTGTTGGATTGGGTTGAGTGGTTGGGTTGTTGGGTTGGGTGGATGGGTTGGATGGTTGGGTTGTTGGGTTGGGTTGAGTGGTTGGGTTGTTGGGTTGGGTTGGGTAGTTGGGTGGGGTGGTTGGGTTGTTGGGTTGGTGGTTGGGTTGTTGGTTGGGTTGGGTGGTTGGGTTGTTAGGTTGGCTTGTTGGGTTGGGTGGTTGGGTTGTTGGTTTGGGTTGGGTGGTTGGATTTTTTGGGTTGGGTTGTTGAGTTGTTGGGTTGGGTTGGGTTGGGTTGAGTGGTTGGGTTGTGTTGGGTGGTTGGGTTGTTGGGTTGGGTTGTTGGGTTCGCTTGTTGGGTTGGGTGGTTGGGTTGTTAGGTTGGGTATTTGGGTTGGGTGGATGGGATGTTGGGTTGGGTTGTTGGGTTGGGTGGTTGGTTTGGGTTGGGTGGTTGGATTTTTTGGGTTGGGTTATGTGGTTGGGTTGTTGGGTTGGGTTGTTGGGTTGGCTTGTTGGGTTGGGTGTTTTGGTTGTTGGCTAGGGTTGTTTGAGTGGTTGGGTGGATTGGTTGGATGGTTGGGTTGTTGGGTTGGGTGGTTGGGTTGTTGAGTTTTGTTGTTGGGTTGGGTGGTTGGGTTGGCTGGTTGGTTAGTTGGGTTGGGTTGAGTGGTTGGGTTGTTTGGTTGGGTTGGGTGGTTGGGTTTTTTGGTTGGGTTGGGTGGTTGGGTTGTTGGGTTGGGTGGTTGGGTTGTTGGGTTGGGTGCTTAGGTTGTTGGGTTGGGTTGGTTGGTTGGGTTGTTGGGTTGGGTGGCTGGGTTGTTAGGTTGGGTTGTTGGGTTGGGTGGATGGGATGTTGGGTTGGGTTGAGTGGTTGGGTTGTTGGGTTGGCTTGTTGGGTTGGGTGTTTTGGTTTTGGCTAGGGTTGTTGGGTTGGCTTGTTGGGTTGGGTGGTTGGGTTGTTGGTTTGGGTGGTTGGATTTTTTGGGTTGGGTTGGGTGGTTGGGTTGTTGGGTTGGCTTGTTGGGTTGGGTGTTTTGGTTGTTGGCTAGGGTGGTTGGGTTGTTGGGTTGGCTTGTTGGGTTGGGTGGTTGGGTTGTTGGTTTGGGTTGGGTGGTTGGATTTTTTGGGTTGGGTTGGGTGGTTGGGTTGTTGGGTTCGGTTGTTCGGTTGGGTGGTTGGGTTGGGTTATTGGGTTGTTGGGTTGGGTGGTTGGGTTGTCGGGTTGTTGGTTTGGGTTGGGTGGTTGGGTTGTTGGGTTGGGTTAGGTTGTTGGGTTGGATGGTTGGGTTGTTGGGTTGTGTTGGATGGTTGCATTGTTGGGTTGGGTGGTTGTGTTGTTGGGTTGGGTTGGATGGTTGGGTTGTTGGGTTGGGTGGTTGGGTTGTTGGGTGGTTGGGTTGTTGGGTTGGGTTGAGTGGTTGGGTTGTTGGGTTGGGTGGATGGGTTGGATGGTTGGGTTGTTGGGTTGGATGGTTGGATTGTTGAGTTTTGTTGTTGGGTTGGGTGGTTGGGTTGGCTGGTTGGTTTGTTGGGTTGTTGGGTTGGGTTGTTAGGTTGGGTGTTTGGGATGTTGGGTTGGGCTGTTGGGTTCGGTGGTTGGGTTGTTAGTTTGGGTTGTGTGGTTGGATTTTTTGGGTTGGGTTGGGTGGTTGGGTTGAGTGGTTGGGTGGTTGGGTGGTTGGGTTGTTGCATTGTTAGTTTGGGTTGGGTGGTTGGGTTGTTGGGTTGGGTTGAGTGGTTGGGTTCTTGGGTGGGGTTGTTGGGTTGGCTTGTTGGGTTCAGTGGTTGGGTTGTTGGCTTGGGTGGTTGGGTTGTTGGGTTGGCTTGTTGGGTTGGGTGGTTGGGTTGGGTGGTTTGGTTGTTAGGTTGGGTTGCCGGGCTGGATAGATGGGATGTTGGGTTGGGTTGTTGGGTTGGGTGGTTCGGTTGTTGGTTTGGGTTGGGTGGTTGGATGTTTTGGGTTGGGTGGTTGGATTGTTGGGTTGGGTTGAGTGGTTGGTTTGTTGGGTTGGGTGGTTGGGTTGTTGGGTTGGGTTGGATGGTTGGGTTGGGTTGGGTGGTTGGGTTGTTGGATTGGGTTGTTGGTTTGGGTTGGGTGGTTGGGTTGTTGGATTGGGTTGAGTGGTTGGGTTGTTGGGTTGGGTGGATGGGTTGGATGGTTGGGTTGTTGGGTTGGGTTGAGTGGTTGGATTGTTGGGTTGGGTTGGGTTGGGTGGTTGGGTGGGGTGGTTGGGTTGTTGGGTTGGTGGTTGGGTTGTTGGTTGGGTTGGGTGGTTGGGTTGTTGGGTTGGCTTGTTGGGTTGGGTGGTTGGGTTGTTGGTTTGGGTTGGGTGGTTGGATTTTTTGGGTTGGGTTGTTGGGTTGTTGGGTTGGGTTGGGTGGTTGGGTTGTCTGGTTGGTTTGTTGGGTTGGGTTGGATGGTTGGGCTGTTGGGTTGGTTTGGGTTGAGTGGTTGGGTTGTGTTGGGTGGTTGGGTTGTTGGGTTGGGTTGTTGGGTTGTTGAGTTGGGTTGGGTGGATGGGTTGTTGGGTTGGCTTGTTGGGTTGTTTGGTTGGGTTGTTGGCTTGGGTGGTTGGGTTGTTGGGTTCGCTTGTTGGGTTGGGTGGTTGGGTTGTTAGGTTGGGTATTTGGGTTGGGTGGATGGGATGTTGGGTTGAGTTGTTGGGTTGGGTGGTTGGTTTGGGTTGGGTGGTTGGATTTTTTGGGTTGGGTTATGTGGTTGGGTTGTTGGGTTGGGTTGAGTGGTTGGGTTGTTGGGTTGGCTTGTTGGGTTGGGTGTTTTGGCTGTTGGCTAGGGTGGTTTGAGTGGTTGGGTTGAGTGGTTGGGTTGGGTGGATGGGTTGGATGGTTGGGTTGTTGGGTTGGGTGGTTACGTTGTTGAGTTTTGTTGTTGGGTCGGATGGTTGGGTTGGCTGGTTGGTTTGTTGGGTTGGGTTGAGTGGTTGGGTTGTTCGGTTGGGTTGGGTGGTTGGGTTGTTTGGTTGGGTTGGGTGGTTGGGTTGTTGGGTTGGGTGGTTGGGTTGTTGGGTTGGGTGCTTAGGTTGTTAGGTTGGGTTGGGTGGTTGGATTGTTGGGTTGGGTTGAGTGGTTGGTTTGTTGGGTTGGGTGGTTGGGTTGTTGGGTTGGGTTGGATGGTTGGGTTGGGTTGGGTGGTTGGGTTGTTGGATTGGGTTGTTGGTTTGGGTTGGGTGGTTGGGTTGTTGGATTGGGTTGAGTGGTTGGGTTGTTGGGTTGGGTGGATGGGTTGGATGGTTGGGTTGGGTTGGGTTGAGTGGTTGGATTGTTGGGTTGGGTTGGGTTGGGTGGTTGGGTGGGGTGGTTGGGTTGTTGGGTTGGTGGTTGGGTTGTTGGTTGGGTTGGGTGGTTGGGTTGTTGGGTTGGCTTGTTGGGTTGGGTGGTTGGGTTGTTGGTTTGGGTTGGGTGGTTGGATTTTTTGGGTTGGGTTGGGTTGTTGGGTTGTTGGGTTGGGTTGGGTGGTTGGGTTGTCTGGTTGGTTTGTTGGGTTGGGTTGGATGGTTGGGCTGTTGGGTTGGGTTGGGTTGAGTGGTTGGGTTGTGTTGGGTGGTTGGGTTGTTGGGTTGGGTTGTTGGGTTGTTGAGTTGGGTTGGGTGGATGGGTTGTTGGGTTGGCTTGTTGGGTTGTTTGGTTGGGTTGTTGGCTTGGGTGGTTGGGTTGTTGGGTTCGCTTGTTGGGTTGGGTGGTTGGGTTGTTAGGTTGGGTATTTGGGTTGGGTGGATGGGATGTTGGGTTGGGTTGTTGGGTTGGGTGGTTGGTTTGGGTTGGGTGGTTGGATTTTTTGGGTTGGGTTATGTGGTTGGGTTGTTGGGTTGGGTTGAGTGGTTGGGTTGTGTGGGATATACAAATATCCCTCGCCGCCCCGCGCTGAGTCACGCGACGAAGCGCCGCCGCCGGGCGTGGGGAGAGGGGGGCCACGCGGCCACTCTCCTCACCCCCCAGCTTGGACGTGACGTCACGCCTACGCTCTGGCGTCTTAGGAACGGGTGAACGACCCCTCTTGGTTGCAACCGGTTGCTCAAGGGGGTGCAATGTCGTAGGGGTTTTAAGGAGAGCTCACGCGGGAACAAAGGGTGTCTAGTCTCTCCTCTCGCGGCGGTGACTGCCCGATTGCCCCGCCGACCCCGTCTCCTGCCCGCGCCTCCCTGGATTATTCAACGCCGGTCGACGACGACCTGGTAAGCTGCTGAACCATCTATTATCGGATAGAACATTCTTCCGCAGTGTGCTTTGCCTTGCGCTAGGTAAATAAACGGTTTCCTAGCGTACTCTGTTCGTTGCCTACTTCGTCCGAACCCGCCGTGGCTGTGACTTTGCTCCACGGGTTGGGGACACGAGAACGCCCGCGCATAGCTGACACGGAAGCTCGCCTTCCCGGCCGGCTGCTCGCGGGTGGCCCCATATCTTTCCTCCCCTCCTTAAGAAGCATCCCGGACAGAGAAGCAGGCGCCACGTTACTTAATCTTCTCCGTCATCCAGGGATCGAAGTTCTTCGGCTCCCGCTGGTACACTTGTTGATGTCCGCGCCACGCACCGATCAGCTGGTCCGAATACTTGACCACCCGCGAGATGCCGATGTCGACAGGTAGCTTGCTACCGGTCGCCGTCTTCCGATTACGCGCGGCAGGGCCGCTCCGGTGAATATGGTCGACGGCCTCCTTGGCCCCGGCTTCGATTGCTTGGAGGCCAGGACCGTGGCTGCGTCGCTCTGAGAGACCGGGTCAGGTGGCTTCAGAGGCGAGGGCCGCGGCGCTTTCATGTTAGAGGCCGCGGTTGGGCCGCCCTGGCATACTTGATCAGCTGGCCAGGGCCCAGGGTTGAGGTGGTAATGAGGCCACGGCTGCTCTGACATCGTTTTGCCAGCTTGCTCTTGGGTAGGCGGGTGCAGCGGCGTACAGTCGGCAGGCGGCCAGCTCCGACGCGATGTGGCAGGTAGCAGGGGTGCCCAGGTGGCGGCAGGGTGGCGGCTTCAGGTCGCGGGCTCTGCGTAGCGGCGGGCCATGGGCGCGTCGCGTTGCCGAAGCGGGATGGTGGCTCTAGATGGTTCTAGTTGGTGGTAGTTGCGAACGATGTCGTTCTGATGCGCCCTGCTTCTTTTCCATCTGCGCTGAAAAGGTCAACACAGAAGTAACCAACTCCCGCAGCGCGTGCTACGTAGCTGTTCGGCCCTCACGAGAGTCATGAGGGCTAACGCAAGTAAGTCTCACGTAACATTGATCGGCATGAGCGGCCCGTACGTTCATGCATTTAACGAGACTGCTTGTCGGCCTGTGCCCTCGCTCTAGTCCGCGCAGGCAGATTTTATTTCTGCTTACGGCGCAAGTTATAGCGGGACGCGGAGTTCGCCGGCTGATCGCAGCGCTCGTTCTCCGACTGCGGCGCGGGTCGGGCTGTGTCCTGGACCCACTCATCTCGCTGCACGTAACGTTTCAGGTCGCATACGTGCACCGGTCCGCCTGTCGGTTTCGACCGCAAGTCCTCGAGCCTGTAAACGAGCGAGGAAAGCTTCTCTCGCACGCGAAGCGGCCCGATCCATTTCGGCGCCAACGAGGCCGCGAACTGTCTGCTAGCATCGCTCAGAACGTGTTGGCGCCGAAGCACGAGATCGCCCACTTCGTAGTGAACATCCCGGTGCGAGCGGTCGTACTGTGCTTTCTGCTGCGCCCTAGCGGTGCTCAGGTTTCGGCGAGCCTTGTGTAAGGCCTCCGTCATCTTAGCGCGCAGCTGCGTCGCGTATTCAGCTCGTGCTGACGAAGCGACTGGCGTCTTCCTGCTGTCCGTTAGAACCCGGTCCATCGGATTTAGCAGCTCTCTACCCAGATTGAGAGAAGACGGCGCATACCCAGTCGAGCGGTTAACGGTCGAACGCAAAGCGAACGCGATCTCGGGCAGATAGGAGTCCCAATCTTTGTGCCTCTCAGAGTACGCGACAAGCATGTGCTTGACGTTGCGGTTGACTCGTTCCGTGGGGTTCGACTGAGCATGATAGGTGGTCGTTTTCTTGTGCTTAATGCCGAGTGCAGCGCACGAATCTACGAACACCTTCGCAGTGAAGTAGGACGCGTTGTCCATTATCAGCTGCTCTGGGAAACCGAACCTGGTGAATACGTCCATCAGCTTCTCCATGATCACTCGTGCCGTCAGCTTTCTCAGGGGGAAAAGTTCAACCCACTTGCTGAAGTGATCCGTGACCACCAGCAGGAACTTGTTCCTACTCGGTGTCGTGGGATACGGTCCCATGATGTCACACGCCGCGATTTGCCAGGGAGTCTGGCTGTTAATCGGCTGCATGAGGCCGGGCGGTCGTCCACCCCGGGGCTTCACACTTTGGCACACATGACATGAGCGGGCATAGCGTGTTACGTCCCTTTTCATGCCAAGCCAGGTAGCAAAGCGACACAACTTGATGTAAGTCTTGGGGCCGCTTGCATGCCCAGCGATGCACGAGTCATGAAAGTAACGTAACAGTGCCGCTCTCAACACTCGCGGTATCACCACCTTGAACGCCTCACTTGTGTCGTTCTCGGAGGGGATATACCTCAGCAGGACGCCGTCGGAATCCAGCAGATAAGAATCCAGCGCGCTCACAGCACTACCAGCTGTTTCCAAGCGCTCCGCACCGACAGCAAAACCAGCTGTCCCCATGTGCGCGGCGGCCCGGCCGCCCGGCTCCCGAAGCCCGTCGAACACTTTTCGACAAAATGAATCCATCTGCTGAGCTTCGAGCAACTCCTTTCTGCTAAACACGATCCCCACGGAACTCTCGTAGTCCACGTGGTTCACGCTCTCGCCTGGGGTCAACGGTCGGTCCGTGTCCCTTACATCGGCTACGGCTGGCGACAATCCCTCACTCTCTCTCTCTGTCGGGCGGTCGGTCGCGTGACCTTCCTCGCCCTGGACAGGCGCTCGCGAGAGTGCGTCAGCCACGGCGTTGTTCTTCCCTCTGCGGTAGCGCACGGTAAAGTCGTAGCGCTGCAGCAACAGGGCCCAACGCGCCAGGCGGCCGCTCGGCTCGCTGAGGCGTCTCAGCCAGGTGAGCGCCATGTGATCCGTCTCGATCACAAATGCCACCCCGTCGACGTAGTAGTCGAACTTCCGCAGAGCAAAAACTATCGCGAGACATTCCTTCTCAGTCACCGAATAGTTTCTCTCTGCCGGCGTCAGTGAACGGCTCGCGAACGCTACCGGTCGGAGGACGCCTTCATGCTCCTGAAGCAACACTGCTCCTAAGCCCAGGTCGCTTGCGTCGGTTTGAATCACAAACTCCCTGTTTAGGTCAGGTAGCTGCAACTCAGCCGTGTCCGCGAGCACCTTAACGAGGTTGCGCAGTGCAGCCTCTTGCTCGGGACCCCAACTCCAGCGCTCGCCCTTCTTCAAAAGCTTTGTCAAAGGTGCCTGCAGCGCTGCGCAATCTGGGATGAACTGGCGATAAAAGTTCGCCATTCCCAGGAAGCGTCTGAGACCAGCTAGATCTGACGGCGACGGAAACTTAAGCAAAGCCTCGAGTTTATCCTCGCACGGCAGAATGCGGCCTTTGTCGATCGTGAACCCCAACAGTGTTATTCGGGTCGCGGCGATCTGCGCCTTCTTCGGGTTCAAAGTGATTCCCGCGGACCTCAGCCTCTCTAGGATGTCCCTCAAGTGGCGCAGGTGTTCCTCGAACGTTTTCGAGTACACCACGATGTCGTCTAGGTATGCGAGCGCGTGGTGCCACTTCGCATCTCCCAGAACACGGTCCATTAGGCGCTGATAAGTAGCGGGTGCTCCTACCAAGCCAAAAGACATTCTCTTGAATTGGAAAAGACCTCTGTGACAAGTGAAAGCAGTCTTCTCCTTATCACGCTCATCCATTTCAACCTGAAAGTATCCGCGGCTAGCATCGAGCGTAGTAAAGTACTTCGCCCCACCTAGGTTGGACACTAGGGAAGAAATGGTTGGTAGAGGGTACGCATCCTTTCTCGTAACCTCGTTCAGTCTGCGGTAGTCCACGCAAAGCCGATATGTATCGTCTTTCTTTGGAACTAAGACTACCGGGAAGCCCCAAGGGCTGTTAGACCTCTCAACAACGCCAGTATCGATAAGTTCGTCTAAGGCGCCGTCCAGTGCTTTTCTCTTAGCCAAGCTGATTGGTCTAGGATTGCACTTCCAAGGCAATGCATCACCCGTGTCTATTCTGTGCCTTACTAGTGTAGTCAGGCCAGGCCGGTCCGTGAATGTCGCGTTGAATTCGTAGAGGAGAGATGACAAACGTGCCTTCTCCCTTTCCGATACGCTGTTCACCTCCGACAACAAAGGGTGCATTGCCCTCACTGGCACGGTAGAACAGCTTTCTACCGCGACAACATTCTCTGTGGGCCCTCTCTCAGCGGCGACTGTCCGCCCGCATGCTTGTTTCCGGGCCGGCGGGGGTGCTTTTCCACGGTCACTCCCCGCTAGCTCCGCGTTCGGAGCCGTAATTGACTGCGAGGCCGCGGGCGCTTTTGCAAAAAGCTTCAAGGCGCCGGTGGTGCGCTCTCGATAGCCTCCGCTGGCTATGTCTATCACAATGCCTGTCTTGGCTAGGAAGTCTCGCCCAAGAATTACAGGAACGGATAAACAGGGAAGATGAACGAGGCGTTGTCGCCGCACGCGTCTTTCCCAGCGAACCACTATCCTAGCTGCACCGCTGGATTGCGCTGTGCCGCTCGCGAGGCGAAAAGTGGTATCGCACTCTCTCAACCGGATTTTGTTCTGGCGGAGATGGTTTAGTACTTCGTCACCGAACAAAGAAGCGCTTGCCCCTGTGTCGAGTAACGCGGTGAATTTCTTTCGAGCTATCGTTAGCTCGATGAACGGCGCTGGCAAGTCAACAGAACTTCCTACGCGACATGCCAAAGGCGCTAATAAACCGGGGTTCTCTGTGTAAGCCGCGCGGGATCGAAGGTCGATCACCGGCGGCTGTAGCCGTTTCCCGACCGTGTTTGGTCACGGGCGGGGAGGCGGCCACAGTCGCGTGCGAAGTGCCCCGGCTGGTCGCACCGGTAGCAACGGTTGCTCGGGCTCCGACGGGCTGGGCGCTGGTCGCCACGTTCCGGTCGGTCGTCTCGATCTCGATCTCGCGGTGCGGACAGTGGGGGCCGCTCGTGCGGCCGCGTGTCGGCCTCGCGATCTCGGCTACAGGTGTTCCGCTCTGCGGCAGCGTGTGCTGTTCGCAGCGCGTAGCTGAATGGGTCCAAAGCGCGGTCGGACAATTCCCAACCCCTCGGGACACGCTCGTCAGCAAACTGTGCTGTCGCTTCAGCTCTAGACGGACTACGCGCTGAGCTGCCATTCCACGCGCAGCGCGGCTCAAGTGACTGCGATGCAGGTGGCGGCGGCCGATACGCTCGCGCAGAGAGGATGTCTCCCTGAATGCGCTTCGCCTCAGCTGCTAGCTCGTCCAGGTCTCTAAACCTGCCTCCTCTCAGGTAGGCCGCGAAAGTCGGGTGCGCTTGTCGTGTGACACGCTCAACTTTCTCCGTGTTTGTGGCGCGAGGGTCAGCGAGGCGATACAGTTCCTCCATCGCTCGGACGTACTCTAACAAAGACTCGTCAGGGTGCTGGGTGCGGAGTTCCAGCTCCCGCCTCAAACGCCACTCGTAGTTAGCGGGAAGGAATTCGTCGCGGAAGCTTGCGCTAAACTCCTCCATTGTCCTCGCTCGGTTACCGGTTAGTCGGTACCAGCGGGCCGCTTGCTCCGTCAAAGAAACAGGCACAACACGCGCGAGCAGTTCGGCGTCTGCGATTCCTGTCGCTTGCTGATAACGCAGCAGACGGTCGAGGTACTCATTAGCCCCTGTTCTATCATGGTACCCCGTGTAGGTAGGTACGTCTATCCTAAGACGGGGTGCCTGGGCCGGGGCTTGCAAATTGTTTTGCAACATACCCGCTAAGCTCTGCATAACTTGCATCGCGTTCTGCAAGAGCACCTCGGATGACTGCGGACTAACGCCCCCGGAGTTGGGCGCAGCCGCTGATGGCGTCGAACAATGAGGCGTAGGTGCCCTATTGTTCGCACCACTGAGCGGCGAGGTGCCCGATGTGGTGCCCTCCGTACCAGGCCTAAGTCCTTCCGACGCGCCCGGGAATGCAACTCGGCTATTCCGCGTGGAACACTCAAGATTTACGCCTTCCAAAGGCAAGTCAAGTAGGGAGCCCTGGCTCTGTGCCGCTAGCTCTGACAGCATGAACAAAGACTGGAAGTCAGGCCTATCAGCTGCCATCCTTTGTTAGCGCGTCGACAGTCGTTCGCTCCAACAAAGTACACTGCTCAATGCCTAGTTCGCCCCACGTTCGGGTGCCAAGATATGGGGTCACCCGCGAGCAGCCGGCCGGGAAGGCGAGCTTCCGTGTCAGCTATGCGCGGGCGTTCTCGTGTCCCCAACCCGTGGAGCAAAGTCACAGCCACGGCGGGTTCGGACGAAGTAGGCAACGAACAGAGTACGCTAGGAAACCGTTTATTTACCTAGCGCAAGGCAAAGCACACTGCGGAAGAATGTTCTATCCGATAATAGATGGTTCAGCAGCTTACCAGGTCGTCGTCGACCGGCGTTGAATAATCCAGGGAGGCGCGGGCAGGAGACGGGGTCGGCGGGGCAATCGGGCAGTCACCGCCGCGAGAGGAGAGACTAGACAGCCTTTGTTCCCGCGTGAGCTCTCCTTAAAACCCCTACGACATTGCACCCCCTTGAGCAACCGGTTGCAACCAAGAGGGGTCGTTCACCCGTTCCTAAGACGCCAGAGCGTAGGCGTGACGTCACGTCCAAGCTGGGGGGTGAGGAGAGTGGCCGCGTGGCCCCCCTCTCCCCACGCCCGGCGGCGGCGCTTCGTCGCGTGACTCAGCGCGGGGCGGCGAGGGATATTTGTATATCCCACAGTTGTTGGGTTGGCTTGTTGGGTTGGGTGTTTTGGTTGTTGGCTAGGGTGGTTTGAGTGGTTGGGTTGAGTGGTTGGGTTGGGTGGATGGGTTGGATGGTTGGGTTGTTGGGTTGGGTGGTTACGTTGTTGAGTTTTGTTGTTGGGTCGGGTGGTTGGGTTGGCTGGTTGGTTTGTTGGGTTGGGTTGAGTGGTTGGGTTGTTCGGTTGGGTTGGGTGGTTGGGTTGTTTGGTTGGGTTGGGTGGTTGGGTTGTTGGGTTGGGTGGTTGGGTTGTTGGGTTGGGTGCTTAGGTTGTTAGGTTGGGTTGGGTGGTTGGGTTGTTGGGTTGGGTGGTTGGGTTGTTGGGTTTGGTTGTTGGGTTGTGTGGTTTAACTGTTGGGTTGGGCTGGGTTGTTGGGATGTTGGGTTGGGTTGTTGGGTTCGGTGGTTGGGTTGTTGGTTTGGGTTGGGTGGTTGGATTTTTTGGGTTGGGTTGGGTGGTTGGGTTGAGTGGTTGGGTTGTTGGGCTGGGTTGGGTTGTTGGGTTGGGTTGGATGGTTGGGCTGTTGGGTTGTTGGGTTGTTGCATTGTTGGTTTGGGTTGGGTTGTTGGGTTGGGTTGAGTGGTTGGGTTCTTGGGTGGGGTGGTTGGGTTGTTGGCTTGGGTGGTTGGGTTGTTGGGTTGGCTTGTTGGGTTGGGTGGTTGGGTTGGGTGGTTGGGTTGTTAGGTTGGGTTGCCGGGCTGGATAGATGGGATGTTGGGTTGGGTTGTTGGGTTGGGTGGATGGGTTGGATGGTTGGGTTGTTGGGTTGGGTGGTTGGGTTGTTGGGTTTTGTTGTTGGGTTGGGTGGTTAGGTTGGCTGGTTGGTTTGTTGGGTTGGGTTGGATGGTTGGGCTGTTGGGTTGGGTTGGGTTGAGTGGTTGGGTTTTTGGATTGTGTTGGGTGGTTGGGTTGTTGGGTTGGGTTGTTGGGTTGTTGAGTTGGCTTGGGTGGTTGGGTTGTTGGGTTGTTAGGTTGGGTTGCTGGGCTGGATGGATGGGATGTTGGGTTGGGTTGTTGGGTTGTTGGCTTGGGTGGTTGGGTTGTTGGGTTCGCTTGTTGGGTTGGGTGGTTGGGTTGTTAGGTTGGGTGGTTGGGTTGGGTGGATGGGATGTTGGGTTGGGTTGTTGGGTTGGGTGGTTGGTTTGGGTTGGGTGATTGGATTTTTTGGGTTGGGTTATGTGGTTGGGTTGGGTTGAGTGGTTGGGTTGTTGGGTTGGCTTGTTGGGTTGGGTGTTTTGGTTGTTGACTAGGGTGGTTGGGTTGTTGGGTTGGCTTGTTGGGTTGGGTGGTTGGGTTGTTGGTTTGGGTTGGGTGGTTGTGTTGTTGGGTTGGCTTGTTGGGTTGGGTGTTTTGGTTGTTGGCTAGGGTGGTTGGGTTGTTGGGTTGGCTTGTTGGGTTGGGTGGTTGGGTTGTCGGGTTGTTGGTTTGGGTTGGGTGGTTGGGTTGTTGGGTCGGGTTAGGTTGTTGGGTTGGATGGTTGGGTTGTTGGGAGTTGTTGGATGGTTGTTGGGTTGTGTTGGATGGTTGTGTTGTTGGGTTGGGTGGTTGTGTTGTTGGGCTGGGTTGGATGGTTGGGTTGTTGGGTTGGGTTGGTTGGTGTGGTTGTTGGGTTGGGTTGTTGGTTTGGGTTGGGTGGTTGGGTTGTTGGGTTGGGTTGAGTGGTTGGGTTGTTGGGTTGGGTGGATGGGTTGGATGGTTGGGTTGTTGGGTTGGATGGTTGGATTGTTGAGTTTTGTTGTTGGGTTGGGTCGTTGGGTTGGCTGGTTGGTTTGTTGGGTTGGGTTGAGTGGTTGGGTTGTTGGGTTGGGTTGTTAGGTTGGGTTGTTGGGATGTTGGGTTGGGTTGTTGGGTTGGGTGGTTGGGCTGTTGGTTTGGATTGGGTGGTTGGATTTCTTGGGTTGGGTTGGGTGGTTGGGTTGTTGGGTTGGGTTGAGTGGTTGGGTTGTTGGGTTGGGTTGTTGGGTTGGGTTGTTGGGTTGGGTTATATAGTTGGGCTGTTGGGTTGTTGGGTTGGGTGGTTGGGTGGTTGGGTTGTTGCATTGTTGGTTTGGGTTGGGTGATTGGGTTGGGTTGTTGGGTTGGGTTGAGTGGTTGGGTTCTTGGGCGGGGTGGTTGGGTTGTTGGGTTGGCTTGTTGGGTTCGGTGGTTGGGTTGTTGGGTTGGGTTGGATGGTTGGTTTGATGGGTTGGGTTGTTGGTTTGGGTTGTGTGGTTGGGTTGTTGGGTTAGTTGGGTTGTTGGGTTGGGTGGTTGGGTTGTTGGGTTGGGTGGTTGGGTTGTTGGTTGGGTTGGGTGGTTGGGTTGTTGGGTTGGGCTGGGTGGTTTGGTTACTGGGTTGGGTTGGATGGTTGGGTTGTTGGGTTGGGTTGGGTGGTTGGATTTTTTGGGTTGGATTGGGTGGTTGGGTTGTTGGGTTGGGTTGGGTGGTAGGGTTGTTGGGTTGGGTTGAGTGGTTGGGTTGTTGGGTTGGGTGGATGGGTTGGATGGTTGGGTTGTTGGGTTGGGTGGTTGGGTTGTTGAGTTTTGTTGTTGGGTTGGGTGGTTGGGTTGGCTGGTTGGTTTGTTGGGTTGGGTTGAGTGGTTGGGTTGTTGGGTTGGGTTGGGTGGTTGGGTTGTTTGGTTGGGTTGGGTTGGGTTGTTGGGTTGGGTGGTTGGGTTGGGTTGTTGGGTTGTAGGGTTGGGTGGTTGGGTTGTTGGGTTGGGTTGGGTGGTTGGGTTGTTGGGTTTGGTTGTTGGGTTTTGTGGTTGGATTGTTGGGTTGGGTGGTTGGGTTGGGTTTGGCTGGGTGGTTGGGTTATTGGGTTGGGTTAGGTGGTTGAGTTGCTGGGTTGAGCTGGGTGGTTGGATTTATTGGGTTGGGTTGTTGGGTTGGGCTGGGTGGTTGGATTTATTGGGTTGGGTTGGGGGTTGGGTTGTTGGGTTGTGTGGTTGAGTTGGTGGGTTGGGTGGTTGGATTTTTTGGGTTGGGTTGTTGGGTTGGGTGGTTGGATTTTTTGGGTTGGGTTGTTGGGTTGGGTGGTTGGGTGCTTGGGTTGGGTTGGGTGGTTGGGTTGTTGGGTTGGGTTGGGTGGTTGGGTTGTTGGGTTGGGTTTAGGGGTTGGGTTGTTGGGTTGGGTGGATGGGTTGGATGGTTGGGTTATTGGGTTGGGTGCTTGGGTTGGGTTGGGTGGTTGGGTTGTTTGGTTGGGTTGGGTGGTTGGGTTGTTGGGTTGGGTTGTTGGGTTGGGTGCTTAGGTTGTTGGGTTGGGTTGGGTGGTTGGGTTGGGTTGTTGGGTTGGGTTGTTGGGTTGGGTGGTTGGGTTGTTGGGTAGGGTTGGGTGGTTGGGTTGTTGGGTTGTTGGGTTTGGTTGTTGGGTTTGGTTGTTGGGTTGTGTGGTTGGATTGTTGGGTTGGGTGGTTGGGTTGGGTTTGGCTGGGTGGTTGGGTGGTTGGGTTGTTGGGTTGGGCTGGGTGGTTGGATTTATTGGGTTGGGTTGGGGGTTGGGTTGTTGGGTTGGGTGGTTGGATTTTTTGGGTTGGGTTGTTGGGTTGGGTGGTTGGATTTTTTGGGTTGGGTTGTTGGGTTGGGTGGTTGGGAGCTTGGGTTGGGTTGGGTGGTTGGGTTGTTGGGTTGGGTTTAGGGGTTGGGTGGTTGGGTTGGGTGAATGGGTTGGATGGTTGGGTTGTTGGGTTGGGTGGTTGGGTTGTTGAGTTTTGTTGTTGGGTTGGGTCGTTAGGTTGGCTGGTTGGTTTGTTGGGTTGGGTTGGATGGTTGGGCTGTTGGGTTGGGTTGGGTGTAGTGGTTGGGTTGTTGGGTTGTTGGGTTGGGTTTTTGGGTTGTTGAGTTGGCTTGGGTGGTTGGGTTGTTGGGTTGGCTTGTTGGGTTGTTAGGTTGGGTTGCTGGCTGGATGGATGGGATGTTGGGTTGAGGGTTTGGGTTGTTGGCTTGGGTGGTTCGGTTGTTCGGTTCGCTTGTTGGGTTGGGTGGTTGGGTTGTTAGGTTGGGTTGTTGGGTTGGGTGGATGGGATGTTGAGTTGGGTTGTTGGGTTGGGTGGTTGGATTTTTTGGGTTGGGTTATGTGGTTGGGTGTGGTTGAGTGGTTGGGTTGTTGGGTTGGCTTGTTGGGTTGGGTGTTTTGGTTGTTGGCTAGGGTTGTTGGGTTGGCTTGTTGGGTTGGGTGGTTCGGTTGTTGGTTTGGGTGGTTGGATTTTTTGGGTTGGGTTGGGTGGTTGGGTTGTTGGGTTGGCTTGTTGGGTTGGGTGTTTTGGTTGTTGGCTAGGGTGGTTGGGTTGTTGGGTTGGCTTGTTGGGTTGGGTGGTTGGGTTGTTGGTTTGGGTTGGGTGGTTGGATTTTTTGGGTTGGGTTGGGTGGTTGGGTTGTTGGTTTGGGTTGGGTGGTTGGATTTTTTGGGTTGGGTTGGGTGGTTGGGTTGTTGGGTTCGGTTTTGGGTTGGGTGGTTGGGTTGGGTTATTGGGTTGTTGGGCTGGGTGGTTGGGTTGTCGGGTTGTTGGTTTGGGTTGGGTGGTTGGGTTGTTGGGTTGGGTTAGGTTGTTGGGTTGGATGGTTGGGTTGTTGGGTTGTGTTGGATTGTTGCATTGTTGGGTTGGGTGGTTGTGTTGTTGGGTTGGGTTGGATGGTTGGGTTGTTGGGTTGGGTTGGGTGGTTGGGTTGTTGGGTTGGGTTGTTGGTTTGGGTTGGGTGGTTGGGTTGTTGGGTTGGGTTGAGTGGTTGGGTTGTTGGGTTGGGTGGATGGGTTGGATGGTTGGGTTGTTGGGTTGGATGGTTGGATTGTTGAGTTTTTTTGTTGGGCTGGGTGGTTGGGTTGGCTGGTTGGTTTGTTGGGTTGGGTTGAGTGGTTGGTTTGTTGGGTTGGGTTGTTAGGTTGGGTTGTTGGGATGTTGGGTTGGGTTGTTGGGTTTGGTGGTTGGGTTGTTGGTTTGGGTTGGGTGGTTGGATTTTTTGGGTTGGGTGGTTGGATTGTTGGGTTGGGTTGAGTGGTTGGGTTGTTGGGTTGGGTGGTTGGGTGGTTGGGTTGGGTTGGATGGTTGGGTTGGGTTGGGTGGTTGGGTTGTTGGGTTGGGTTGTTGGTTTGGGTTGGGTGGTTGGGTTGTTGGATTGGGTTGAGTGGTTGGGTTGTTGGGTTGGGTGGATGGGTTGGATGGTTGGGTTGTTGGGTTGGGTTGAGTGGTTGGGTTGGGTGGTTGGGTGGAGTGGTTGGGTTGTTGGGTTGGTGGTTGGTTTGTTGGTTGGGTTGGGTGGTTGGGTTGTTGGGTTGGCTTGTTGGGTTGGGTGGTTGGGTTGTTGGTTTGGGTTGGGTGGTTGGATTTTTTGGGTTGGGTTGGGTGGTTGGGTTGTTGAGTTGTTGGGTTGGGTTGGGTGGTTGGGTTGGCTGGTTGGTTTGTTGGGGTGGGTTGGATGGTTGGCCTGTTGGGTTGGGTTGGGTTGAGTGGTTGGGTTGTGTTGGGTGGTTGGGTTGTTGGGTTGGATGGTTGGGTTGTTGGGTTGTGTTGGATGGTTGCATTGTTGGGTTGGGTGGTTGTGTTGTTGGGTTGTGTTGGATGATTGGGTTGTTGGGTTGGGTTGAGTGGTTGGGTTGTTGGGTTGGGTGGATGGGTTGGATGGTTGGGTTGTTGGGTTGGATGGTTGGATTGTTGAGTTTTGTTGTTGGGTTGGGTGGTTGGGTTGGCTGGTTGGTTTGTTGGGTTGGGTTGAGTGGTTGGGTTGTTGGGTTGGGTTGTTAGGTTGGGTTGTTCGGATGTTGGGTTGTTGGGTTCGGTGGTTGGGTTGTTAGTTTGGGTTGGGTGGTTGGATTTTTTGGGTTGGGTTGGGTGGTTGGGTTGAGTGGTTGGGTTCTTGGGTTGGGTTAGGTTGTTGGGTTGGGTTGGATGGTTGGGCTGTTGGGTTGTTGGGTTGGGTGGTTGGGTGGTTGGGTTGTTGCATTGTTGGTTTGGGTTGGGTGGTTGGGTTGTTGGGTTGGGTTGAGTGGTTGGGTTCTTGGGTGGGGTGGTTGGGTTGGCTTGTTGGGTTCAGTGGTTGGATTGTTGGCTTGGGTGGTTGGGTTGTTGGGTTGGCTTGTTGGGTTGGGTGGTTGGGTTGGGTGGTTCGGTTGTTAGGTTGGGTTGCCGGGCTGGATAGATGGGATGTTGGGTTGGGTTGTTGGGTTGGGTGGTTGGGTTGTTGGTTTGGGTTGGGTGGTTGGATGTTTTGGGTTGGGTGGTTGGATTGTTGGGTTGGGTTGAGTGGTTGGGTTGTTGGGTTGGGAGGTTGGGTTGTTGGGTTGGATGGTTGGGTTGGGTTGGGTGGTTGGGTTGTTGGGTTGGGTTGTTGGTTTGGGTTGGGTGGTTGGGTTGTTGGATTGGGTTGAGTGGTTGGGTTGTTGGGTTGGGTGGATGGGTTGGATGGTTGGGTTGTTGGGTTGGGTTGAGTGGTTGGATTGTTGGGTTGGGTTGGGTTGGGTGGTTGGGTGGGGTGGTTGGATTGTTGGGTTGGTGGTTGGGTTGTTGGTTGGGTTGGGTGGTTGGGTTGTTGGGTTGGCTTGTTGGGTTGGGTGGTTGGGTTGTTGGTTTGGGTTGGGTGGTTGGATTTTTTGGGTTGGGTTGGGTGGTTGGGTTGTTCGGTGTTTGGGTTGGGTTGGGTGGTTGGGTTGGCTGGTTGGTTTGTTGGGTTGGGTTGGATAGTTGGGCTGTTGGGTTGGGTTGGGTTGAGTGGTTGGGTTGTGTTGGGTGGTTGGCTTGTTGGGTTGGCTTGTTGGGTTGTTTGGTTGGGTTGTTGGGTTGGGTGGTTGGTTTGGGTTGGGTGGTTGGATTTTTTGGGTTGGGTTATGTGGTTGGGTTGTTGGGTTGGGTTGAGTGGTTGGGTTGTTGGGTTGGCTTGTTGGGTTGGGTGTTTAGGTTGTTGGCTAGGGTGGTTTGAGTGGTTGGGTTGAGTGGTTGGGTTGAGTGGTTGGGTTGGGTGGATGGGTTGGATGGTTGGGTTGTTGGGTTGGGTAGTTGGGTTGTTGAGTTTTGTTGTTGGGTCGGGTGGTTGGGTTGGCTGGTTGGTTTGTTGGGTTGGGTTGAGTGGTTGGGTTGTTCGGTTGGGTTGGGTGGTTGGGTTGTTTGGTTGGGTTGGGTGGTTGGGTTGTTGGATTGGGTTGTTGGGTTGGGTGCTTTGGTTGTTGGGTTGGGTTGGGTGGTTGGGTTGTTGGGTTGGGTGGTTGGGTTGTTGGGTTGGGTGGTTGGGTTGTTGGGTTGGGTTGGGTGGTTGGGTTGTTGGGTTTGGTTGTTGGGTTGTGTGGTTGGATTGTTGGGTTGGGTGGTTGGGTTGGGTTGGGCTGGGTGGTTGGGTGGTTGGGTTGGGTGGTTGGGTTGTTGGGTTGGGTGGTTGGATTTATTGGGTTGGGTTGGGGGTTGGGTTGTTGGGATGGGTGGTTGAGTTGTTGGGTTGGGTGGTTGGGTTGTTGGGTTGGGTGGTTGTGTTGTTGGGTTAGGTTGGGTGGTTGGGTTGGGTTGTTGAGTTTTGTTGTTGGGTTGGGTGGTTGGGTTGGCTGGTTGGTTTGTTGGGTTGGGTTGGATGGTTGGGCTGTTGGGTTGGGTTGGGTGGTAGGGTTGTTGGGTTGTGTTGGGTTGTTGGGTTGGGTTCTTGGGTTGTTGAGTTGGGTTGGGTTGGGTGTGTTGGGTTGTTGGGTTGAGTGGTTGGGTTGTTGGGTTGTTTTGGGTGGTTGGGTTGTTGGGTTGTTGAGTTGGGTTGGGTGGTTGGGTTGTTGGGTTGGCTTGTTGGCTTGTGTGGTTGGGTTGTTGGCTTGGGTGGTTGGGTTGTTGGGTTCGCTTGTTGGGTTGTGTGGTTGGGTTGTTGGGTTGGGTTGAGTGGTTGGGTTGTTGGGTTGGATGGATGGGTTGGATGGTTGGGTTGTTGGGTTGGATGGTTGGATTGTTGAGTTTTGTTGTTGGGTTGGGTGGTTGGGTTGGCTGGTTGGTTTGTTGCATTGGGTACAGTGGTTGGGTTGTTGGGTTGGGTTGGATGGTTGGGTTGTTGGGTTGGGTGGTTGGGTTGTTGGGTTGGGTTGGATGGTTGGGTTGTCGGGTTGGGTGGTTGGGTTGTTGGGTTGGGTTGTTGCATTGTTGGTTTGGGTTGGGTGGTTGGGTTGGGTGATTGGGTTGTTAGGTTGGGTTGCTGGGCTGGGTGGATGGGATGTTGGGTTGGGTTGTTGGTTTGGGTTGGGTGGTTGGATGTTTTGGGTTGGGTGGTTGGATTGTTGGGTTGGGTTGAGTGGTTGGGTTGTTGGGTTGGGAGGTTGGGTTGTTGGGTTGGGTTGGATGGTTGGGTTGGGTTGGGTGGTTGGGTTGTTGGTTTGGGTTGGGTGGTTGGGTTGTTGGATTGGGTTGAGTGGTTGGGTTGTTGGGTTGGGTGGATGGGTTGGATGGTTGGGTTGTTGGGTTGGGTTGAGTGGTTGGGTTGTTGGGTTGGGTTGTTAGGTTGGGTTGTTGGGATGTTGGGTTGGGTTGTTGGGTTCGGTGGTTGGGCTGTTGGTTTGGATTGGGTGGTTGGATTTCTTGGGTTGGGTTGGGTGGTTGGGTTGTTGGGTTGGGTTGAGTGGTTGGGTTGTTGGGTTGGGTTGTTGGGTTGGGTTGTTGGGTTGGGTTATATAGTTGGGCTGTTGGGTTGTTGGGTTGGGTGGTTGGGTGGTTGGGTTGTTGCATTGTTGGTTTGGGTTGGGTGATTGGGTTGGGTTGTTGGGTTGGGTTGAGTGGTTGGGTTCTTGGGCGGGGTGGTTGGGTTGTTGGGTTGGCTTGTTGGGTTCGGTGGTTGGGTTGTTGGGTTGGGTTGGATGGTTGGTTTGATGGGTTGGGTTGTTGGTTTGGGTTGTGTGGTTGGGTTGTTGGGTTAGTTGGGTTGTTGGGTTGGGTGGTTGGGTTGTTGGGTTGGGTGGTTGGGTTGTTGGTTGGGTTGGGTGGTTGGGTTGTTGGGTTGGGCTGGGTGGTTTGGTTACTGGGTTGGGTTGGATGGTTGGGTTGTTGGGTTGGGTTGGGTGGTTGGATTTTTTGGGTTGGATTGGGTGGTTGGGTTGTTGGGTTGGGTTGGGTGGTAGGGTTGTTGGGTTGGGTTGAGTGGTTGGGTTGTTGGGTTGGGTGGATGGGTTGGATGGTTGGGTTGTTGGGTTGGGTGGTTGGGTTGTTGAGTTTTGTTGTTGGGTTGGGTGGTTGGGTTGGCTGGTTGGTTTGTTGGGTTGGGTTGAGTGGTTGGGTTGTTGGGTTGGGTTGGGTGGTTGGGTTGTTTGGTTGGGTTGGGTTGGGTTGTTGGGTTGGGTGGTTGGGTTGGGTTGTTGGGTTGTAGGGTTGGGTGGTTGGGTTGTTGGGTTGTAGGGTTGGGTGGTTGGGTTGTTGGGTTGGGTTGGGTGGTTGGGTTGTTGGGTTTGGTTGTTGGGTTTTGTGGTTGGATTGTTGGGTTGGGTGGTTGGGTTGGGTTTGGCTGGGTGGTTGGGTTATTGGGTTGGGTTAGGTGGTTGAGTTGTTGGGTTGAGCTGGGTGGTTGGATTTATTGGGTTGGGTTGTTGGGTTGGGCTGGGTGGTTGGATTTATTGGGTTGGGTTGGGGGTTGGGTTGTTGGGTTGTGTGGTTGAGTTGGTGGGTTGGGTGGTTGGATTTTTTGGGTTGGGTTGTTGGGTTGGGTGGTTGGATTTTTTGGGTTGGGTTGTTGGGTTGGGTGGTTGGGTGCTTGGGTTGGGTTGGGTGGTTGGGTTGTTGGGTTGGGTTGGGTGGTTGGGTTGTTGGGTTGGGTTTAGGGGTTGGGTTGTTGGGTTGGGTGGATGGGTTGGATGGTTGGGTTATTGGGTTGGGTGCTTGGGTTGGGTTGGGTGGTTGGGTTGTTTGGTTGGGTTGGGTGGTTGGGTTGTTGGGTTGGGTTGTTGGGTTGGGTGCTTAGGTTGTTGGGTTGGGTTGGGTGGTTGGGTTGGGTTGTTGGGTTGGGTTGTTGGGTTGGGTGGTTGGGTTGTTGGGTAGGGTTGGGTGGTTGGGTTGTTGGGTTGTTGGGTTTGGTTGTTGGGTTTGGTTGTTGGGTTGTGTGGTTGGATTGTTGGGTTGGGTGGTTGGGTTGGGTTTGGCTGGGTGGTTGGGTGGTTGGGTTGTTGGGTTGGGCTGGGTGGTTGGATTTATTGGGTTGGGTTGGGGGTTGGGTTGTTGGGTTGGGTGGTTGGATTTTTTGGGTTGGGTTGTTGGGTTGGGTGGTTGGATTTTTTGGGTTGGGTTGTTGGGTTGGGTGGTTGGGAGCTTGGGTTGGGTTGGGTGGTTGGGTTGTTGGGTTGGGTTTAGGGGTTGGGTGGTTGGGTTGGGTGAATGGGTTGGATGGTTGGGTTGTTGGGTTGGGTGGTTGGGTTGTTGAGTTTTGTTGTTGGGTTGGGTCGTTAGGTTGGCTGGTTGGTTTGTTGGGTTGGGTTGGATGGTTGGGCTGTTGGGTTGGGTTGGGTGTAGTGGTTGGGTTGTTGGGTTGTTGGGTTGGGTTTTTGGGTTGTTGAGTTGGCTTGGGTGGTTGGGTTGTTGGGTTGGCTTGTTGGGTTGTTAGGTTGGGTTGCTGGCTGGATGGATGGGATGTTGGGTTGAGGGTTTGGGTTGTTGGCTTGGGTGGTTCGGTTGTTCGGTTCGCTTGTTGGGTTGGGTGGTTGGGTTGTTAGGTTGGGTTGTTGGGTTGGGTGGATGGGATGTTGAGTTGGGTTGTTGGGTTGGGTGGTTGGATTTTTTGGGTTGGGTTATGTGGTTGGGTGTGGTTGAGTGGTTGGGTTGTTGGGTTGGCTTGTTGGGTTGGGTGTTTTGGTTGTTGGCTAGGGTTGTTGGGTTGGCTTGTTGGGTTGGGTGGTTCGGTTGTTGGTTTGGGTGGTTGGATTTTTTGGGTTGGGTTGGGTGGTTGGGTTGTTGGGTTGGCTTGTTGGGTTGGGTGTTTTGGTTGTTGGCTAGGGTGGTTGGGTTGTTGGGTTGGCTTGTTGGGTTGGGTGGTTGGGTTGTTGGTTTGGGTTGGGTGGTTGGATTTTTTGGGTTGGGTTGGGTGGTTGGGTTGTTGGTTTGGGTTGGGTGGTTGGATTTTTTGGGTTGGGTTGGGTGGTTGGGTTGTTGGGTTCGGTTTTGGGTTGGGTGGTTGGGTTGGGTTATTGGGTTGTTGGGCTGGGTGGTTGGGTTGTCGGGTTGTTGGTTTGGGTTGGGTGGTTGGGTTGTTGGGTTGGGTTAGGTTGTTGGGTTGGATGGTTGGGTTGTTGGGTTGTGTTGGATTGTTGCATTGTTGGGTTGGGTGGTTGTGTTGTTGGGTTGGGTTGGATGGTTGGGTTGTTGGGTTGGGTTGGGTGGTTGGGTTGTTGGGTTGGGTTGTTGGTTTGGGTTGGGTGGTTGGGTTGTTGGGTTGGGTTGAGTGGTTGGGTTGTTGGGTTGGGTGGATGGGTTGGATGGTTGGGTTGTTGGGTTGGATGGTTGGATTGTTGAGTTTTTTTGTTGGGCTGGGTGGTTGGGTTGGCTGGTTGGTTTGTTGGGTTGGGTTGAGTGGTTGGTTTGTTGGGTTGGGTTGTTAGGTTGGGTTGTTGGGATGTTGGGTTGGGTTGTTGGGTTTGGTGGTTGGGTTGTTGGTTTGGGTTGGGTGGTTGGATTTTTTGGGTTGGGTGGTTGGATTGTTGGGTTGGGTTGAGTGGTTGGGTTGTTGGGTTGGGTGGTTGGGTGGTTGGGTTGGGTTGGATGGTTGGGTTGGGTTGGGTGGTTGGGTTGTTGGGTTGGGTTGTTGGTTTGGGTTGGGTGGTTGGGTTGTTGGATTGGGTTGAGTGGTTGGGTTGTTGGGTTGGGTGGATGGGTTGGATGGTTGGGTTGTTGGGTTGGGTTGAGTGGTTGGGTTGGGTGGTTGGGTGGAGTGGTTGGGTTGTTGGGTTGGTGGTTGGTTTGTTGGTTGGGTTGGGTGGTTGGGTTGTTGGGTTGGCTTGTTGGGTTGGGTGGTTGGGTTGTTGGTTTGGGTTGGGTGGTTGGATTTTTTGGGTTGGGTTGGGTGGTTGGGTTGTTGAGTTGTTGGGTTGGGTTGGGTGGTTGGGTTGGCTGGTTGGTTTGTTGGGGTGGGTTGGATGGTTGGCCTGTTGGGTTGGGTTGGGTTGAGTGGTTGGGTTGTGTTGGGTGGTTGGGTTGTTGGGTTGGATGGTTGGGTTGTTGGGTTGTGTTGGATGGTTGCATTGTTGGGTTGGGTGGTTGTGTTGTTGGGTTGTGTTGGATGATTGGGTTGTTGGGTTGGGTTGAGTGGTTGGGTTGTTGGGTTGGGTGGATGGGTTGGATGGTTGGGTTGTTGGGTTGGATGGTTGGATTGTTGAGTTTTGTTGTTGGGTTGGGTGGTTGGGTTGGCTGGTTGGTTTGTTGGGTTGGGTTGAGTGGTTGGGTTGTTGGGTTGGGTTGTTAGGTTGGGTTGTTCGGATGTTGGGTTGTTGGGTTCGGTGGTTGGGTTGTTAGTTTGGGTTGGGTGGTTGGATTTTTTGGGTTGGGTTGGGTGGTTGGGTTGAGTGGTTGGGTTCTTGGGTTGGGTTAGGTTGTTGGGTTGGGTTGGATGGTTGGGCTGTTGGGTTGTTGGGTTGGGTGGTTGGGTGGTTGGGTTGTTGCATTGTTGGTTTGGGTTGGGTGGTTGGGTTGTTGGGTTGGGTTGAGTGGTTGGGTTCTTGGGTGGGGTGGTTGGGTTGGCTTGTTGGGTTCAGTGGTTGGATTGTTGGCTTGGGTGGTTGGGTTGTTGGGTTGGCTTGTTGGGTTGGGTGGTTGGGTTGGGTGGTTCGGTTGTTAGGTTGGGTTGCCGGGCTGGATAGATGGGATGTTGGGTTGGGTTGTTGGGTTGGGTGGTTGGGTTGTTGGTTTGGGTTGGGTGGTTGGATGTTTTGGGTTGGGTGGTTGGATTGTTGGGTTGGGTTGAGTGGTTGGGTTGTTGGGTTGGGAGGTTGGGTTGTTGGGTTGGATGGTTGGGTTGGGTTGGGTGGTTGGGTTGTTGGGTTGGGTTGTTGGTTTGGGTTGGGTGGTTGGGTTGTTGGATTGGGTTGAGTGGTTGGGTTGTTGGGTTGGGTGGATGGGTTGGATGGTTGGGTTGTTGGGTTGGGTTGAGTGGTTGGATTGTTGGGTTGGGTTGGGTTGGGTGGTTGGGTGGGGTGGTTGGATTGTTGGGTTGGTGGTTGGGTTGTTGGTTGGGTTGGGTGGTTGGGTTGTTGGGTTGGCTTGTTGGGTTGGGTGGTTGGGTTGTTGGTTTGGGTTGGGTGGTTGGATTTTTTGGGTTGGGTTGGGTGGTTGGGTTGTTCGGTGTTTGGGTTGGGTTGGGTGGTTGGGTTGGCTGGTTGGTTTGTTGGGTTGGGTTGGATAGTTGGGCTGTTGGGTTGGGTTGGGTTGAGTGGTTGGGTTGTGTTGGGTGGTTGGGTTGTTGGGTTGGGTTGTTGGGTTGTTGAGTTGGGTTGGGTGGTTGGCTTGTTGGGTTGGCTTGTTGGGTTGTTTGGTTGGGTTGTTGGGTTGGGTGGTTGGTTTGGGTTGGGTGGTTGGATTTTTTGGGTTGGGTTATGTGGTTGGGTTGTTGGGTTGGGTTGAGTGGTTGGGTTGTTGGGTTGGCTTGTTGGGTTGGGTGTTTAGGTTGTTGGCTAGGGTGGTTTGAGTGGTTGGGTTGAGTGGTTGGGTTGAGTGGTTGGGTTGGGTGGATGGGTTGGATGGTTGGGTTGTTGGGTTGGGTAGTTGGGTTGTTGAGTTTTGTTGTTGGGTCGGGTGGTTGGGTTGGCTGGTTGGTTTGTTGGGTTGGGTTGAGTGGTTGGGTTGTTCGGTTGGGTTGGGTGGTTGGGTTGTTTGGTTGGGTTGGGTGGTTGGGTTGTTGGATTGGGTTGTTGGGTTGGGTGCTTTGGTTGTTGGGTTGGGTTGGGTGGTTGGGTTGTTGGGTTGGGTTGGGTGGTTGGGTTGTTGGGTTTGGTTGTTGGGTTGTGTGGTTGGATTGTTGGGTTGGGTGGTTGGGTTGGGTTGGGCTGGGTGGTTGGGTGGTTGGGTTGGGTGGTTGGGTTGTTGGGTTGGGTGGTTGGATTTATTGGGTTGGGTTGGGGGTTGGGTTGTTGGGATGGGTGGTTGAGTTGTTGGGTTGGGTGGTTGGGTTGTTGGGTTGGGTGGTTGTGTTGTTGGGTTAGGTTGGGTGGTTGGGTTGGGTTGTTGAGTTTTGTTGTTGGGTTGGGTGGTTGGGTTGGCTGGTTGGTTTGTTGGGTTGGGTTGGATGGTTGGGCTGTTGGGTTGGGTTGGGTGGTAGGGTTGTTGGGTTGTGTTGGGTTGTTGGGTTGGGTTCTTGGGTTGTTGAGTTGGGTTGGGTTGGGTGTGTTGGGTTGTTGGGTTGAGTGGTTGGGTTGTTGGGTTGTTTTGGGTGGTTGGGTTGTTGGGTTGTTGAGTTGGGTTGGGTGGTTGGGTTGTTGGGTTGGCTTGTTGGCTTGTGTGGTTGGGTTGTTGGCTTGGGTGGTTGGGTTGTTGGGTTCGCTTGTTGGGTTGTGTGGTTGGGTTGTTGGGTTGGGTTGAGTGGTTGGGTTGTTGGGTTGGATGGATGGGTTGGATGGTTGGGTTGTTGGGTTGGATGGTTGGATTGTTGAGTTTTGTTGTTGGGTTGGGTGGTTGGGTTGGCTGGTTGGTTTGTTGCATTGGGTACAGTGGTTGGGTTGTTGGGTTGGGTTGGATGGTTGGGTTGTTGGGTTGGGTGGTTGGGTTGTTGGGTTGGGTTGGATGGTTGGGTTGTCGGGTTGGGTGGTTGGGTTGTTGGGTTGGGTTGTTGCATTGTTGGTTTGGGTTGGGTGGTTGGGTTGGGTGATTGGGTTGTTAGGTTGGGTTGCTGGGCTGGGTGGATGGGATGTTGGGTTGGGTTGTTGGTTTGGGTTGGGTGGTTGGATGTTTTGGGTTGGGTGGTTGGATTGTTGGGTTGGGTTGAGTGGTTGGGTTGTTGGGTTGGGAGGTTGGGTTGTTGGGTTGGGTTGGATGGTTGGGTTGGGTTGGGTGGTTGGGTTGTTGGTTTGGGTTGGGTGGTTGGGTTGTTGGATTGGGTTGAGTGGTTGGGTTGTTGGGTTGGGTGGATGGGTTGGATGGTTGGGTTGTTGGGTTGGGTTGAGTGGTTGGGTTGGGTGGATGGGTTGGATGGTTGGGTTTTTGGGTTGGGTGGTTGGGTTGTTGAGTTTTGTTGTTGGGTCGGGTGGTTGGGTTGGCTGGTTGGTTTGTTGGGTTGGGTTGAGTGGTTGGGTTGTTCAGTTGGGTTGGGTGGTTGGGTTGTTTGGTTGGGTTGGGTGGTTGGGTTGTTGGGTTGGGTTGTTGGGTTGGCTGCTTAGGTTGTTGGGTTGGGTTGGGTGGTTGGGTTGTTGGGTTGGGTGGTTGGGTTGTTGGGTTGGGTTGGGTGGTTGGGTATTTGGGTTTGGTTGTTGGGTTGTGTGGTTGGATTGTTGGGTTGGGTGGTTGGGTTGGGTTGGGCTGGGTGGTTGGGTGGTTGGGTTGGGTGGTTGGGTTGTTGGGTTGGGTGGTTGGATTTATTGGGTTGGGTTGGGGGTTGGGTTGTTGGGATGGGTGGTTGAGTTGTTGGGTTGGGTGGTTGAGTTGTTGGGTTGGGTTGGTTGGTTGTGTTGTTGGGTTAGGTTGGGTGGTTGGGTTGGGTTGAGGGGTTGGGTTGTTGGGTTGGGTGGATGGGTTGCATGGTTGGGTTGTTGGGTTGGGTGGTTGGGTTGTTGAGTTTTGTTGTTGGGTTGGGTGGTTGGGTTGGCTGGTTGGTTTGTTGGGTTGGGTTGGATGGTTGGGCTGTTGGGTTGGGTTGGGTGGTTGGGTTGTTGGGTTGTGTTGGGTTGGGTTCTTGGGTTGTTGAGTTGGGTTGGGTTGGGTGTGTTGGGTTGTTGGGTTGGGGTGGGTGGTTGGGTTGAGTGGTTGGGTTGTTGGGTTGTTTTGGGTGGTTGGGTTGTTGGGTTGTTGAGTTGGGTTGGGTGGTTGGGTTGTTGGCTTGGCTTGTTGGCTTGTGTGGTTGGGTTGTTGGCTTGGGTGGTTGGGTTGTCTGGTTCGCTTGTTGGGTTGTGTGGTTGGGTTGTTGGGTTGGGTTGAGCGGTTGGGTTGTTGGGTTGGATGGATGGGTTGGATGGTTGGGTTGTTGGGTTGGATGGTTGGATTGTTGAGTTTTGTTGTTGGGTTGGGTGGTTGGGTTGGCTGGTTGGTTTGTTGCATTGGGTACAGTGGTTGGGTTGTTGGGTTGGATTGTTGGGTTGTTGGGTTGGGTGGTTGGGTTGGGTTGGGTTGGATGGTTGGGTTGACGGGTTGGGTGGTAGGGTTGTTGGGTTGGGTTGTTGCATTGTTGGTTTGGGTTGGGTGGTTGGGTTGGGTGATTGGGTTGTTAGGTTGGGTTGCTGGGCTGGGTGGATGGGATGTTGGGTTGGGTTGTTGGGTTGGGTTGTTGGGTTGGGTGGTTGGGTTGTTGGTTTGGGTTGGGTGGTTGGGTTGTTGGGTTGGGGTGAGTGGTTGGGTTGTTGGGTTGGGTGGTTGGGTTGTTGGGTTGGGTTGGATGGTTGGGTTGTTGGGTTGCGTTGGATGGTTGGGTTGTTGGTTTGGGTTGGGTGGTTGGGTTGTTGGATTGGGTTGAGTGGTTGGGTTGGGTGGATGGGTTGGATGGTTGGGTTGTTGGTTTGGCTGGTTGGTTTGTTGGGTTGGGTTGAGTGGTTGGGTTGTTGGGTTGGGTTGGGTTGGTGGATTGGGTTGGGTGGTTGGGTTGTTGGGTTGGGTGGTTGGTTTGTTGGTTGGGTTGGGTGGTTGGGTTGTTGGGTTGGGCTGGGTGGGTTGTTTACTGGGTTGGGTTGGATGCTTGGGTTGTTGGGTTGGGTTGGGTGGTTGGATTTTTTGGGTTGGGTTGGGTGGTTGGGTTGTTGGGTTGGGTTGGGTGGTAGGGACACAGCGGCAACAGAAGCAGCAGGAGCAGCAGCAAGAGATACAACAGCAACCGCAACAGCAGCAGCAACAGCAACAGCAGCAGCAACAAGAGCAACAGCAGGAGCAGCAAGAGCAGCAGCAGCAACAGCATCAACAGCAACAGCAGCAACAACAGCAACAGGAGAAGCAGCAACAAACTCAGCAACAACCGCAACAACAGCAACAGAAACAACCGCAGCAACAGCACTAGGAGCAGCGACAGCAGCAACAGCAACTGCAGCAGCTGCAACAGCAACAACAGCAGCAACAACAACACCAGGAACAACAGCAGCAACAAAAACAGCAGAAGCAGCAACAAAAACAGCAGAAGCAGCAACAAACAGGAGCAGCAACAGCGACAACAAAAACAGCAGGAGGAGCAGCAAGAGATACAACAGCAACCGCAAGAGCAGCAACAGCAGCAGCAACAAGAGCAACAGCAGCAACAGCAAGAGCAGCAGCAACAACAGCAGAAGCAGCAACAAACAGCACAGCCGCTTCAACAGCGACAACAGGAACAGCAGGAGCAGCAGCAACAGCAGCAGCAACAGCAGCAGCAGCAAAAGCAACAGCAACAAAAGCAGCAGCAACAGGAACAGCAGCAGCAACAAGAGTAACAGCAGCAACAGCAAGAGCAGCGGCAACAACAGCAGAAGCAGCAACAAACAGCAACAGCAGCATCAACAGCAACAACAGCAACAGCAGCTACAGCAGTAGCAGCCACAGACACAGCAGCAGGAGCAACACCAGCCGCCACAGCAGCAACAACAGCAGCAGCAGAAACAACAGCAACATCAGCAACAGGAACAACAGCAACAACAGCAACGGCACAGGCAGGAACACCAGTACCAGCAGCAGCAGCAAGAGCAGCAGCAGGAACAGCAGCAGCAGCAACAGCAGCAGCAACAAGAGCAACAGCAGCAACAGCAAGAGCAGCAGCAACAACAGCAGAAGCAGCAACAAACAGCACAGCCGCTTCAACAGCGACAACAGGAACAGCAGGAGCAGCAGCAACAGCAGCAGCAACAGCAGCAGCAGCAAAAGCAACAGCAACAAAAGCAGCAGCAACAGCAACAGCAGCAGCAACAAGAGTAACAGCAGCAACAGCAAGAGCAGCGGCAACAACAGCAGAAGCAGCAACAAACAGCAACAGCAGCATCAACAGCAACAACAGCAACAGCAGCTACAGCAGTAGCAGCCACAGACACAGCAGCAGGAGCAACACCAGCCGCCACAGCAGCAACAACAGCAGCAGCAGAAACAACAGCAACATCAGCAACAGGAACAACAGCAACAACAGCAACGGCGCAGGCAGGAACACCAGTACCAGCAGCAGCAGCAAGAGCAGCAGCAGGAACAGCAGCAGCAGCAACAGCAGCAGCACCAGCAGCCGCAGCAACAGCAACAAAAGTAACAACAGCAACAGCAAAAACAGCAACAGCACCCGGTCAAAAAATCCTTCAAAGTTCCTTCATAGAGCCAACAGGATTCTTGACTGTCACCTCTACATGCACCTGATGGTCCTGAAGGAATCTGCATGGATGCTCTGTTTGCAATGGCGCGACTCTGACTGGGCTGAAGGCATCTCCATTAGCAGCTTTGTTTGCACCGGCGCGGCTCTGACGGTGCTGAAGGCATCTCTGTCAGCCCCTCTGTTTGTACCAGCGTGACTCTGACGGTGCTGAAGGCATCTCCGTCAGCAGCTCTGTTTGCACCGGCGCGTCTCTGAATGTGCTGAAGGGATCTCCGTCAGCACGTCTGTTTGTACCGGCACGACTCTGACGGTGCTGAAGGCATCTCCATTAGCAGCTCTGTTTACCGGCGTGACTTTGACGGTCCTGCAGAAATCTGCATGCAGCTGCTCTGTCTGCAGGCGACGTTAGCTTCGACCGTCACCGGCATAGCTGCGAATCGCTTCGGGAAAGTTATAATACTGGCAAAAAGCTTAATTGTACGTTTTAATCTGAAACACACGTACGTATGCTCAAACACATACAATATTCGTGCAAATTGCATGATTCTTGCAAGCACGCATTAAGTATATGTGAGCTGCGCGCCCTTCCGATAGTGCCTGAAAATTCTTTGCACGGAGGCCATGAATCGCTGTAGAGCTCGCGCTCTCGATCATATGCTTAGCTTTCAAGGATCATCCGGCCGGCTTCACTCGATCCTGGCTCATTTTCGGCAAAACTGTACACATATCATATATCAATATTGGACGGTAAACGTTGTCTCGTAGTGAACTTGACAACTGATGCGTACCAACCAAGCGGTTCGCATAACTGAAGTACTTCTGCGTTTCGTGCGAAGCATGCAAAGACGGCCGGCCGCTATTCGGCTTTGCTGACTTTTCTTCACTCGTCCTCGGCGCAGTCGATTCCAGGCGCACGGCATAAACTACGGCCAGGTGAAAAAAATGTGTGTTAGCTGCGCAGTTAATTTTAATCTAGGGAGAACCATCAATTGAGGCGAATGAATTTTTAAAAGGTGCTGCACAATTAATTCTAGCTTAACGCGTTTGTGCGCGTTGCGTGCAAAAAGTAGAGCAAATGTGGTATCGGTACGTACGTCGATCATACTTCATACTCAAAACTGATTATGTTCGACCTTTCCGCTATGCATATGCTGCGCACCGCGTGCAGTGAACCCGCCCGCTATCAGGGCAGATCTGCCTATCTGATAGCCAGTACACGTACGCATGTTTGTGTGCGGCATACACCGGCCAGGAACTGCGCCAGTCGGAATTAACTTTTTCTACTACGCATAGCCTTCCCTCGATCCTCGATCATCCTTTCAGCAAGGTGGAGACGCTGCATGCATGCTCGATCGTCCAGAGCTTCCTCGATCGGGCAACGAAACCAGTGCCCATATTCTACGCGGGGGCGCGCGCCCGCATCGATTTTCGTAGTCACGAGGAATTCATACGCCAGCGCACCTTTCAGTCGGGGATTAAGGTGACTGAATGCAGCGCACAGCGCTATAAGCGCGGCAAAGACGTGCAGCGAATTGCTCGCGCTGAACGACAGCGAAAATATTTTTTTTCCATAGCTCTATATAGGCCATGGCGCGACGTTTCTATTTAAATAATTTTCACCAAGCAGGAAAGCGCCCTGCACTTGCATTGACTGTTGAAGCCAAGCGCAGTGAGTACACTGAAGTCCCCTCGAGGCATCTGTGTTGTCATGAGAAGCCGCACAACTCATGTGCGGCTCTCCTTCAGTCTTTATCTCCCAAATTCCCCTCCCTACGCAGAGTAGCATGCCAGCGATATTGAAACACCGGCTAAATTCTCTGTATTTCATTAAAGAGTCTCTCTCTCTCTGGCGATGTGTATCATTGAAAACATTAAACTCGCCCACCTAGCACCGCGATTTCAAGTGAACATATTCCTTGACGCTGGATTCATGATCTCTATGCAGTTAATTCCCAGCCCCCTGTATGTCACACTAAGTGAATGGGGATTAACCATCACATCACACCAACTGGCCAGCTCCACTGGCTGGAGGACCTTCCTTGAAAGGCATTTGCGTAAAAATTCTTCGTATCACTGTAGGGTATACGGCAACTTAATTGACAGCAGTAAAAGAATTTTGGTTCCCGGAACACACCCATGGAACATGTAACGCTGCATCAAAAATAAGTGCAGCCAGTTTTGAGGCTTTGAGGTTTTGAGGATTGTTCTCGCAATCACTCTCCGAAGGTACCATTCCAGACGACTGGGAAGTGGGGAAGGTCGTTCCCGTCCACAAATCAGGAGGTACTGATTCACCTCTTAATTATCGCCCCATTTCATTAACAAGTGTACCGTGCAAAATCATGGAACATGTCATTTACTCTCAAATCATGCAATTTTTGAATTCAAATAATTTCTTCCATTCATCACAGCATGGATTTCGCAAGGGGTTCTCCTGCGAAACTCAACTAGCCATTTTTCTACATGATATTCACGCCAACCTTGATACTAACCTGCAAACTGACTCCATTTTCCTAGATTTCGCTAAGGCATTCGACAAAGTACCTCATCAACGCTTGCTTCTTAAACTCTCCCAGTTGAAGTATACATCCGAACATAATTGCATGGATTAAAGCTTTCCTCACGCATCGCTCTCAGTCCGTCGTCATTAATAACCAACTTTCCAACCCGCTTCCAGTAACCTCTGGCGTCCCACAGGGTTCTGTTCTCGGTCCTTTGTTATTCCTCATATACATTAATGATTTACCCCAGCATGTCTCTTTTCACATCCGCTTATTCGCCAATGATTGCGTCATTTATCGCTCAGTGACTAACCATTCTGACCAAGAATCCCTTCAGGCAGACCTGCGCCATGTGCAAGACTGGTGCTCCCAGTGGATGATGATGCTCAACTCTAACAAATGCAAGTGCATGTCCTTTCACCGCCGTCGAAATCCTCTTGTTTCCAAATACACAGTCTGCAATTCCCCAGTTGACCTCGTCCAGTCATATAAATACTTAGGAGTCACCATTTCTAATGATTTATCTTGGCGTTTGCACGTGACTAACCTGATATCATCTGCTAATAAAACACTAGGTTTCTTAAAACATCACCTACGGGAAGCCCCACAACACGTAAGACTACAAGCGTACAACTCATTCGTTAGAACTAAACTTGAATACGCATCACCCATCTGGAGCCCTTATCAAGAATATTTAACACACGCTATCTAATCTTTTCAAAACAGGGCTATCAGATTCATGCACTCCTCATACTAGTACGATGTCAGCATATCATCCCTCAAATCGTAGTCAGGTCTAGCTAATCTTTCTAGTCGCCGTCGCATAGCCAGTCTTGTCCTGTTTCACAAGTTCTTTTATTCACCACTAAAACAAGAACCATACATTTGCGCACTTCCACAATGTAGGTCCCACCGCATCGGTCGATCATTATCTTCCAAGTTTTGCGTCCACGTGGCCGTACCACTGTTTTTGCCAACTCATTTTTTTCTCGTGCAGCAGCTGACTGGAACGGCCTTCCCCATAATATTACTGCCATAACATGTTCATCATCATTTTCAAGCACTGTTGATTCCTGCATTTCGTAAACCCCACCCCTTATGTAACGCCCTGGAAAAGGGTCTTTAAGGAAAATAAAGTGATGTGATGTGATCTACAAACATGATTTATTACACACACTAGGCCACAACAACAAAGCAGAGGGAGTAATAAATGTTGGACAGGAACGTGCATTATTCTTTACACTTAAAAGCAGCAAACATTTTAAACACATGAAAAAACAAGGATGACAAAGCATCATACTATCAGGCTGCAAGGCCAGGTATATCCTTATGTCTAGAGACCAGATTTTAGGCAAATGCCTATTTTTTTCAAGGCATCATAGGCGCACCATTTTTACATATGAGCATGAATTAGGCGTTCACGACATGTTTAATACACATTTGATGGTGCCATAAATGCCTATTTTGGGCGTCAGCGCCTATAAATGCCGATTTCCAACGTTGGTGCCTAAAAATGCCCTATTTTGAAGAAAATGGCCCTGATATACGTTGTGGTTTTGTTTTCAGATTCTCTTTGTTTTCGAATCCATTTCGGTTTCGAGTTGAACCCACACATGGCAACATTAAATGACTTCGTCACTTGGGTGTGGTGAACACTACTCCAACGCCGACTGTGTAGACAATGTCAACCACATCAGCCAAAAATATCGAAATAACCTTTTTCTTGTTTCTGCCGTTTTGTAGTTACAGCTTGTAAACTCTGGCCGTTAAAATGGTAGTTGACCAGATGGTGCTACATTTTGGAAAGTACATGAAGTACGTAAGTTTCGTCCACATAATTCCCAGTGGGTTCGAGTTGAAACCAACTGCAAATTGTTCCATAAGCTGGCTGGATGAAGTTTAACTGGATAAAATTTGCCATATTGGTAATCTGCCTTATGATCATTCCTTGTGCCTCATCTGCATGTCATCCTAATCAAATAGCCTTTGGCGGCAGTTTTCTTGGAGCAGGCCGCACTGGACAGCTGAGAGCCGTGCCAGTCGTGCGTGCATACGGAACACATTCATGCACTCAAACAATGTTTGATGCTTGTATGAATATCACTCTTTTGGCGTCACTCCTATGTCATATTATCTCAACCCTTCAATCGAAATGGTTTCCTACAAGCACACTCCTGTAACATCTGTTGGTGTGGAGCGTTCCTTTCCAGCTTACAAGCTTGTTCTCAATGAGAAGAGGCACAATTTTGAGCCCACCAACATGGAGACGTTGCTTGTGTGCTACTGCTTTCATGACTTTAGCAGTGATTACTATATGAACGGTGTTTATTTATTATGAATCCCCAGTGGATGTACGTAGGCCAGTGCTGAACTATATAATTATTTTCGGCATATAAAGAATCACCAGCACTAAGCGGCTACATTTTTAGCATCTCGTACTTATGGTTTCCACACCCTTTTAATAGCAAGCACCATTTTAAGTCCGCGTGACTTCCGACACTTGGAGCCACTAACTATAAAACGCAGTTTACACAAATGGCGACACATTTATTAATGTTAAAGCACCGTGCATGCCTGCAATAGATAAGTTTAATTCCTATGAGGATGACTCTGAACACAGGTCGGATGCTTTAAAGTCACATTTGCGTCAATTGCTAAATGCACGGCCTCTTGTTTTACTATTGTGCACGACAAGCAAATTGTTTGTTTCCAGGTATGCCAACGCATTTTAAAAGGCTTTGTAACCATCTCTTTTGCTCTGCTGAAGCATGCGTGTTGTACGAAAAGCTTCATGACAGCTTTAAAAAGAGTGCTTCTAAGGTTCGCACACAATGGTTAAGATCTCAAATCATTCCGGCTGTTTTTACTTTATGGCAGATATTGCGTGCTGATGTTCGGATCTGATAAGTGCAATTTTGATGCAGTTTATAGTGCCTATTTTTCTTTTTAGGTGCCTAAAATCAAATCTTAACCACCTATTTTTGGCGCCTAAAACATGCCTTCTTGGTGCCTAAAAATCCGGCCTCTACTTATGTCTTATAAATCCCATCAACAGACTTTGTCAGCATACATGGCAATGTGTTCTCTCTTGCATTATTTGCACTAAATACTTTGAAGAATAAATGTTCCAAGAATAAAAGAAACTTTGAGATTAGTGTAATATTGTCACGTAGTTGTGATGGCTGCAGTTTGGCAGTCAGGTAGACAGCAAAACGGCTTCCAAAGAAACACTGTTGGGTTGTTTCGCACCCACAAAGAACTGAACGACTCGGCAGCGGTGTAGCAACAAGCGTGCTTGGCGGTCATCGAAGACAATGCCTGCCGCTTGTGGCCGTGCTGAATTTATAACTGACGACGAACTTTTGACAATGTGACAATATGGAGCAACCTCCCGTCACAATCTGAAGATTGGTGTAATTGCTGCTAACTGCAATGAATTTCATGGCCACAAGTTTGAAAAAAGTTAAACACACTGAAGAGCTACCTTAAAGGAATACAAAAATAAAAATACACTGAAACTACCTTCATGAACTGCACATCATACATCACTACCAGATCAATCTTGTGGGTTTCTAAATGGACACAGGCCACCACAGACCGCGGGTTCGAGCTTCGCGCGAGCCAAGGGCCCCGATCAGCCGTCACCACACACACACTGGGACACCGATGCAGCGCACTCAACCTCCGCTGGGAGGAGAGCGATTCGCCGCAAAGAAATAGGCCTCCAAGTTCACAAAGGAGACGTTTATTCACGTCGTCCTTCAGCAGTACACACACACTCAATCGTCACCCCGTCAAGGGGGCGCGCGAGGAGCAAGGCTCCGCTGCGCGCACGAAGCGACTCGAGCAATATGCGCCGCTAGCACGCCGCTGCAGGAGAATGTCCCCGCGGCAGTGCTGTGATCTCTCTCTCGTGTCGACCGTTGGGCCGGTTGCGAGAGAGAGTGGGCAATCAACGCAAGGTACGCCTGTGTGAGGTCGCTGGACCCCGCTGGACAGGCTCGAGCCGCTGCAGGTCAGAGGACACGTGCGGGCGAGCTCGAGTAAGCACTGGTCCGAACGGCAAAGGCCGGCACGGACAAACAGTAACGTACGCACCTTACGCTGTCTCGCAGGGATCTCTCTCGCGCGGCCCCGCTCGGACGGTCGCGCGGCGCGCGGCCGCCCAAAGCGGGGTCCCGAATTCCCGCCAAAAGGCGCCAATGGCAAAGGCCCTTGGGGAGCCGGGGCGGAGCTGTGGCTAAATGACAGTGATTAGTCACCCAGCCGCCTCTCCACCGCCTGAGGCGGGAGCAAGGGAAAGAGGAGAAACAACGCGGGAGGCCGGCTAGCCGCGCAAAGGCGACGGCAGAAAGCCAGGATTCCCACATCCCCCTCTCCTTAAATGCCCTCCTACCCATCGGCAAAGCACGCGGCCAAAATAAAGAAATCAATACACAAAAAATAGGCTACACTTCAGTTCCAAAAATAAAGAAATGAATACACACAAAAAAAAAACTAGATACACTTCAGTTCCAGCCAGAACAATGTAAAAAAACAAAGTAAAAATAAGGCAAACAACACTTGCATACGCTTCAGTAAATCAAAACAGCTTGCAGATTATATACACGGTACACAAGAAGATGTGAATACAACTGTACAACTATGTTACAGGTGGATGCCAGCCTCAAAGTTCGGTGGCGCGGCCCAGTGGGCCTGTCGGCGACTCACCGCTCGCGACTTCAAGTTGAACAGGTTGGGAGGGCCGACGACTGATGGCGGTCTTCTTTCCGTTGATGTAGGGTGCGTTGATGACGACGGGGCCGCGGCAGAGCACTGACCTCGCGCCCTTGGACACGACATCACGTTCGGGCACAAGAAAGTTAGTGCACCCCTTTCACGCCGGCTGAAACGGGCGAGGACGTTCGGCGGCGTCCAGATGTGTAACCTTGTCCACAGCGAGGGGTCCTTCTCATCCTCGCGCTCACGCAGAAGGACACAACGGCACAACTCATAGGCGTCGCCTTGGCTCATGGTTACGCGCGCACACAGCCACAGCCACAAACACGCATACACCGGCACGTACGCGGACGCTGGTCGGCGACAACGACCCCCCCATCAGAAGCGTCCAGAGGCGCCGCGGCGAGGGTCAAAGGGTGCACTTTCCGCCCCCCATCGCCCAAAACGTCCCACCAACTTCCCCTCCATACGGGCCGCACAAAACTCGCACCGCGACACACGGCTCCTTAACGAGCCCACCACCCACAGTCGGGCCGGAAATGAGACAAGGCGTGATGTACAAACGACACCTAATCCAATCTATTCCTTCTCGAAGATAAGAGCAAGCACGAGCGGGCTGAAGTTTGCCTATGTACAAGTCTGGTAAAAAAAACTGAACGCCAATGCTGACGCATGTTGCCTATGTACAATCTCGGTACGCTAGAACGAAAACAGACGTACAAGCGGGAAACGAAAGTGGCTAGAAACTGTCTAAAACAAAAAAAAAACTAAACTGATAAACACACAAGGCTGGAACTTATCATGCTGCCAAAAACAAAAAAAAAATAACACACCGTGCTTCACCTGGGTAGGGCCTGACGAGAAAGCTCGCCAGCTAGCTGAGGCTGCGTGCCTTCGGTTGCGGAAAAGTCCGCCGTCCGGCATCAATCACACCGGTGACCGTCGCCTCAGATTGTACCGGTGCTCCGTACGCTTGCGTTCCGCAGCACCAGTTGTGCCTTTGCGCTTGCCTTTGATACCAATGGGTACCGGCGCAAGCTCGTCAGACCGTGACGCGTAGGCCTTCAGGTCTATGAACCCCTGCTTGCTTCTGGGGAAGGGCCCCATCAAATCGCAGGTGGCCATCTGCCACGGACGCACACTGTCAATCGGTTTCATCATTCCAGGCGGCTTGCCGCCCCGTGACTTCACCGCTTGACAGACATGGCAGGAACGGCAATAGCGGAAAATGTCACGCTTCATGCCGGGCCACGTCACCGATTGACTCAGTTTTGCAAAAACTTTGGAGCCACTCAGATGACCGGCCAGTGGTTCGTCATGAGAGAATCGCAAAAGTGCGCCTCTTAGACTTTTGGGGATGACCACCTTCAACGGGTCGATGGACTCGTCATCGGTGGCTATTTACTTCAGCACGAGCCCGTCATGGTCCAGCAAATATGAATCCCCGGGGTTCGCCGCGACACACGCTGGCTTCTGCCCCCCTGCGCCCGCTACAATACAAGTAGCGTCACGGCGCTCCGTCTCCCTGAGACCGTCGCTCACCTCGCGACAAAAGGGGTCATTTTGCTGGGCTTTCAGTAGCTCTTACGGCTGAAAACGATTCCAGTCATCCCAGAGGGGAGCATGGTCTCGTCCCCACTCAGGTTTGCAGCCAAAATTTCCGTTCGCGTCGGCACCTCCCAGGCGCTCACGAAGAGCTTTGCCTCTCGTCCGCTTTGCGAAGCGCTGCTCGCCTGGTTAGCGGAATGGGTTAACCCGTTTGCGGGTTCCCCCTCCTTGCCGCCCGGCGGCTCGTCCGCTGTTTCGCCCCCTCCGCCTACAGGCGTCAAGGCGCCGCTGGCGAGTGGGGCACGGGATAGCGCGTCAGCTACCACGTTTGTGCTCCCCTTTCGACACTGCACGGAAAAGTCGTAATGCTGTATCAGGAGAGCCCAGCGCGCCAGCCGACCCGCAGGCTCGCGGAGCCGCATCAGCCAACTGAGCGCACTGCACCCCTGCCTCAGTGGAGGCTTGGGCGGGCTGCACGAACGAGGGAGGCAAGGCTCCTAGTTCGACGAGCGGCGTGGTTTCCACAGGGAACCGGGCCAGCGCCTCGCCGTTCCCAGAGCAGAATTGACTGCTCGCGGGGCACGGCTGCTGCTGTTCGAAACTGCCGGTTGCGGCAGCGTGACGCGAACTGCTTTCGCACTGGACGGAAAGCTTGCACAGCTGAGGCATGTGACCAGCGGATGCACCGCTGGGTGCTCCCGGTACAGCTCCAATGGGAGCCGCGTGGTCGACATTTTCGGTTGTGCCGCAGTAAACCCCGATGGGGGCCGCGGCCAACCACGGTGTCTAGCTATTCGAAGGAACAGCAGCCAGCGGATCAAACGACGCTACAACTCCGTAGGGAGCCGACATGTAGCTGCCGAGTGCCCCGCTGGGGGTGGTAGACATGGTGCGCAAGCGTGATCGGCAAGGCGACCTGCTCGGCTAATGTGCCAGCAAAGGCGTAAGCGCCAATGACTTAGCACGTTGGGCGCCAGTTGTGGGTTTCTAAGTGGACACAGGCCACCACCCACCGCGGGTTCGAGCTTCGCGCGAGCCAAGGGCCCCGATCAGCCGTCACCACACACACACTGGGACACCGATGCAGCGCACTCAACCTCCGCTGGGAGGAGAGCGATTCGCCGCAAAGAAATAGGCCTCCAAGTTCACCAAGGAGACGTTTATTCACGTCGTCCTTCAGCAGTACACACGCACTCAATCGTCACCCCGTCCCGGGGGCGCGCGAGGAGCAAGGCTCCGCTGCGCGCACGAAGCGACTCGAGTAATGCGCGCCGCTAGCATGCCGCTGCAGGAGAATGTCCCCGCGGCAGTGCTGTGATATCTCTCTCGTGTCGACCGTTGGGCCGGTTGCGAGAGAGAGTGGGCAATCAACGCAAGGTACGCCTGTGTGAGGTCGCTGGACCCCGCTGGAAAGGCTCGAGCCGCTGCAGGTCAGAGGACACGTGCGGGCGAGCTCGAGTAAGCACTGGTCCGAACGGCAAAGGCCGGCACGGACAAACAGTAACGTACGCACCTTACGCTGTCTCGCAGGGATCTCTCTCGCGCGGCCCCGCTCGGACGGTCGCGCGGCGCGCGGCCGCCCAAAGCGGGGTCCCGAATTCCCGCCAAAAGGCGCCAATGGCAAATGCCCTTGGGGAGCCGGGGCGGAGCTGTGGCTAAATGACAGTGATTAGTCACCCAGCCGCCTCTCCACCGCCTGAGGCGGGAGCAAGGGAAAGAGGAGAAACAACGCGGGAGGCCGGCTAGCCGCGCAAAGGCGACGGCAGAAAGCCAGGATTCCCACAATCTCTTTCCTTCTGGTTGGGCACTTCACACAAGTATGAAACATTATTAATACTAAAGAAAACACATTGCAGAGACACATCATCAAGAGAGTGCAAACAATTATTCTGATCAGCCGGTGGGTGCTGACACTGCATGATATGTAGGACATCAAATACAAGTGGTGAAACAAGAAGCCTTTGGGAGTGAAAATATATACAGCCTGCAATCTCATAAGTTGCAAGTACATAACAATATGAGCCGTCTACCATTTTAACATAACAAGAGCTGGTATTTTTTGGAGTCAAATAATCCGAACTGTGTATAATAATGCTGCCAATTTGTGCTCGAAAGTACCTAGACATCTGAGGAATGCAGCCAAAGTGTGAATTGAAAATCATTTTTAGCTGCTCGGGAAATGAAGGAACAGGGTGTGGCACACCTAGAGCACATGTCTGGTAGCTGTTTGTGTGCTAAGCGCCAATATTTTTCTTGACAAAAGCCAAATGAGCTGGGAGCTCCAAATTTCTTTTCTGAGCTTCGATAGCACTGCTGCATTATGCACCGTTCAGCGACCTGCATAGGCACCAGCTTGGCTGCTGACACAAGCCGCAGTGCACGGCCAATCCCATCTTCAAAAAGAACCGTGGACACACCCCATAATGGGCCAAACATGCGCGTAGCCTTAGAAAGGTGCAGCAGCTGGTGAACATTATATGTCATAGCTGCCTCACCATAGAGCCTCGCTGCTATCCCTAGTAGCACAGTATGTAACTGCAACGTTGCCACAACATTGCCAATGTTGTACTATGTTGCGCTAACATTCTTCAACATTAGATAATGTTGCTGCAAGCAACTTGCTGATAACGTTGCTCTGAAGTGGTCTTTTCACATTGCAGCAATATTCTCAAATGATGAATAAATGTTGAACCACATACGATGGCATTGCTATAACATTCATGCTATAGGTTAATTGTCTGCCCTCTCTGGCTATTTCTGAAGCCCAAATAGAAAAGTCGGTACCAGATCACTTCCCCTCACCGTGAGAGTATTAATTTGTTTATTAATTTTTACTTCGATTGCAAGTTTGCATGTGGTGTGTATGCAAATGGTGACACTAAGGTAGAAAGATATATTTCTATCTGAAATATTTTTAAACAGCTGGAATTACTTTGTTTTTAATTAAACAGGCAGACAAAATTAAAACTGCCGAAGAAATTTAGTTCTGGTTTCACTGACGCCCTGCAGTCTAATGGTCCAAATCCAAATCCAAACCGCGGCTACTCGCGGCCGCGCCGAGAGCCAAATTCCAATCCTGCGGCGTGCGCTGGTCCGAGAACTCGCGCGTCAGCGGCAGTCATGGCAAGATTTTCACGTTTTTTGTTCTTCTAGTACAGTTTTTTGGCGGTCGTCGTGCCCGCACTGCTGTGTTTCGTTGTGGTTTCACTGGAATTCAGCTGAAACAACAAAGGCTTGCCCAGAGGATGACCTCAATGGTGAGTGATTTCTAGACTTGCATTGTTGTGCTGTGACCTGTGTTGGTTGGCACAAAGCCAGTAGTGTATATATGTTACCCATGCCCTGCGTGATAGTTTGATAAAGTGCTACATTCGTTGTATCATGAAGAGAATGAAGTGTTCGCTAATCGAGGTGTCCTTTCGGCAACGACGCCGGAGAACAGCAGAGGCTGTTCACGACGAACTAGAAAACTGTTTTCGTCAAGGGCACCCACGATGGTGAGAGCCGGCTTTTGCGGGTACGCATCACGAAATGCTACCCTGTTTGGCAGTTGTCAGTCTTGATAATGGTCATGGCAGCAGATTGTGCGCAACAGGAGCAGAACAGTTTCAAGATGCCTTTTCATCGCATCAGCGCCGGTCGAGGACGCAGTTGAAAGCCGCAGTTCTCACTTGTCAGATTTTAACACCGCTAGCAGCATCCCTGACATAGAAAGTGCAACGTAAGAGTTGTCGCGAATTTCTGACAATGAGGAGTTGGTGGGTTATGAAGATAGGATGACACCTGAGTCTGGTTCCGCTACTCAATGTCTAGAGCACGACTTGCGCGTGTGGGCAATTAATAGCCAATTGCCTGCTTCTCACCTGCATTTCCTGCTTAAAGTGCTGAAGCCATACCATCCAGAGTTACCCACGGATTCTAGAAAATTACTAAAGACGCGGAGGCATAGTGATCCAGCAGTGATGAGCGATGGTCATTACCACTACTTTGGAATTTTTCGTTCTCTGGAAGAACAAGTTGTGCATGTTCCTTAAAGTCTGCACTTTGTGCGAGGGCATTACACCAGTTCTCATGCATTCTACTGGAAGATAGCATAGATCCAGCGACATTGTAAGCAAGGAACCAGAATTTATTCTTTCACTTAACACTGACGCTGCTGCATCATGCCAATAGTGTAGTATTTGCCCTCTCATTCTTAATCAGATGTATACTCTTATAACCAACATTTATAGGACTGTGCAGCGATTTGCACCAAGGGTAAGAAAAGTGAAATATTCATTGGAATTCAATCATCCTTCATCATCATCAGCCGGACTATACTCGCAGCAGGGCGACAGCCTCTCCCATATTCCCCAAATTAGCCCTTTCCTGTGCTAGCTGCATCTACTTGACCCCTCCACCCATCATCAGTTTGTGATCTAGCTTATGTAGCCCACGAAGAATCGGCCGTTAGCAACTATGCCTTTCAAATTGTGCACAGCAGTGAGGCTGAAAAAGACTATAGGCTGGGCCTGCCCTCTTCGCTCAGTTTATTTTGTCGGCCACCTGCCATGGCACAATTGAGGGAAGACAAAGGGAGTGATGTGCAACCACCTCCAGCCGGCTACGCCTTCATCTACAAACGCCCTTGTGGGTTTAAGCAATTGAATGGCCGTCCCCATGGCTGACACCAGTAGGTCCGCTTGTAAGGCAGGATTCAAGCAAGACAGCAGCACTGGCCATTGCTGTGAGGTGCGGGAATGGGAATTTTTGTTTGTACATTATTTGCTTGCTTTGGAGGAATTTTAGGTGGCATGAATAGTCGATGTCTTTTATGTAATGAATGCATTTTTTAGCCACTTTGAGAACAATTTGTTGCTCAGGCTGTAAATTATGCTCGCGCTGCCAGGGAAGGGCGGATTTTTTTCTCACTATTTTGGTTTGAGCCAAATGACTGGACATAAGTTCTTTGTACAGAGCTGTCCAATGTCTGTGCTCATTGAGGATTGTAAAAGATTTGTTATTAGACGTGTGTCCACCAAGATGCTTATATTAGGAAATTTTTGGTTCTTTCTTTTTTTGCAGGGATGCAGCTTTGCTTGTCACATCATGAATTAGAAGAGACCATCATCGTGAGCAGCTGGAGGCTACCAGAAGATAAGCATATTTTAGACGTGCTAAATTGTTCAGGCAAATGTTGAGAGTACTTTAAATTTGTAGTTTTCCAGTGCAACGGTGCATGACCAAAGAAGGGAAGAAGGATACTTGAAGAAAACAGCGCAGCAACACGGACAAGAGAGAAGATGAGAAAGGTGCTGACTAGCAACTGAAGGTTTATTGAAAAGGAATGCATAAAATATACTCTCTTCACAACCAAGAGAGTGCACGAGCTGCGCGAATAACACTGATAACCTGTCAACTTCAGTCATGGTGGTCAGGATACAATAGTTCACAATCATTAACAAGGACGGATGGCCGTTCATGGCTGTGAACTGTTGAATCTTGACTACCATGACTGAAGTTGATAGCTTATCAGTGTTGTTCGCGCAGCTCATGCACGCTCTTGGTTGTGAACAGAGTATATTTTATGTGTTCCTTTTCAATAAACCTTCAGTTGCTAGTCAGCACCTGTGTTTTCTTCAAGTATGTAACTTGCCGTTTTACTGAAGTTGGGAAGAAGGATAAAACACAGCACTCACTGACGACTGGTTATTTAACGGCGCAGACACTGCTTAAATGCCTTCAGACCAGCGGAGCAGGAAAAAAACAAACTTATCACACCTTTATCATAAAAACTATGAAAGAAACATCATTTCTGTGTTATATGATACAACTGAAGTATTGCTCGCACATTGTGAACCAGCTTTTTTAATATGATGCGTCTCTGTCCCTTCACAAGTGGCTTGCTTCTGCTAAGGATATTCACACTTGAAAATCTCTGTACAATCACTGCAGTGCTTGACAAGTTTGGAACCTGTCCTCATTCTTTAGATCTCCTGCATGCAGTTTGCATTTACGGGCCTGTAGCATTTTGCCTCCATCGAAATGCAACCACCGCGGCCAGGATAGAACCCGTGCCTTAACAGGCCAGCAGCCGAGTACCATAACCACTGAACTGCCGTGGCGGCTCATGTATGTGTGTGTTCCGTAGGGCTGGAAAACTATGAACTTAAATCAGTGATGCTAACCAGGCCAACAACTAACTCTGCTGTTCATAACACCTCTGCTCCTTGTTTCTAAATGGCCAATTAGGTGGCACTGCTACTTTGTTTATTTGTTGCAATTTTGTGCACAAAATGAATGTCTTATATTTGGGAAACACAAAGTCCAGGTGGTGTATGTTTGCAAGGTGTGCTATTGTTGTGTAGATAGTTTACTGAAGTGTTTTGTATTTCTAACATGCCAGTTGAGAGGTGTGTGTGCATTTTCATGCTATGGTAATGTGCCTAGTAACTGTTTAAAACATTAGCTCTGGTTCTTGTTCCTGAGTAGCTCACATGTGTGCTGCTCATCCCTTTTTTGTTAGCTAAGCTACTTCATCAAATTGCATGTTGTAGGTGTCACCATGCATGTATATCTTAGAGCTTAAAGTAAGTGCTCTTGGAAGTCATCTTAAGGTGAATTCACACGGTGGACTGAATTGCAAATCTTGAGGGTGAACTGTGCATTATGTGGCTTGACGTCACGAATTGACGCCAACCAATTGGTGTCTGCAGATGGAAAGAGGAGGGCGTTTTTTTTCTATTAGGACAAGATCTGCTGTTTTCATCTCATGTGTGAATGCTTTCAGCATGCGGACACTGCCTTTACTTGAGGTGATGCTAGAGATCTTTTTGCGACCTCATCCGTTGTGTGAATATACCGTAAAAACCCGCGTATAATACGAACCCGAATATAATACGGGGCTAAGATTTAGAGACGCGAAATGGGAAAAAAAGTTTCACCCGCGTATAATACGAGTAACACAAGCTCATAGAAGACATTTATTCAAATCGCATCCCGCACTTCACTTCAATTACTTTGTTCTTCAGTAGCGCTTTCTTCGAACATTTCTTTGTCCGACAAATCATCCCAAATGTACTCATCTTCCGTGCCATCGAGGGCGTTCGAGATGCCGCACTTCTTAAGCCCGCTTCAGCCGCCCGGTTGGCGTCACTGCAGGCTCACCTGAGCGCATCCACTCTGCGTAGCACCGCCTGACTGCGTCCTTGAACGGTTTGTTTACACAACCATCAAACGGCCGCGAAAGCTTTGTCGCATTCCGCTGCACGCGAAAAGGGCTTCTTTCTGTTGTGGCCATCCACGAATGCTTCCTTCGACGACACCAAACTGCCTCCCGGCCGCACCGTTGCCGATGTTCTCCGCAGCCAAAATCGCTTGAAAGTAGCCGAGTACTGTTTTCGAGACCGTGACATCGTGCTCTCTAAAACAATATCCACTTCACGAAGCGTGCCTTACATGCTAGCACGTGCGTTGTCAACAGGCGCACGGCACACCGCGACCCCCCGGCGCACCCAACGGATCAACAAAGAAACGACGTCGTGACGTCGTTTGTCGAGAGTAACAAAGCCAAGCCTTAGCCACGCGCCAATAGCGAAGCGAAGCCATAGCCACGCCGCAAAAACGAAACCAAAACATCGAGCAACTTCGAAAATTTTTGTTCGGATCCGCAAATAGTACGAGGCGGAAATTTAGGACGCTAATTATGGGAAAAAAACCTCGTATTATACGCGGGTTTTTACGGTACCTTTGATGTGCATTTTGGTGTAAGGACATGAACTCTAACTATACCTAATTCACAGAACTGGCCCCAGCAATGACATCCATCGATGGGGCGAGTGGCAGTGGGCCAGACGAGTTTGGTGAGCGAACGTTCTTGTGATGCATGCCATTTTTTATTTTTCATAATCAAATCGGCCTAAGAAAATGTTTACTGCAAACAAAGGATTTGTCCAATGAGCGCCTGTTAACCCTGTCCTGTGCCACTTGAGGGCGCCTTATCCCCTGAAACTTCTACTCTCATCCTTCCACCATCTCTGCTGTGCCCCTAACTTTGACTGTATGTGCTACATTGACCTTTCTTGAAATTGGTTACATACCCTTCCCAGGCCCCATTTCTTTCTGTACTTTTTATCTCTACTTTGTGTCGCTCTCCTACTCTACTGTGTGATTACATCTATACCTTTCGATAGCTTGCCGTCCTGCCTTCAGTTGCATTTCAAAACTTTTCATTAAGCTTCATGTTTCTTTCCCATAGTTATCTAATAATTAAAAGCTTTTTAATTGATTGACATCCCATTTCTTGTGAATTAACAAAATATATTAGCATTATTCTGGTCGTCTGGTACATTCAAAGTTGTTAGGCGTTGTACCGTGTACAGGTTGAAAAGTTTTCTGGCACAGTGTTCCTGCTGTCCTTCAGCAGATGCGCAGTTAATTGAACCTGACGTCTTTTTTTTCTTTTTGCATTGCCTATGAGGCTTGCTGTACTGCCCCTTTCATTTTTGGCAGGATATGCGATTTTTCTGAACTGCTCTCGCTCCGCAGTGTTCTGCTGTGTCTTTAAGGCTCGTTTATGGGGGTTCAACGTCCCAAAGCGACTCGGGCTATGAGGGACGTGGTAGTGGAGGGATCCGGAAATTTTGACCAGCTGAGGTTCTTTAACGTGCAGTGACATCGCACAGCACACGGGCCCCTGGAACTTCGCCTCCATCGAAATTCCATTGCCGCAGCTGGATCGAACTCTCGTCATTTGGGTCAGCATCCAAGCGTCATAACCACTGAGCCACTGCGGCCACGGTTGTCACTTGTCACTTAGCCCTCATTATTTCACCAGTTATCTTTTTAGCCATCAGTGTTAGTATAGTTTGAAAGGGTGTGCGCTAAAAAAGACGTACACAGGAAAAAGATAGAGACGACAGGAAAGAAGCGCAACTTCCAACTTTAATGACGACAAAAGAAGCCAGGCGCACATATATATCCGCTGATAAACAGATATGAGCTGCGTGATGGAGCGTGACCCCATCAACCAAACATAAGACAGCGCAAAAAATGCATATCTAAGTGACATTAAAAGAAACCCAAGAAAGTGAACATATCAAACACCTGCCGAGGTAAGGTAAAAAAGTGGGATTCGTATCGGCTGACAACAATGCATAACAACATGGGAAAACAGAGCTGTATGAAAGATGACACTGAAAAAGAGGATAACACTGTAGCGCCCGGCGACGCTATAAAGCGCCGGCGCTGAGATCGGCGTTACAGCGCGCGCTAGAGGAAAATAAAGAAGGACAGCGCATGCTGGTGGCGCACGCCCGGCACGGGCAGTCCGGAACTAGAAGTCTGCCACGCTGGTCGTCTCTGTCTGGTGCTCCGCTGCGACCCCGCTAATACCTCAACAGTGGTGACCCGGCGAACCGCGCCTTCTTTCCCAGCGGCGTTCCAGCATGGCGTACTGGCAGCACCCAAGTTTCGACCCGCCGCTCCCGGCGTTCCGGCCTGCAGGCGTCGGCGGGTGGTTCGCCCAACTGGAGGCTGCGATGTACCTGAACGGCATCACCATCCAGCCGTTCAAACACGAAGTCCTTTGTGACATCCTCCCGGCCGACCTCCTGCGTCGGCTCACCTACTCTGCTTTCGGCGGCCGGCCATACGATGAGCTGCGTGCGGCCGTCTTGGCGTACTTCGGCGCCTACTACGTTCCGCCGACGCTCTACGACGCAGCGGACCCGTTTTCGCCGCCGCCAGCCTCTGGCCCTGCACCGGCCTCGCTCGCGCCCACGCAGCCTTCATCAGAACCTGGCCCGCCTCAGCAGCCCCTCGCCGCCTCGCCGCCACTCCCGTCCAGCGTCTCCAGCCCGGCTGTCTCTCTCGACGCCACACCAGGTGGGATCCGCACGAGCTTCGCCTCGCGTCCTGCTCCCACTACTATCCGACCCGCGTCTCTGGCTCTGCCTCCTTGCGCTTCAGTGGCGTTGTCGCCAGAGCCTCCTGCAGCCAAAGACGACTCTGCGGCAGCAGCCGTGCCGACATCTCCATCTACCTCGTCACTACCGCCAACAGCTCTGCAGGCCTCTTCTGTGCGGTTGAAGCCGTCGCCCGCTGATGCTAAAGAGCCCTCGACAACGACCAAGCCTGCTTGTCACACTCCCAGCCCCTGAGAAGGTCCGCAGAGCACTACTCGTCATCAGGAGCAGGATGAGAAAGCCAACCCGATGACAGCAGTAACAAGCACGGCGATCGCCTCCAGCCCCACTTTGCCTGAAACAGTTCCTGACCCAGTGTCAGCGCTTGCTCTCAAGCCCGAACATGCCCACACGCGCATCAGCACTGGCCAGTCGCTCCGGACGGCCACTCCCGCTTTACCCCAGCACCTGGAATTGAACCCAGCGACTTCCTCCGTCATCACCACAGCTGTCACCGTTGTCTCGTCGGTCACACCTGTGCCAACCCTAGTGGCCGGACCGCACTGCTCGCGCCCTACATCAGGGGCACCTGAGCCATGTAAGCCAGCCATTTCCACCTATTTGGACGACTTGAAGCTGGCGCTACAGCAGCGACACGACACCACGCTAGAGACCACATCTGTCCACAGAGCCGTTTCGACCGCTCCCTTGCTTGTGACGGCGTACTCTGTGTGCCAGCTTTCCGCCGACATCAGCTGCAACGGTCCAGCACCAATGACACTTGTGCCAGCGGGCAGCACTCCAGTCGGTGACGGCCCCACCATGGCCTCCATTGCCCTAATATGCTTTGTCAGCTCGGCACCCTGCATCATTCGCCCATTGCGCAGCAGCCAGGCTCGTCCACCTGAATCCGCGCCCTCCACCCGACGGCTCTTCCCGGACCCTGACATGAACTTACGGACCCTCCCTCCATCGCGTGACCTCCATCTGTACCCCGTCGGCGCGTACATTTCGCCGTTCCGTCTAGGCGGGGGGCCCTGTAGCGCCCGGCGACGCTATAAAGCGCCGGCGCTGAGATCGGCGTTACAGCGCGCGCTAGAGGAAAATAAAGACGGACAGCGCGTGCTGGTGGCGCACGCCCGGCACGGGCAGTCCGGAACTAGAAGTCTGCCACGCTGGTCGTCTCTGTCTGGTGCTCCGCTGCGACCCCGCTAATACCTCAACAACACCATAAAAAAGGCTAACAACATGACGAAATTTTTAACAAAGAACAAGTGAAAGATGGAGATAAAAACCGTGTAAAGGGTGGTAAATAAAGGCACATTGGAACATCTAAAAGGACAATAAAACATAGAGAGGCGAACGGGTTAATAGTCTAGATGTACCGATCCAGAAAGGCAAGTTCATTTCTAGTCAGGTTAATAGAAGGCGTGCTAACGCACTTGTCTTTCCTGAGGTGAATAAAAAAGGCCTCGATTACTTCTCTTTCTGTCTTGTCCTGAGCCTTAGCTAGATACTTGGTTTCATTAAACTTGGGGTAGCAGTTCTGGCAACTGCTGCAGTGTAACGGAAGGTTACCTCCAGACCTGTTCTTCATGGTGACGTTGTGCCTGCGGGCGCGCTCATTGAAACATTTCCCGGTTTGACCCACATACACTTTGCCGCACGTCAAGGGAATCTCGTACACAACATTGGCAGTGCATTGTGTGTACACGGTTTGATGCTTCATATTACAGGCTTTCTTAACATGCTTCCTGGTCACCATCGGACATAATTTCGCCAGTTTGCAAGGAGCCGAAAAAACCAGCCTAACCCCGTGACGAGACGCAACTTTCTTTAAATTGTGTGAAAGACCATGCAGGTAAGGTATAACCTGCACAGGTTTCCGTTCTGTTTGATGTTTAGCGTGCTCCGAGTTTTTAATTTTTTGCAAAAGGTTTTCAGACATGTTGGTGACCAGATTTGCAGGGTAACCTGCAGCAGAAATTCGGTCGATCTGGCACTGGAAACTTTCACCTATCTTGTGGCCGCAGGATTTTTCTAATGCAGATTTTATGCAAAGAGATACTATGCCAAGCTTTACCAGCTTGGAGTGGGCACTATCATAGGGCAAAAGTGACTTCTTTGAGTGCGGCTGATAAGACCAACACACATGATCATTTGTAAAAATAAGCTGTAAGTCAAGAAACTGGAGTCGATCATGATCTGCTCGTTCATGCGTGAATTTTAGACCCCTCGATGAAGAACAGAAGGTAGTGAGAATTTGGACTACAAGTGTATCAGCAGCACAGTATGAAGGTTCGTTAAGAAGGACAAGATAATCGTCGACGTATCTGAAAATACGTGTTATCCCTGTGTCCTTCAAGCTAGCTTCAAGGCGCCGGTCAAATGACGCCAGAAAAATTTCGCATAAGACCGGTGCGACTTAGGAACCTATACAAATTCCGGCTTTTTGCAAGTAAAACTCATCCTGGAAGCAAATAACAGTGGAATCCAAACAAAACAATAGTAGGTCCAGAAATTTTTCAGTTGTGACACCGGCAGAATTTTGAAACCTGACTTCGCCAAATTCTTCCAAATGTTCACGAACAGCATCCAACAACCCGTCGTGAGGCACAGAGTAAAATAAGTCCTCAACGTCAATTGAAAAACCAGTTGTGGCCGATACCTTGCCTCCCTCCAGTACCTGCACCACTTCCTTTGAGCTTCGAACGCTGTAAGGGTCAGCGCCGAACGCTGTAAGGGTCAGCGCCAGCTATTCTGTCCAGTTGGCACCGAAGGAAGTCACCCACAACTTTTTGCCACGTATCCCTTTCAGACACAATGGCACGTAGTGGACAATCAGGCTTATGCGTTTTACCTGAAAAGAATATTTCGAGGCATCCGGTCTCAGCTCCTTTGACCGCCTCGGAGCATGCTAAACATCAAACAGAACGGAAACCTGTGCAGGTTATACCTTACCTGCATGGTCTTTCACACAATTTAAAGAAAGTTGCGTCTCGTCACGGGGTTAGGCTGGTTTTTTAGGCTCCTTGCAAACTGGCGAAATTATGTCCGATGGTGTCCAGGAAGCGTGTTAAGAAGGCCTGTAATATCAAGCATCAAACCGTGTACACACAATGCACTGCCAATGTTGTGTACGAGATTCCCTTGACGTGCGGCAAAGTGTATGTGGGTCAAACCGGGAAATGTTTCAATGAGCGCGCCCGCAGGCACAACGTCACCATGAAGAACAGGTCTGGAGGTAACCTTCCGTTACACTGCAGCAGTTGCCAGAACTGCTACCCCAAGTTTAATGAGACCAAGTTTCTAGCTAAGGCTCAGGACAAGACAGAAAGAGAAGTAATCGAGGCCTTTTTTATTCACCTCCGGAAAGACAAGTGCGTTAGCACGCCTTCCATTAACCTGTCTAGAAATGAACTTGCCTTTCTGGATGGGTACATCTAGACTATTAACCCGTTCGCCTCTCTATGTTTTATTGTCCTTTTAGATGTTCCAATGTGCCTTTATTTACCACCCTTTACACGGTTTTTATCTCCATCTTTCACTTGTTCTTTGTTAAAAATTTCGTCATGTTGTTAGCCTTTTTTATGGTGTTATCCTCTTTTTCAGTGTCATCTTTCATACAGCTCTGTTTTCCCATGTTGTTATGCATTGTTGTCAGCCGATACGAATCCCACTTTTTTACCTTACCTCGGCAGGTGTTTGATATGTGCACTTTCTTGAGTTTCTTTTAATGTCACTTAGATATGCATTTTTTGCGCTGTCTTATGTTTGGTTGATGGGGTCACGCTCCATCACGCAGCTCATATCTGTTTATCAGCGGATATATATGTGCGCCTGGCTTCTTTTGTCGTCATTAAAGTTGGAAGTTGCGCTTCTTTCCTGTCGTCTCTATCTTTTTCCTGTGTACGTCTTTTTTAGCGCACACCCTTTCAAATATGAATATGTACCAACTAGCCCGTCAAAAAGCTTTACTACCGTTAGTGTAGCAGCCGATCAACTCTTCACTGAGATGTGTTTCTCATAGTATTAATGTTTCTACAAGTTTTAATACAGCATAACCCTGCTGATGTACTCCTCACGGGACTAAAAAAAATTGGCTGTGGCTTAGCTGAGCTATGCCAGACATACGCAGCGAGAGGTAATGGACCTTCAGAGGCTACGCGAACTCGTCGAGCTGCATCTTCACGGCGTCGCTTATTGAGACGTTTTGCGCGTTCTTCCTCGGTCTCGTCGCCTTTGCCTTGTTTCGTTCCAACAGCTAAGCTTGGTTTGTTTCAGCCTCTCCGACTCGCTCTCCATCTCTGGCCACAACAGCTTCAACGAACCGCCCTCTTATACAGGCCGCTGCTCATTCATTCATAAATCTTTAATCACAAGGATGACCTGAGGCCCAAGGGGGAAGTGGGTTGGTTAGGTGAAGGTGAGGGTGTCGGTCTCTGACATGAAGTCTAGCAGGGCACTGAGCTTGCGCTTGGCGTCGGTACTGGGGGCCGTCCAGTCATCGTATGTCTGGATGTGGTAGGCAGAGGTGTAGCAGGCGCAGAGGCTCGCAGTGCCAGGACAGGTCCAGATCAGGTGGTGCAAATCAACAGAGTCAGCAGGGCAATCGGGGCAGCCGATCCTGGTTCGGTGCCATCGACTCGGGATGTCCGGGGTGTACGCTGCACCGGCTCGCACCTTGTGAGCGAGAACTTGGGCCGGGCGAGAAAGTCCAGAAGGAATGGATGGAGTAATGTCTGGGACAAAGTCCGACGACAAACCCCTCTGCTCTTGTTAAAGGCATGTGATGATAGAGTCAGGTATTATGAGCGGGATGGGAGAACAATAAGGGTGGTCCGAGTTGGTCGGCTCACGTTAAGGCAATGCTGACGGTCTTCCTCTAGCTGCGCGCCAGCGGCCTCGTGGGCAGTCCTGTTCCCGGTCCCTTGTGCGTGATTTCTGCGTGTCCAGTGAATGCATACGTAGACCTGGGAGGTCTCTTGCTGTGCCTACTGCTATCTCTGGCTCTCCTCCTCCTCTGACGTTGCACCAGATGGCGCGGCTCCATCTGGCAACGGTTGCTAGGCAGCGGCGCAAGAAGCGGTGTGACCACGGCGTGACCACCGCCGCAGTGAAAATGCTACTTTGCGACCAATAGCTCTTGCTACAAAAAAAAATGCAAGAGCGAGGAAACATTAGAGGCAGGAAGTAGGACAAATTTAAAAATGACAGGAATCAAGAACTAAACACATTTATTGCAGTGCTGGCACTTGAAAAAATCATGCAGCATTGTCTGCTGCATTTTCTTACGTCCGGTGAGGACTACTCATTTCTCCAGAATTTACGGGGCTATGTGGCTGTTGCGATCGTTGCAAACATACTTTCTGAGAATGTCTAATGCCGCTACAGCCAACATAATGGTTGGTTCTAGCGGAGGCTAGCCCTCGTCCTCTTTGTTGCCACTGCTGTGTGCATCCAGAAGTCACAAAAGATGTGATGAGGTGCGGAAGGACAAAATCAATCGCGCCAGCCACACTAACACTAGCAGCACAATTAAAAGAAACAAGGATAGGTGAAGAAAAAATTAGCTGTGGTTTAGCTCTGATTAAACATGGCGAGAAGCGGTAGCTTCATGTGGCTGCGCTTTGCAAAGCTTCGTTTGTTACTAGTTTCTCGGCTTGTTGAAAGATTGTTGTTTCTTTGGACTTTGCCGCACGTAGCTACGTGAAACTACTGCTTCTCACCAGGTTTAACCGAAGCTAAACCACAGCTGATTTTTTCCTATACCCCTGGTGTTAGATTTTCTGCGTGTGGAGCGCTAATCTTCCTCTTTGTATTCTTCGTCTTCCTCTTGTTATTCCTCTTCAAACTCCTCTCGAAATCGCCTGTCACTGATCAATCATGAATCGCTCGAATCACAAATTACCATGATATTGCATGAGCGGCTGTGTAACCTAGCAGTTAGTATACAAGAAGCACATATACAGGGTGTCCCAGCTAAAAGTAACGAAGCTTGTAAAAAAGAGGATGATCCCTAGCCGAGTGAGACCAACTGAGGGTTGTTGCCAGTCGCGTGTCCTAGTCTATAGTATTTTTTTTATTATGCAAACATGATTAATTAGCAGAGACTAATTAGCTAACTTTTTAATTATTGCCTACAGGAAGAAAGTGTCAATGCAGGAGTTGTAGATCCCTTTGAAAAATAACCGTTTGCCGTGTTTGCAGCCAAGTACCACTGATACAGCTTCTTTTATTTGACTTAAAAGAAAGCCCGCGAAATACAAAAAGAGCCACAACAAGCTTGGTTACTTTTAGCTGGGACACCCTGTATATCTCCAGTTTTATTGAATTGTCACACCGTGGGTCTGAAGCTTAGTGGTTAGCGCACCTGGCTCTCGCCCAATGGACCTGAGTTTGAATCCCACTGATTGTGAGGTTTATTTGTTTGTTTATTTTATTTGTGGCAGACTTGAAGGTCATGTTGCGTACATGGCGATCTCAGCCGTGCACCTGTAGCAGTGAAGCTACTACTTCAAAAAAGTGCAACCACTGTTGATGATGATGGCACAGCCTGTCTGAATGCCGTCTGCCTAACACAGTGGTGCTAGACATGCCAGGCCAAGTAAAGCCGCTTTAGAAGTAAACATATGACCGCCACCGTTTCTCATTTAGGCTGGCATGGGGTGTTATTTCACAAGTATTACTGTGTAGGAATGTGGCCGAAGTTACAATGCAACGAACAGCAGGGTTTATAATGCATGGAACCCTATTATCATCATGCCAGATCTAGACCACTACAATGTGTAGCAGCCAGGAAAATGCAGCACCCATCAACTCAGCAGCGAGGTTCTACTGTGCAAAGCTTTCACTGTTACCTTGAGAGCAAAATACTTAATTTTTTTCATTTACTTGATAGCCCACAATGTCAAACTGAACTCAGTTTGCTTTTTGCTTATATGTGCTGCTGAGGTGCATTGATATTTGTGTACTTCCTTTTCATGTCAAAAAAGTATGCTCAGCCGAGGAGATGGAGAGCGCCGCGGACTGCCAGCTGCCTGGTGGGCAGGACACTGTGATAGGTTCTGCTAGGGATGATGGAAAGGTGATTGTGCGTGTTCTTAAGTCATATAGTGTATCAAATACCATAGTAGAGTGAGTGAATGATTCTTAATTAAATTGGGGCTGGTACATAGTGAAATGGGTACAGTTTAGAGGATGATGCTAGCTTACAGTAGAAACTTATACTAGTCCCAGTAAGTGTGCCGAAAAGGGTAGTGTGCAAAGCATAGATGTGTGGTTTTCAGACAATATCATGTAAGGCACAGGTCAGCATTTCTAATTTGTCATTTTTGTACTTCATTACCTGACGATGCCATAATGGGTCTGCAGTTATTCTTGTCCTGAGGAAATTCTTAGTACACAAATAATTTTTGATCATGAGGAGGCTGCCTTGTTCTGTCAGGTATGCCTAGTTGTTGGTATGTGAAATTTATTCTCATTTCTGAAGTTTGTTTGAATTGGGGCAGAGAACATTATTTCAACTTTTGGCGGTATTTGACTCGGAATGAAGAGAATCTAGAACTGTCAGAAGATTGTGCTATATATTTCATGTTGCACGCAAGCAATTTCTTTTTTTTTCGAATTATAAGGCTAGAAATAAAAAAATCTACTGATTTTGGACACTGCTCGCTGTAAAAGAGTGCATTCATGCCTACATAATTTTTATGTTTTTCAGCTGTTTGTTTTAAGTTATGAAATATTTAAAATCCCTTGATTCATTGCTGTTAATGTGTACAAATGCGAAATTCTCCACGTTTGCTGCAGGTCTATGCAGGCAGTGGGCTCTGGATGGAGCCTGGTGCCTGGCAGATGCTCCTGAGAGCACCAGCAGACTCAATGTTCTGCCGCGGTGCTACTCAGGTGTATTGGACACCTGATGAGCTGAAGAGCCGCAGCGTGACTGGCGTGCTTTCAAATAAGTGCCGGTCTCTTGGCAGAACAGAGGCGAAACCGGCACTTACACCGGAAAAAGTCTCTTCTCTGAAAGGTGCTAGTGCTTTTTTTTTCGTTGCTTTGAGTAACACCTAGGCAATCAAACTTTGCTTCAGCCGAATACAGTCGCGCTCACTTACAGAAAGCGTGATAGTCATGGAGATCCTGTACATTGTATCCGAGGTTTGTAACAACTGCAATGTCCTTATTGCATCCAAAACTGCAAAGTCGGGCAAAAGTGACGTTTAGTTTTTGCAAGGTGTGTTATGCCCATACGTTTCTTCATGCAGGCTCTATCACAGCACTTTCAGAGATCTCCACACTGTTTGTGTGGCTCTCGCTAAGATCCGTTCTGCCAGTAACCTGATTTATCTATTTGGTTGTGAAATTAGCGTTCTCAACGACTGGTGGCAAGTCATTGTGCGCGTTCTCCGATCTTGCTGCGACAAAGATAGTGCAATTGACATATCTGCACAGAATGTATAAATAGCATTGCCCGTTGTTTCGAGTAATCTCTGTCTTTGGTTTTCATGCAAGCATCTCAATGCATCCAACAACACACAGCAGACGCGGAGTGGGTAGGCCCATGTGTCGTCAGCAATCAGAGGTTGCCAGACAAGCAGTCAGTTCGCAAAGGAAACGAAAATCGTTTTAAAGATATCTGCCGCACGGAATCAACTGAAAGTTTTGGGTATTGTAATTTAATGTGTTGGGAATTAAATGCTACAACTAGGGTATGCACGAAAGTAGGCTTCATGGCCCCTTTAATGGCGAACATTCGTTTCTGTGTTTTTACAATGAGAGTGGTAATTCTGAATCTCACTTTTGCATTTATCATGTATCTAGTTGTGTTCAAATGTGGCCTATTTTGTGTTCTATTGTGCAGCTCTGTTTCATATCTACATGGGAGACATACCAAAGGAGCTTGCAGAGAAGAGACTGAAAGCCGTGCGCAAGCACCTCTCACAGAAGCTGGGGGACGTGCAACGAAAAATTGGAGGTCATGATGTATAAATTTATTTTGCCACTTACCTTTGCCGAAGCCGTCAGGCGTCCCCGCCCAGAAACGTTCGTTTCGTACCAGCATCCACCGCAGTCGACACCATTTCGTCCTGCCTGGCCACCACCGCAACGTTTCCGTCCATGGCGGACACTGGACAACCTACCCATTTGTTATCTCTGCGGCATTCCTGGCCATGTGATGCGTCCCTGCCGCCGCCAAGTGTTGTCCCCTGCTGCCAATACTGACCCTCGAGGTTACGCCTACGCCCCTCCCCAGCCTTTTCACCGCACTTCGCCTACTGAGACCACTGCTTCCTCCGATCTCAGGCCGTCTATTCGCCGCCGTGCTCCATCTCCGCGTCGTCGCTCGGTTTCCCCGATGCGCCGTCGTCCCTCTTCCCCTTCGGAAAACTAGTGCCCGCAGTTCCGGAGGCAAGAACTGCTTGCTCGTCCCCAAGCTCAAGACCTCGACTTTCTCCGACAAATTTGATCGCGGTTTCTGTGGAGGGCACCGATGCTTTTGTGCTTGTTGACACCAGTGCTGCTGTATCTGTACTAAGTGAGAAATTGTGCCGCCAGTTACGAAAAGTGATGACTCCGCTATATGGTTTTATGCTTCGCGCCGCTAATTCGCAACTTATTGCGCCTTTGGGGGCATGTACAGCCCGAGTTACTATTCAGGACGTTCTGTATATTGTTGAATTCATCGTCTTCCCATGGCCGTCTCACGACGTCATCTTAAGCTGGGACTTTCTCTCCCAACATGACGTCATCGACTGCGCTCGTTCCGAAGTCGCCCTTCTTCCCTTCGGCGACGACTCTGTGAACGCTTCCACTAACTTGTGCTCCAAGCTGACTGTGGCTGATGACGTCATGATCCCGCCGTGCTCTGCTGTGCTCCCCTCTGTTCATTGCGACTCTGGATCCAACGGCCCTGTCAACTTCATCCCGTCCGACTCCTCTGCTTCTCGCCACTGTCTACCCCTGCCATTCGCCGTGCTTGCTGTCTCAGCCGGCTGCAGCGCCTTGCCCCTGACGAATCCATTCCTGTGCCCCTCCACTCTTCTTCGTGGTGAATGCTTGGGATGCGTCCAGCCTTTCGCTTCCGTCGTCGCCTGGGACCCTTCTGAGGACGACTCCTGCCGCCTGCAAGTGTCTTCACTTACTTCCTCCTCACCGTCTCCTTATCCTGTTCCCGAGGCCGTCTTTGTGGGCTCAATCGACACAAATCTTTCGCCACCGGAGAAGACCCAGCTTGCGGCCCTGCTAGATAAGTTTCGGTCATCGTTTGACTTCTCTCACCACCGTTTTGGTCGCACTTCAGCTGTTACCCATCGGATCGACACTGGCGCCCATTCGCCGTTGCGCCAACGCCCATATCGCGTCTCGGCCACCGAACGCCAGGTTATCGACACCCAGGTCAATGATATGCTGCAGCGTGGCGTCATACAACCATCACACAGTCCTTGGGCTTCCCCCGTCGTCCTTGTCACCAAGAAAGACGGCTCTATCCGCTTTTGCGTTGACTACCGGCGCCTCAACAAAATCACCCGAAAAGACGTCTCTCCGCTACCCCGCACCTCCACCAAGATGTAACGGCCTTTATTGAGAGTTGTGAAGGCCGGTTAGAGCGGGCAAGGACAGGTCCGGTCCCGGAACAGTTCACGCTCTCGTCTAACGCCGCGCGTCGGCTCTGCTGCTTCAGCTGCCGATCGTCGTCTTCTCGTCTCGCGCCTCGCCTCGGTTCTGCTGCTCTGACTGCTGATCATCTTCCTCTTTACAGGTTTCTTTATTTTATAATAAAGGTTTCGTTTGCCCTAAATCTGGTTGTCAGTGTATATATCGTAGGGCATTACAGACCCTTTTGGCCAGCTTAATTGGAAAATATTATTAGTAGCAGGCGCTGCCTTTTTGCAACAGCTTGCGATGCACTAATCGAAGAAGCTATGTTATCATGCGCAATGTGCAGCACACATTTCTGAGTGATGAAAAAACTTATCTATGGTGCGCCATTAGGACTGGCGTCCCTCATTAGGCCTAACACTATCCCGATACCTGCAAGCAGGATCTGTGCCAACAGGCCGACGCCATTAGAACCAACAGGTCTGACACCGACAGGCCCATCACCATCAGGCCCATCACCAACAGGTCCGACAGGCCCAACACCAACAGGCCCGACAGGCCCATCACCAACAGGCCCGACAGGCCCATCACCAACAGGCCCAACAGGCCCAAATTACGGGTTCCTTCAGCCTTCAGACCGATAGGCTGAAGGAATTTTTGACTGGGCAGCAGCAGCAACAGCAACAGAAACAACAGCAGCAGCAGCAACAACAGCAGCAGTAGCAACAGCAGCAGCAACAACAGCAGCAGCAACAGTAATAACAGCAACAGCAACAGCAACAGTAGCAACAGCAACACCAACAACAGCAGCAACAACAACACCAGCAACAACAACAGCAGCAACAACAGCAGAAGCACCAACAAACAGCAACAGCAACCGACAAAGCGACAACAGAAGCAGCAGGAGCAGCAGCAAGAGATACAACAGCAACCGCAACAGCAGCAGCAACAGCAGCAGCAACAAGAGCAACAGCAGGAGCAGCAAGAGCAGTAACAGCAACAGCATCAACAGCAACAGCAGCAACAACAGCAACAGGAGAAGCAGCAACAGACTCAGCAACAACCGCAACAACAGCAACAGAAACAACCGCAGCAACAGCACTAGGAGCAGCGACAGCAGCAACAGCAACTGCAGCAGCTGCAACAACAACACCAGCAACAACAGCAGCAAAAAAACAGCAGAAGCAGCAACAAACAGCAACAGGAGCAGCAACAGCGACAACAAAAACAGCAGGAGCAGCAGCAAGAGATACAACAGCAACCGCAAGAGCAGCAACAGCAGCAGCAACAAGAGCAACAGCAGCAACAGCAAGAGCAGCAGCAACAACAGCAGAAGCAGCAACAAACAGCAGAGCCGCTTCAACAGCGACAACAGGAACAGCAGGAGCAGCAGCAACAGCAGCAGTAACAGCAGCAGCAGCAAAAGCAACAGCAATAAAAGCAGCAGCAACAGCAACAGCAACAGCAGCAGCAACAAGAGTAACAGCAGCAACAGCAAGAGCAGCGGCAACAACAGCAGAAGCAGCAACAAACAGCAACAGCAGCATCAACAGTGGCAACAGGAACAGAAGGAGCAGCAGCAACCGCAGCAACAGCAGCAGGAACAGCAACAGCAGTAGCAACAACAGCAGCAGGAGCAACAGCGGCAACAGCAACAGTCGGCGGCAACAGTAGCAGCAGCAACAGCAACAACAGCAGCACCAACAGCAACAGCAGCAGCAACAACAGCAACAGCAACAACAGCTGCAAAAGAAGTAGCAGCAGCACCAGCACCAGAAGCAACAGCAGCACCAGCACCAGCAGCAACAGCAACAACAGCAGCTGCAACAGCAAGACCACCAACAGCAGAGCAACAGTAGCATCAACAACAGGAGCAACAGCAACAACAGCAAAAGCAGCAACAGGAACAACAGCAACTGGAACAACGGCAACAGCAACAGCAGCTGCAAAAGGAGCAGCAGCAACAACAACAACAGCAACAGCAACAACAGATACAACAGCAACAGAAACAACAGCAACAACAGCAACAGCAGCAACTACAGCAGCAAAAGCAGTAGCACCAGCACAAGCAGCAGCAGCAACAGCAACAGCGGCAACAGCAGCAGCAACAGCAACACCAACAACAGCAGCAGCAACAGCACAGCAAAAGCAACAACAGCAACAGCAGCAGCAGCAACAACAGCAGCAGCAACAGCAACAAAAGCAATAGCTCCAGCAGCAACAGCAGCAACAGCAGCAACAGCAGAAGCAGCAGCAACAACAGCAACAGCATTAACATCAACAACAGCAACAGCCGCATCAGCAACAGGAGCAGCAGTGCAGCAGCAACAGCAGCAGCAGCAACAGCAACAGCAACAACAGCAGCAACAGCAGTAGCAGCAGCACCACCAGCAGAAGCAACAGCAGCAGCAACAGCAGCAGCAACACCAACAGCCGCAGCAACTGCGCAGCAAAGCAACAACAGAAGCAACAGCAGCAGCAGCAACAACAGCAGCAGCAACAACAACAACAGCAACAGCAACAACAGAAGGTGCAGCAACAGCAGCAGCAGCAGGAAAAACAGCCGCAGCAGCAACAGGAACAACAAGAACAACCGCAACAACAGCAACAGCAGCTGCAACAGCAGCAGCCACCGACACAGCAGCAGGAGCAACAGCCGCAGCCGCAACAGCAGCCGCCGCAACAGCAACAGCAACAACAGCAACAGCGCAAGCAGCAACAAGAGCAACAGCAGGAGCAGCAAGAGCAGCAGCAGCAACAGCATCAACAGCAACAGCAGCAACAACAGCAACAGGAGAAGCAGCAACAAACTCAGCAACAACCGCAACAACAGCAACAGAAACAACCGCAGCAACAGCACTAGGAGCAGTGACAGCAGCAACAGCAACTGCAGCAGCTGCAACAGCAACAACAGCAGCAACAACAACAACACCAGCAACAACAGCAGCAACAAAAACAGCAGAAGCAGCAACAAACAGCAACAGGAGCAGCAACAGCGACAACAAAAACAGCAGGAGCAGCAGCAAGAGATACAACAGCAACCTCAAGAGCAGCAACAGCAGCAGCAACAAGAGCAACAGCAGCAACAGCAAGAGCAGCAGCAACAACAGCAGAAGCACCAACAAACAGCACAGCCGCTTCAACAGCGACAACACACAAACAGCAGGAGCAGCAGCAACAGCAGCAGCAACAGCAGCACCAGCAAAAGCAACAGCAACAAAAGCAGCAGCAACAGCAACAGCAACAGCAGCAGCAACAAGAGTACACAGCAGCAACAGCAAGAGCAGTGGCAACAACAGCAGAAGCAGCAACAAACAGCAACAGCAGCATCAACAGTGGCAACAGGAACAGCAGGAGCAGCAGGAACAGCAACAGCAGTAGCAACAACAGCAGCAGGAGCAACAGCGGCAACAGCAACAGCGGCAGCAACAGTAGCAGCAGCAACAGCAACAGCAGCAGCACCAGCAGCAACAGCAGCAGCAACAGCAGCAGCAGCAACAACAGCAACAGCAACAACAGCTGCAAAAGAAGTAGCAGCAGCACCAGCACCAGAAGCAACAGCAGCAGCAGCAATAGCAGCAACAGCAACAACAGCAGCCGCAACAGCAAGACCACCAACAACAGAGTGTTGGGTTGTTGGGTTGAGTGGTTGGGTTGTTGGGTTGTGTTGGGTGGTTGGGTTGTTGGGTTGGGTTGTTGGGTTGTTGAGTTGGGTTGGGCGGTTGGTTTGTTGGGTTGGCTTGTTGAGTTGTGTGGTTGGGTTGGGTTGAGTGGTTGGGTTGTTGGGTTGGGTGGATGGGTTGGCGGGTCGTTGGTTTAGGTTGGGTGGTTGGGTTGTTGGGTTGGGTTGGATGGTTGCGTTGTTGGGTTGGGTTGGGTGGTTGTGTTGTTGGGTTGGGTTGGATGGTTGGGTTGTTGGGTTGGGTTTGGTGTTTGGGTTGTTGGGTTGGGTTGTTGGTTTGGGTTGGGTGGTTGGGTTGTTGGGTTGGGTTGGGTGGTTGGGTTGGGTGGATGGGTTGGACGGTTGGTTTGTTGGGTTGGGTGGTTGGGTTGTTGAGTTTTGTTGTTGGGTTGGGTGGTTGGGTTTGCTGGTTGGTTTGTTGGGTTGGGTTGGATGTTTGGGCTGTTGGGTTGGGTTGGGTGTTTGGGTTGGGTTGAGTGGTTGGGTTGTGTTGGGTGGTTGGGTTGTTGGCTTAGGTTCTTGGGTTGTTGAGTTGGGTTGGGTTTGGTGTGTTGGGTTGTTGGGTTGGGTTGGGTGGTTGGGTTGTTGGGTTGTTGAGTTGGGTTGGGTGGTTGGGTGTTTGGGTTGGCTTGTTGGGTTGTGTGGTTGGGTTGTTGGCTTGGGAGGTTGGGTTGTTGGGTTCGCTTGTTGGGTTGGGTGGTTGGGTTGTTAGGTTGGGTTGTTGGGTTGGGTTGAGTGGTTGGGTTGTTGGCTTGGCTTGTTGGGTTGGGTGTTTGGGTTGTTGGCTAGGGCGGTTGGGTTGTTGGGTTGGCTTGTTGGGTTGGGTGGTTGTGTTGTTGGTTTGGGTTGGGTGGTTGGATTGTTCGGTTGGGTGGTTGGGTTGTTGGGTTGGGTTGGGTGGTTGGGTTGGGTTGTTGGGTTGGGTGGTTGGGTTGTCGGGTTTTTGGTTTGGGTTGGGTGGTTGGGTTGGGTTAGGTTGTTGGGTTGGATGGTTGCATTGTTGGGTTGGGTTGGGTGGTTGTGTTGTTGGGTTGGGTTGGATGGTTGGGTTGGGTGGTTGGGTTGTTGGGTTGGGTTGTTGGTTTGGGTTGGGTTGTTGGTTTGGGTTGGGTGCTTGGGTTGTTGAGTTGGGTGGTTGGATTGTTGAGTTTTGTCATTGGGTTGGGTGGTTGGGTTGGCTGGTTGGATTTTGGGTTGGGTTGAGTGGTTGGGTTGTTGGGTTGGGTGGATGGGATGTTGGGGGCGGTTGTTGGGTTCAGTGGTTGGGTTGTTGGTTTGGGTTGGGTGGCTGGATTTTTTGGGTTGGGTTGGGTGGTTGGGTTGTTGGGTTGGGTTGATTGATCGGGTTGTTGGGTTGTTGGGTTTGGTGGTTGGGTTGGGTTGGGCTGGGTGGTTGGGTTATTTGGTTGGGTTGGGTGGTTGGATTTATTGGGTTGGGTTGGGGGCTGGGTTGTTGGGTTGGGTGGTTGGATTTTTGGGTTTGGTTGTTGGGTTGGGTGGTTGGATTTTTTGAATTGGGTTGTTGGGTTGGGTTGTTGGGTTGGGTTGAGTGGTTGGGTTGGGTTGAAGGGTTGGGTTGGGTGGATGGGTTGGATGGTTGGTTTGTTGGGTTGGGTGGTTGGGTTGTTGAGTTTTGTTGTTGGGTTGGGTGGTTGGGTTTGCTGGTTGGTTTGTTGGGTTGGGTTGGATGGTTGGGCTGTTGGGCTGGGTTGGGTGGTTGGGTTGGGTTGAGTGGTTGGGTTGTGTTGGGTGGATGGGTTGTTGGCTTGGGTTCTTGGGTTGTTGAGTTGGGTTGGGTTGGGTGTGTTGGGTTGTTGGGTTGGGTTGGGTGGTTGGGTTGTTGGGTTGGGTTGTTGGGTTGTTGAGTTGGGTTGGGTGGTTGGGTTGTTGGGTTGGCTTATTGGGTTGTGTGGTTGGGTTGTTGGCTTGGGTGGTTGGGTTGTTGGGTTTGCTTGTTGGGTTGGGTGGTTGGGTTGTTAGGTTGGGTTGTTGGGTTGGATTGGCTTGTTCGGTTTTGTGTTTGGGTTGTTGGTTAGGGTGGATGGGTTGTTGGGTTGGCTTGTTGGGTTGGGTGGTTGGGTTGTTGGTTTGGGTTGGGTGGTTGGATTTTTTAGGCTGGGTTGGGTGGTTGGGTTGTTGGGTTGGGTGGTTGGGTTGGGTTGTTGGGTTGGGTGGTTGGGTTGTCGGGTTGTTGGTTTGGGTTGGGTGGTTGGGTTGGGTTAGGTTGTTGGGTTGGATGGTTGCGTTGTTCGGTTGGGTTGGGTGGTTGTGTTGTTGGGTTGGGTTGTTGGGTTGGGTTGGGTGGTTGGGTTGTTGGTTTGGGTTGGGTGGTTGTTGGGTTGGGTGGTTGGATTGTAGAGTTTTGTTGTTGGGTTGGGTGGTTGGTTTGTTGGGTTGGGTTAAGTGGTTGGGTTGTTAGGTTGGGTTGTTGGGTTGGGTGGATGGGATGTTGGGTTGCGTTGTTGGTTTCGGTGGTTGGGTTGTTGGTTTGGGTTGGGTGGCTGGATTTTTTGGGTTGGGTTGGGTGGTTGGGTTGTTGGGTTGGGTGGATGGGATGTTGGGTTGGGTTGTTGGGTTCAGTGGTTGGGTTGTTGGTTTGGGTTGGGTGGCTGGATTTTTTGGATTGGGTTGGGTGGTTGGGTGGTTGGGTTGGGTTGGGCTGGGTGGTTGGGTTATTTGGTTGGGTTGGGTGGTTGGGTTGGGTTGGGTAGTTGCATTTATTGGGTTGGGTTGGGGGTTGGGTTGTTGGGTTGGGTAGTTGAGTTGTTGGGTTGGGTGGTTGGATTTTTTTGGTTTGGTTGTTGGGTTGAAGGGTGGGTTGGGTGGATGGGTTGGATGGTTGGTTTGTTGGGTTGGGTGGTTGGGTTGTTGAGTTTTGTTGTTGGGTTGGGTGGTTGGGTGTGCTGGTTGGTTTGTTGGGTTGGGTTGGATGGTTGGGCTGTTGGGTTGGGTTGAGTGGTTGGGTTGTGTTGGGTGGATGGGTTGTTGGCTTGGGTTCTTGGGTTGTTGAGTTGGGTTGGATTGGGTGTGTTGGGTTGTTGGGTTGGGTTGGGTGGTTGGGTTGTTGGGTTGGGTTGTTGGGTTGGGTGGTTGGGTTGTTGGGTTGGCTTATTGGGTTGTGTCATTGGGTTGTTGGCTTGGGTGGTTGGGTTGTTGGGTTTGCTTGTTGGGTTGGGTGGTTGGGTTGTTAGGTTGGGTTGTTGGGTTGGATTGGCTTGTTCGGTTGGGTGTTTGGGTTTTGGTTAGGGTGGTTGGGTTGTTGGGTTGGCTTGTTGGGTTGGGTGGTTGGGTTGTTGGTTTGGGTTGGGTGGTTGGATTTTTTAGGCTGGGTTGGGTGGTTGGGTTGTTGGGTTGGGTGGTTGGGTTGTTGGGTTGGGGGGTTGGGTTGGGTTGTTGGGTTGGGTGGTTGGGTTGTCGGGTTGTTGGTTTGGGTTGGGTGGTTGGGTTGGGTTAGGTTGTTGGGTTGGATGGTTGCGTTGTTCAGTTGGGTTGGGTGGTTGTGTTGTTGGGTTGGGTTGGATGGTTGGGTTGTTGGGATGGGTGGTTGGGTTTGGGTTGGGTTGTTGGTTTGGGTTGGGTGGTTGTTGGGTTGGGTGGTTGGATTGTAGAGTTTTGTTGTTGGGTTGGGTGGTTGGTTTGTTGGATTGGGTTGAGTGGTTGGGTTGTTAGGGTGGGTTGTTGGGTTGGGTGGATGGGATGTTGGGTTGGGTTGTTGGTTTCTGTGGTAGGGTTGTTGGTTTGGGTTGGGTGGCTGGATTTCTTGGGTTGGGTTGGGTGGTTGGGTTGTTGGGTTGGGTTGAGTGGTTGGGTTGTTGGGTTGGGTTGGGTTGTTGGGTTGGGTTGGATGGTTGGGTTGTTGGGTTGGATTGGCTTGTTCGGTTGGGTGTTTGGGTTGTTGGTTAGGGTGGTTGGGTTGTTGGGTTGGCTTGTTGGGTTGGGTGGTTGGGTTGTTGGTTTGGGTTGGGTGGTTGGATTTTTTAGGCTGGGTTGGGTGGTTGGGTTGTTGTGTTGGGTGGTTGGGTTGGGTTAGGTTGTTGGGTTGGATGGTTGCGTTGTTCGGTTGGGTTGGGTGGTTGTGTTATTGGGTTGGGTTGGATGGTTGGGTTGTTGGGTTGGGTTGGGTGGTTGGGTTGTTGGGTTGGGTTGTTGGTTTGGGTTGGGTGGTTGTTGGGTTGGGTGGTTGGATTGTAGAGTTTTGTTGTTGGGTTGGGTGGTTGGTTTGTTGGGTTGGGTTGAGTGGTTGGGTTGTTAGGTTGGGTTGTTGGGTTGGGTGGATGGGATGTTGGGTTGGGTTGTTGGGTTCAGTGGTTGGGTTGTTGGTTTGGGTTGGGTGGCTGGATTTTTTGGGTTGGGTTGGGTGGTTGGGTGGTTGGGTGGTTGGGTTGGGTTGGGCTGGGTGGTTGGGTTATTTGGTTGGGTTGGGTGGTTGGGTTGGGTTGGGTGGTTGGATTTATTGGGTTGGGTTGGGGGTTGGGTTGTTGGGTTGGGTGGTTGAGTTGTTGGGTTGGGTGGTTGGATTTTTTGGGTTTGGTTGTTGGGTTGGGTGGTTGGATTTTTTAAATTGGGTTGTTGGGTTGGGTTGTTGGGTTGGGTTGGGTGGTTGGGTTGGGTTGAAGGGTTGGGTTGGGTGGATGGGTTGGATGGTTGGTTTGTTGGGTTGGGTGGTCGGGTTGTTGAGTTTTGTTGTTGGGTTGGGTGGTTGGGTGTGCTGGTTGGTTTGTTGGGTTGGGTTGGATGGTTGGGCTGTTGGGTTGGGTTGGGTGGTTGGGTTGGGTTGAGTGGGTGGGTTGTGTTGGGTTGTTGGGTTGGGTGGTTGGGTTGTCGGGTTGTTGGTTTGGGTTGGGTGGTTGGGTTGGGTTAGGTTGTTGGGTTGGATGGTTGCGTTGTTCGGTTGGGTTGGGTGGTTGTGTTGTTGGGTTGGGTTGGGTGGTTGGGTTGTTGGTTTGGGTTGGGTGGTTGTTGGGTTGGGTGGTTGGATTGTAGAGTTTTGTTGTTGGGTTGGGTGGTTGGTTTGTTGGGTTGGGTTGAGTGGTTGGGTTGTTAGGTTGGGTTGTTGGGTTGGGTGGATGGGATGTTGGGTTGCGTTGTTGGTTTCGGTGGTTGGGTTGTTGGTTTGGGTTGGGTGGCTGGATTTTTTGGGTTGGGTTGGGTGGTTGGGTTTTTGAGTTGGGTGGATGGGATGTTGGGTTGGGTTGTTTGGTTCAGTGGTTGGGTTGTTGGTTTGGGTTGGGTGGCTAAATTTTTTGGGTTGGGTTGGGTGGTTGGGTGGTTGGGTTGGGTTGGGCTGGGTGGTTGGGTTATTTGGTTGGGTTGGGTGGTTGGGTTATTTGGTTGGGTTGGGTGGTTGGGTTGGGTGGTTGGATTTATTGGATTGGGTTGGGGGTTGGGTTGTTGGGTTGGGTGGTTGAGTTGTTGGATTGGGTGGTTGGATTTTTTGGGTTTGGTTGTTGGGTTGGGTGGTTGGATTTTTTGGGTTTGGTTGTTGGGTTGGGTGGTTGGATTTTTTGAATTGGGTTGTTGGGTTGGGTTGGGTGGTTGGGTTGGGTTGAAGGGTTGGGTTGGGTGGATGGGTTGGATGGTTGGTTTGTTGGGTTGGGTGGTTGGGTTGTTGAGTTTTGTTGTTGGGTTGGGTGGTTGGGTGTGCTGGTTGGTTTGTTGGGTTGGGTTGGATGGTTGGGCTGTTGGGTTGGGTTGGGTGGTTGGGTTGGGTTGAGTGGTTGGGTTGTGTTGGGTGGATGGGTTGTTGGCTTGGGTTTTTGGGTTGTTGAGTTGGGTTGGGTTGGGTGGTTGGGTTGTTGGGTTGGGTTGTTGGGTTGTTGAGTTGGTTTGGGTGGTTGGGTTGTTGGGTTGGCTTATTGGGTTGTGTGGTTGGGTAGTTGGCTTGGGTGGTTGGGTTGTTGGGTTTGCTTGTTGGGTTGGGTGGTTGGGTTGTTGGGTTGGATTGGCTTGTTCGGTTGGGTGTTTGGGTTTTGGTTAGGGTGGTTGGGTTGTTGGGTTGGCTTGTTGGGTTGGGTGGTTGGGTTGTTGGTTTGGGTTGGGTGGTTGGATTTTTTAGGCTGGGTTGGGTGGTTGGGTTGTTGGGTTGGGTTGTTGGGTTGGATGGTTGGGTTGTCGGGTTGTTGGTTTGGGTTGGGTGGTTGAGTTGGGTTAGGTTGTTGGGTTGGATGGTTGCGTTGTTCAGTTGGGTTGGGTGGTTGTGTGGTTGGGTTGGGTTGGATGGTTGGGTTGTTGGGTTGGGTTGTTGGTTTGGGTTGGGTGGTTGGATTGTAGTTTTGTTGTTGGCTTGGGTGGTTGGTTTGTTGGATTGGGTTGAGTGGTTGTGTTGTTAGGTTGGGTTGTTGGGTTGGGTGGATGGGATGTTGGGTTGCGTTGTTGGTTTCTGTGGTTGGGTTGTTGGTTTGGGTTGGGTGGCTGGATTTTTTGGGTTGGGTTGGTTGGTTGGGTTGTTGGGTTGGGTTGAGTGGTTGGGTTGTTGGGTTGGATGGTTGGGTTGTTGGGTTGTTAGGTTGGGTTGTTGGGTTGGATTGGCTTGTTCGGTTGGGTGTTTGGGTTGTTGGTTAGGGTGGTTGGGTTGTTGGGTTGGCTTGTTGGGTTGGGTGGTTGGGTTGTTGGTTTGGGTTGGGTGGTTGGATTTTTTAGGCTGGGTTGGGTGGTTGGGTTGTTGTGTTGGGTGGTTGGGTTGTTGGGTTGGGTTGGGTGGTTGGGTTGGGTTGTTGGGTTGGGTGGTTGGGTTGTCGGGTTGTTGGTTTGGGTTGGGTGGTTGGGTTGGGTTAGGTTGTTGGGTTGGATGGTTGCATTGTTTGGTTGGGTTGGGTGGTTGTGTTATTGGGTTGGGTTGGATGGTTGGGTTGTTGGGTTGGGTGGTTGGGTTGTTGGGTTGGGTTGTTGGTTTGTGTTGGGTGGTTGTTGGGTTGGGTGGTTGGATTGTTGAGTTTTGTTGTTGGGTTGGGTGGTTGGGTGTGCTGGTTGGTTTGTTGGGTTGGGTTGGATGGTTGGGCTGTTGGGTTGGGTTGGGTGGTTGGGATGGGTTGAGTGGTTGGGTTGTGTTGGGTGGATGGGTTGTTGGCTTGGGTTCTTGGGTTGTTGAGTTGGGTTGGGTTGGGTGTGTTGGGTTGTTGGGTTGGGTTGGGTGGTTGGGTTGTTGGGTTGGGTTGTTGGGTTGTTGGGTTGGCTTATTGGGTTGTGTGGTTGGGTTGTTGGCTTGGGTGCTTGGTTGTTGTGTTTGCTTGTTGGGTTGGGTGGTTGGGTTGTTAGGTTGGGTTGTTGGGTTGGATTGGCTTGTTCGGTTGGGTGTTTGGGTTTTGGTTAGGGTGGTTGGGTTGTTGGGTTGGCTTGTTGGGTTGGGTGGTTGGGTTGTTGGTTTGGGTTGGGTGGTTGGATTTTTAGGCTGGGTTGGGTGGTTTGGTTGTTGGATTGGGTGGTTGGGTTGGGTTGTTGGGTTTGGTGGTTGGGTTGTCGGGTTGTTGGTTTGGGTTGGGTGGTTGGGTTGGGTTAGGTTGTTGGGTTGGATGGTTGCGTTGTTCAGTTGGGTTGGGTGGTTGTGTTGTTGGGTTGGGTTGGATGGTTGGGTTGTTGGGTTGGGTTGGGTGGTTGGGTTGTTGGGTTGGGTTGTTGGTTTGGGTTGGGTGGTTGTTGGGTTGGGTGGTTGGATTGTAGAGTTTTGTTGTTGGGTTGGGTGGTTGGTTTGTTGGATTGGGTTGAGTGGTTGGGTTGTTAGGTTGGGTTGTTGGGTTGGGTGGATGGGATGTTGGGTTGCGTTGTTGGTTTCTGTGGTTGGGTTGTTGGTTTGGGTTGGGTGGCTGGATTTTTTGGGTTGGGTTGGGTGGTTGGGTTGTTGGGTTGGGTTGTTGGGTTGGGTTGAGTGGTTGGGTTGTTGGGTTGGGTAGGGTTGTTGGGTTGGGTTGGATGGTTGGGTTGTTGAGTTGTTAGGTTGGGTTGTTTGGTTGGATTGGCTTGTTCGGTTGGGTGTTTGGGTTGTTGGTTAGGGTGGTTGGGTTGTTGGGTTGGCTTGTTGGGTTGGGTGGTTGGGTTGTTGGTTTGGGTTGTGTGGTTGAATTTTTTAGGCTGGGTTGGGTGGTTGGGTTGTTGTGTTGGGTGGTTGGGTTGTTGGGTTGGGTTGGGTGGTTGGGTTGGGTTGTTGGGTTGGGTGGTTGGGTTGTCGGGTTGTTGGTTTGGGTTGGGTGGTTGGGTTGGTTTAGGTTGTTGGGTTGGATGGTTGCGTTGTTCGGTTGGGTTGGGTGGTTGTGTTATTGGGTTGGGTTGGGTGGTTGGGTTGTTGGGTTGGATTGTTGGTTTGGGTTGGGTGGTTGTTGGGTTGGGTGGTTGGATTGTAGAGTTTTGTTGTTGGGTTGGGTGGTTGGTTTGTTGGATTGGGTTGAGTGGTTGGGTTGTTAGGTTGGGTTGTTGGGTTGGGTGGATGGGATGTTGGGTTGCGTTGTTGGTTTCGGTGGTTGGGTTGTTGGTTTGGGTTGGGTGGCTGGATTTTTTGGGTTGGGTTGGGTGGTTGGGTTGTTGGGTTGGGTGGATGGGATGTTGGGTTGGGTTGTTGGGTTCAGTGGTTGGCTTGTTGGTTTGGGTTGGGTGGCTGGATTTTTTGGGTTGGGTGGTTGGGTGGTTGGGTTGGGTTGGGCTGGGTGGTTGGGTTATTTGGTTGGGTTGGGTGGTTGGGTTGGGTTGGGTGGTTGGATTTATTGGGTTGGGTTGGGGGTTGGGTTGTTGGGTTGGGTGGTTGGATTTTTTGAATTGGGTTGTTGGGTTGGGTTGGGTGGTTGGGTTGGGTTGAAGGGTTGGGTTGGGTGGATGGGTTGGATGGTTGGTTTGTTGGGTTGGGTGGTTGGGTTGTTGAGTTTTGTTGTTGGGTTGGGTGGTTGGGTGTGCTGGTTGGTTTGTTGGGTTGGGTTGGATGGTTGGGCTGTTGGGTTGGGTGGTTGGGTTGGGTTGAGTGGTTGGGTGGTGTTGTGGATGGGTTGTTGGCTTGGGTTCTTGGGTTGTTGAGTTGGGTTGGGTTGGGTGGTTGGGTTGTTGGGTTGGGTTTTGGGTTGTTGAGTTGGGTTGGGTGGTTGGGTTGTTGGGTTGGGTGGATGGGTTGGATGGTTGTGTTGTTGGGTTGGGTGGTTGGGTTGTTGAGTTTTGTTGTTGGGTTGTGTGGTTGGGTTGGCTGGTTGGTTTGTTGGGTTGGGTTGAGTGGTTGGGTTGTTGGGTTGGGTTGTTAGGTTGGGTTGTTGGGATGTTGGGTTGGGTTGTTGGGTTCAGTGGTTGGGTTGTTGGTTTGGGTTGGGTGGTTGGATTTTTTGGGTTGGGTTGGGTGGTTGGGTTGTTGGGTTGGGTTGAGTGGTTGGGTTGTTGGGTTGGGTTGGATGGTTGGGCTGTTGGGTTGTTGGGTTGGGTGGTTGGGCGGTTGGGTTGTTGCATTGTTGGTTTGGGTTGGGTGATTGGGTTGGGTTGTTGGGTTGGGTTGAGTGGTTGGGTTCTTGGGTGGGGTGGTTGGGTTGTTGGGTTGTTGGTTTGGGTTCGGTGGTTGGGTTGTTGGGTTGGGTTGGATGGTTGGGTTGATGGGTTGGGTTGTTCGTTTGGGTCGGGTGGTTGGGTTGTTGGATTGGGTTGAGTGGTTGGGTTGGGTGGATGGGTTGGATGTTTGGGTTGTTGGGTAGGCTGGTTGGTTTGTTGGGTTGGGTTGTTGGGTTAGTTGGGTGGTTGGGTTGTTGGGTTGGGTGGTTGGGTTGTTGGTTGGGTTGGGTGGTTGGGTTGTTGGGTTGGGCTGGGTGGTTTGGTTACTGGGTTGGGTTGGATGGTTGGGTTGTTGGGTTGGGTTGGGTGGTTGGATTTTTTGGGTTGGGTTGGGTGGTTGGGTTGTTGGGTTGGGTTGGGTGGTAGGGTTGTTGGGTTGGGTTGGGTGGTTGGGTTGTTGGTTTGGGTTGGGTGGTTGTTGGGTTGGGTGGTTGGATTGTAGAGTTTTGTTGTTGGGTTGGGTGGTTGGTTTGTTGGATTGGGTTGAGTGGTTGGGTTGTTAGGTTGGGTTGTTGGGTTGGGTGGATGGGATGTTGGGTTGTGTTGTTGGTTTCGGTGGTTGGGTTGTTGGTTTGGGTTGGGTGGCTGGATTTTTTGGGTTGGGTTGGGTGGTTGGGTTGTTGGGTTGGGTTGAGTGGTTGGGTTGTTGGGTTGGGTTGTTGGGTTGGGTTGGATGGTTGGGTTGTTGGGTTGGGTGGTTGGGTTGTTGGGTTGGGTTGTTGAATTGTTGGTTTGGGTTGGGTGGTTTTTTTCTTGGGTGGGGTGGTTGGGTTGTTGGGTTGGCTTGTTGGGTTTGGTGGTTGGGTTGTTGAGTTTTGTTGTTGGGTTGGGTGGTTGGGTGTGCTGGTTGGTTTGTTGGGTTGGGTTGGATGGTTGGGCTGTTGGGTTGGGTTGAGTGGTTGGGTTGTGTTGGGTTGTTGGGTTGGGTGGTTGGGTTGTCGGGTTGTTGGTTTGGGTTGGGTGGTTGGGTTGGGTTAGGTTGTTGGGTTGGATGGTTGCGATGTTCGGTTGGGTTGGGTGGTTGTGTTGTTGGGTTGGGTTGGATGGTTGGGTTGTTGGGTTGGGTTGGGTGGTTGGGTTGTTGGTTTGGGTTGGGTGGTTGTTGGGTTGGGTGGTTGGATTGTAGAGTTTTGTTGTTGGGTTGGGTGGTTGGTTTCGGTAGTTGGGTTGTTGGTTTGGGTTGGGTGGCTGGATTTTTTGGGTTGGGTTGGGTGGTTGGGTTGTTGGGTTGGGTGGATGGGATGTTGGGTTGGGTTGTTGGGTTCAGTGGTTGGGTTGTTGGTTTGGGTTGGGTGGCTGGATTTTTTGGGTTGGGTTGGGTGGTTGGGTGGTTGGGTTGGGTTGGGCAGGGTGGTTGGGTTATTTGGTTGGGTTGGGTGGTTGGGTTGGGTTGGGTGGTTGGATTTATTGGGTTGGGTTGGGGGTTGGGTTGTTGGGTTGGGTGGTTGAGTTCTTGGGTGGGGTGGTTGGGTTGTTGGGTTGGCTTGTTGGGTTTGGTGGTTGGGTTGTTGAGTTTTGTTGTTGGGTTGGGTGGTTGGGTGTGCTGGTTGGTTTGTTGGGTTGGGTTGGATGGTTGGGCTGTTGGGTTGGGTTGGGTGGTTGGGTTGGGTTGAGTGGTTGGGTTGTGTTGGGTTGTTGGGTTGGGTGGTTGGGTTGTCGGGTTGTTGGTTTGGGTTGGGTGGTTGGGTTGGGTTAGGTTGTTGGGTTGGATGGTTGCGATGTTCGGTTGGGTTGGGTGGTTGTGTTGTTGGGTTGGGTTGGATGGTTGGGTTGTTGGGTTGGGTTGGGTGGTTGGGTTGTTGGTTTGGGTTGGGTGGTTGTTGGGTTGGGTGGTTGGATTGTAGAGTTTTGTTGTTGGGTTGCGTTGTTGGTTTCGGTAGTTGGGTTGTTGATTTGGGTTGGGTGGCTGGATTTTTTGGGTTGGGTTGGGTGGTTGGGTTGTTGGGTTGGGTGGATGGGATGTTGGGTTGGGTTGTTGGGTTCAGTGGTTGGGTTGTTGGTTTGGGTTGGGTGGCTGGATTTTTTGGGTTGGGTGGGTGGTTGGGTGGTTGGGTGGTTGGGTTGGGTTGGGTTGGGTGGTTGGATTTATTGGGTTGGGTTGGGGGTTGGGTTGTTGGGTTGGGTGGTTGAGTTGTTGGGTTGGGTGGTTGGATTTTTTGGGTTTGGTTGTTAGGTTGGGTGGTTGGATTTTTTTAATTGGGTTGTTGGGTTGGGTTGGGTGGTTGGGTTGGGTTGAAGGGTTGGGTTGGGTGGATGGGTCGATGGTTGGTTTGTTGGGTTGGGTGGTTGGGTTGTTGAGTTTTGTTGTTGGGTTGGGTGGTTGGGTGTGCTGGTTGGTTTGTTGGGTTGGGTTGGATGGTTGGGCTGTTGGGTTGGGTTGGGTGGTTGGGTTGGGTTGAGTGGTTGGGTTGTGTTGGGTGGATGGGTTGTTGGCTTGGGTTCTTGGGTTGTTGAGTTGGGTTGGGTTGGGTGTGTTGGGTTGTTGGGTTGGGTTGGGTGGTTGGGTTGTTGGGTTGGGTTGTTGGTTTGGGTTTGGTGGTTGTTGGGTTGGGTGGTTGGATTGTAGAGTTTTGTTGTTGGGTTGGGTGGTTGGTTTGTTGGGTTGGTTTGAGTGGTTGGGTTGTTAGGATGGGTTGTTGGGTTGGGTGGATGGGATGTTGGGTTGCGTTGTTGGTTTCGGTGGTTGGGTTGTTGGTTTGGGTTGGGCGGCTGGATTTTTTGGGTTGGATTGGGTGGGTGGGTTGTTGGGTTGGGTGGATGGGATGTTGGGTTGGGTTGTTGGGTTCAGTGGTTGGGTTGTTGGTTTGGGTTGGGTGGCTGGATTTTTTGGGTTGGGTTGGGTGGTTGGGTTGGGCTGGGTTGTTGGGTTATTTGGTTGGGTTGGGTGGTTGGGTTGGGTTGGGTGGTTGGATTTATTGGGTTGGGTTGGGGGTTGGGTTGTTGGGTTGGGTGGTTGAGTTGTTGGGTTGGGTGGTTGGATTTTTTGGGTTTGGTTGTTGGGTTGGGTGGTTGGATTTTTTGAATTGGGTTGTTGGGTTGGGTTGGGTGGTTGGGTTGGGTTGAAGGGTTGGGTTGGGTGGATGGGTTGGATGGTTGGTTTGTTGGGTTGGGTGGTTGGGTTGTTGAGTTTTGTTGTTGGGTTGTGTGATTGGGTGTGCTGGTTGGTTTGTTGGGTTGGGTTGGATGGTTGGGCTGTTGGGTTGGGTTGGGTGGTTGGGATGGGTTGAGTGGTTGGGTTGTGTTGGGTGGATGGGTTGTTGGCTTGGGTTCTTGGGTTGTTGAGTTGGGTTGGGTTGTTGGGTTGGGTTGGGTGGTTGGGTTGTTGGGTTGGGTTGTTGGGTTGTTGAGTTGGGTTGGGTGGTTGGGTTGTTGGGTTGGCTTATTGGGTTGTGTGGTTGGGTTGTTGGCTTGGGTGGTTGGGTTGTTGGGTTTGCTTGTTGGGTTGGGTGGTTGGGTTGTTAGGTTGGGTTGTTGGGTTGGATTGGCTTGTTCGGTTGGGTGTTTGGGTTTTGGTTAGGGTGGTTGGGTTGTTGGGTTGGGTGGTTGGGTTGTTGGTTTGGGTTGGGTGGTTGGATTTTTAGGCTGGGTTGGGTGGTTGGGTTGTTGGGTTGGGTGGTTGGGTTGTTGGGTTGGGTGGTTGGGTTGTCGGGTTGTTGGTTTGGGTTGGGTGGTTGGGTTGGGTTAGGTTGTTGGGTTGGATGGTTGCATTGTTCAGTTGGGTTGGGTGGTTGTGTTGTTGGGTTGCGTTGGATGGTTGGGTTGTTGGGTTGGGTTGGGTGGTTGGGTTGTTGGGTTGGGTTGTTGGTTTGGGTTGGGTGGTTGTTGGGTTGGGTGGTTGGATTGTAGAGTTTTGTTGTTGGGTTGGGTGGTTGGTTTGTTGGATTGGGTTGAGTGGTTGGGTTGTTAGGTTGGGTTGTTGGGTTGGGTGGATGGGATGTTGGGTTGCGTTGTTGGTTTCTTTGGTTGGGTTGTTGGTTTGGGTTGGGTGGCTGGATTTTTTGGGTGGGTTGGGTGGTTGGGTTGTTGGGTTGGGTTGGGTTGAGTGGTTGGGTTGTTGGGTTGGGTTGGGTTGTTGGGTTGGGTTGGATGGTTGGGTTGTTGGGTTGGATTGGCTTGTTCGGTTGGGTGTTTGGGTTGTTGGTTAGGGTGGTTGGGTTGTTGGGTTGGCTTGTTGGGTTGGGTGGTTGGGTTGTTGGTTTGGGTTGGGTGGCTGAATTTTTTAGGCTGGGTTGGGTGGTTGGGTTGTTGTGTTGGGTGATGGGGTTGTTGGGTTGGGTTGGGTGGTTGGGTGGGGTTGTTGGGTTGGGTTGGGTGGTTGGGTTGTTGGTTTGGGTTGGGTGGTTGTTGGGTTGGGTGGTTGGATTGTAGAGTTTTGTTGTTGGGTTGGGTGGTTGGTTTCGGTAGTTGGGTTGTTGGTTTGGGTTGGGTGGCTGGATTTTTTGGGTTGGGTTGGGTGGTTGGGTTGTTGGGTTGGGTGGATGGGATGTTGGGTTGGGTTGTTGGGTTCAGTGGTTGGGTTGTTGGTTTGGGTTGGGTGGCTGGATTTTTTGGGTTGGGTTGGGTGGTTGGGTGGTTGGGTTGGGTTGGGCAGGGTGGTCGGGTTATTTGGTTGGGTTGGGTGGTTGGATTTATTGGGTTGGGTTGGGGGTTGGGTTGTTGGGTTGGGTGGTTGAGTTCTTGGGTGGGGTGGTTGGGTTGTTGGGTTGGCTTGTTGGGTTTGGTGGTTGGGTTGTTGAGTTTTGTTGTTGGGTTGGGTGGTTGGGTGTGCTGGTTGGTTTGTTGGGTTGGGTTGGATGGTTGGGCTGTTGGGTTGGGTTGGGTGGTTGGGTTGGGTTGAGTGGTTGGGTTGTGTTGGGTTGTTGGGTTGGGTGGTTGGGTTGTCGGGTTGTTGGTTTGGGTTGGGTGGTTGGGTTGGGTTAGGTTGTTGGGTTGGATGGTTGCGATGTTCGGTTGGGTTGGGTGGTTGTGTTGTTGGGTTGGGTTGAATGGTTGGGTTGTTGGGTTGGGTTGGGTGGTTGGGTTGTTGGTTTGGGTTGGGTGGTTGTTGGGTTGGGTGGTTGGATTGTAGAGTTTTGTTGTTGGGTTGCGTTGTTGGTTTCGGTAGTTGGGTTATTGGTTTGGGTTGGGTGGCTGGATTTTTTGGGTTGGGTTGGGTGGTTGGGTTGTTGGGTTGGGTGGATGGGATGTTGGGTTGGGTTGTTGGGTTCAGTGGTTGGGTTGTTGGTTTGGGTTGGGTGGCTGGATTTTTTGGGTTGGGTTGGGTGGTTGGGTGGTTGGGTTGGGTTGGGCAGGGTGGTTGGGTTATTTGGTTGGGTTGGGTGGTTGGGTTGGGTTGGGTGGTTGGATTTATTGGGTTGGGTTGGGGGTTGGGTTGTTGGGTTGGGTGGTTGAGTTGTTGGGTTGGGTGGTTGGATTTTTTGGGTTTGGTTGTTAGGTTGGGTGGTTGGATTTTTTGAATTGGGTTGTTGGGTTGGGTTGGGTGGTTGGGTTGGGTTGAAGGGTTGGGTTGGGTGGATGGGTTGGATGGTTGGTTTGTTGGGTTGGGTGGTTGGGTTGTTGAGTTTTGTTGTTGGGTTGGGTGGTTGGGTGTGCTGGTTGGTTTGTTGGGTTGGGTTGGATGGTTGGGCTGTTGGGTTGGGTTGGGTGGTTGGGTTGGGTTGAGTGGTTGGGTTGTGTTGGGTGGATGGGTTGTTGGCTTGGGTTCTTGGGTTGTTGAGTTGGGTTGGGTTGGGTGTGTTGGGTTGTTGGGTTGGGTTGGGTGGTTGGGTTGTTGGGTTGGGTTGTTGGTTTGGGTTTGGTGGTTGTTGGGTTGGGTGGTTGGATTGTAGAGTTTTGTTGTTGGGTTGGGTGGTTGGTTTGTTGGGTTGGTTTGAGTGGTTGGGTTGTTAGGATGGGTTGTTGGGTTGGGTGGATGGGATGTTGGGTTGCGTTGTTGGTTTCGGTGGTTGGGTTGTTGGTTTGGGTTGGGCGGTTGGATTTTTTGGGTTGGATTGGGTGGGTGGGTTGTTGGGTTGGGTGGATGGGATGTTGGGTTGGGTTGTTGGGTTCAGTGGTTGGGTTGTTGGTTTGGGTTGGGTGGCTGGATTTTTTGGGTTGGGTTGGGCGGTTGGGTTGGGCTGGGTGGTTGGGTTATTTGGTTGGGTTGGGTGGTTGGGTTGGGTTGGGTGGTTGGATTTATTGGGTTGGGTTGGGGGTTGGGTTGTTGGGTTGGGTGGTTGAGTTGTTGGGTTGGGTGGTTGGATTTTTTGGGTTTGGTTGTTGGGTTGGGTGGTTGGATTTTTTGAATTGGGTTGTTGGGTTGGGTTGGGTGGTTGGGTTGGGTTGAAGGGTTGGGTTGGGTGGATGGGTTGGATGGTTGGTTTGTTGGGTTGGGTGGTTGGGTTGTTGAGTTTTGTTGTTGGGTTGTGTGGTTGGGTGTGCTGGTTGGTTTGTTGGGTTGGGTTGGATGGTTGGGCTGTTGGTTTCGGTTGGGTGGTTGGGATGGGTTGAGTGGTTGGGTTGTGTTGGGTGGATGGGTTGTTGGCTTGGGTTCTTGGGTTGTTGAGTTGGGTTGGGTTGGGTTGTTGGGTTGGGTTGGGTGGTTGGGTTGTTGGGTTGGGTTGTTGAGTTGGGTTGGGTGGTTGGGTTGTTGGGTTGGCTTATTGGGTTGTGTGGTTGGGTTGTTGGCTTGGGTGGTTGGGTTGTTGGGTTTGCTTGTTGGGTTGGGTGGTTGGGTTGTTAGGTTGGGTTGTTGGGTTGGATTGGCTTGTTCGGTTGGGTGTTTGGGTTTTGGTTAGGGTGGTTGGGTTGTTGGGTTGGGTGGTTGGGTTGTTGGTTTGGGTTGGGTGGTTGGATTTTTAGGCTGGGTTGGGTGGTTGGGTTGTTGGGTTGTTGGGTTGGGTGGTTGGGTTGTTGGGTTGGGTGGTTGGGTTGTCGGGTTGTTGGTTTGGGTTGGGTGGTTGGGTTGGGTTAGGTTGTTGGGTTGGATGGTTGCATTGTTCAGTTGGGTTGGGTGGTTGTGTTGTTGGGTTGCGTTGGATGGTTGGGTTGTTGGGTTGGGTTGGGTGGTTGGGTTGTTGGGTTGGGTTGTTGGTTTGGGTTGGGTGGTTGTTGGGTTGGGTGGTTGGATTGTAGAGTTTTGTTGTTGGGTTGGGTGGTTGGTTTGTTGGATTGGGTTGAGTGGTTGGGTTGTTAGGTTGGGTTGTTGGGTTGGGTGGATGGGATGTTGGGTTGCGTTGTTGGTTTCTGTGGTTGGGTTGTTGGTTTGGGTTGGGTGGCTGGATTTTTTGGGTGGGTTGGGTGGTTGGGTGGTTGGGTTGTTGGGTTGGGTTGTTGGGTTGGGTTGAGTGGTTGGGTTGTTGGGTTGGGTTGGGTTGTTGGGTTGGGTTGGATGGTTGGGTTGTTGGGTTGGATTGGCTTGTTCGGTTGGGTGTTTGGGTTGTTGGTTAGGGTGGCTGGGTTGTTGGGTTGGCTTGTTGGGTTGGGTGGTTGGGTTGTTGGTTTGGGTTGGGAGGTTGAATTTTTTAGGCTGGGTTGGGTGGTTGGGTTGTTGTGTTGGGTGATGGGGTTGTTGGGTTGGGTGGTTGGGTGGGGTTGTTGGGTTGGGTGGTTGGGTTGTCGGGTTGTTGGTTTGGGTTGGGTGGTTGGGTTGGGTTAGGTTGTTGGGTTGGATGGTTGCGTTGTTCGGTTGGGTTGGGTGGTTGTGTTATTGGGTTGGGTTGGGTGGTTTGGTTGTTGGTTTGGGTTGGGTGGTTGTTGGGTTGGGTGGTTGGATTGTAGAGTTTTGTTGTTGGGTTGGGTGGTTGGTTTGTTGGGTTGGGTTCAGTGGTTGGGTTGTTAGGTTGGGTTGTTGGGTTGGGTGGATGGGATGTTGGGTTTGCGTTGTTGGTTTCGATGGTTGGGTTGTTGGTTTGGGTTGGGCGGCTGGATTTTTTGGGTTGGGTTGGGTGGTTGGGTTGTTCGGTTGGGTGGATGGGATGTTGGGTTGGGTTGTTGGGTTCAGTGGTTGGGTTGTTGGTTTGGGTTGGGTGGCTGGATTTTTTGGGTTGGGTTGGATGGTTGGGTGGTTGGGTTGGGTTGGGCTGGGTGGTTGGGTTATTTGGTTGGGTTGGGTGGTTGGGTTGGGTTGGGTGGTTGGATTTATTGGGTTGGGTTGTTGGGTTGGGTTGGGTGGTTGGGTTGGGTTGAAGGGTTGGGTTGGGTGGATGGGTTGGATGGTTGGTTTGTTGGGTTGGGTGGTTGGGTTGTTGAGTTTTGTTGTTGGGTTGGGTGGTTGGGTGTGCTGGTTGGTTTGTTGGGTTGGGTTGGATGGTTGGGCTGTTGGGTTGGGTGGCTGGGTTGGGTTGAGTGGTTGGGTTGTGTTGGGTGGATGGGTTGTTGGCTTGGGTTCTTGGGTTGTTGGGTTGGGTTGGGTGGTTGGGTTGTTGGGTTGGGTTGTTGGGTTGGGTTTTGGGTTGTTGAGTTGGGTTGGGTGGTTGGGTTGTTGGGTTGGCTTATTGGGTTGTGTGGTTGGGTTGTTGGCTTGGGTGGTTGGGTTGTTGGGTTTGCTTGTTGGGTTGTGTGGTTGGGTTGTTAGGTTGGGTTGTTGGTTTGGATTGGCTTGTTCGGTTGGGTGTTTGGGTTTTGGTTAGGGTGGTTGGGTTGTTGGGTTGGCTTGTTGGGTTGGGTGGTTGGGTTGTTGGTTTGGGTTTGGTGGTTGGATTTTTTAGGCTGGGTTGGGTGGTTGGGTTGTTGGGTTGGGGGGTTGGGTTGTCGGGTTGTTGGTTTGGGTTGGGTGGTTGGGTTGGGTTAGGTTGTTGGGTTGGATGGTTGCGTTGTTCGGTTGGGTTGGGTGGTTGTGTTGTTGGGTTGGGTTGGATGGTTGGGTTGTTGGGTTGGGTTGGGTGGTTGGGTTGTTGGTTTGGGTTGGGTGGTTGTTGGGTTGGGTGGTTGGATTGTAGAGTTTTGTTGTTGGGTTGGGTGGTTGGTTTGTTGGATTGGGTTGAGTGGTTGGGTTGTTAGGTTGGGTTGTTGGGTTGGGTGGATGGGATGTTGGGTTGTGTTGTTGGTTTCGGTGGTTGGATTGTTGGTTTGGGTTGGGTGGCTGGATTTTTTGGGTTGGGTTGGGTGGTTGGGTTGTTGGGTTGGGTTGTTGGGTTGGGTTGAGTGGTTGGGTTGTTGGGTTGGGTTGGATGGTTGGGTTTTTGGGTTGGGTGGTTGGGTTGTTGGGTTGGGTTGTTGAATTGTTGGTTTGGGTTGGGTGGTTGGGTTGGGTTGTTGGGTTGGGTTGAGTGGTTGGGTTCTTGGGTGGGGTGGTTGGGTTGTTGGGTTGGCTTGTTGGGTTCGGTAGTTGGGTTGTTGGCTTGGGTGGTTGGGTTGGCTTGTTGGGTTGGGTGGTTGGGTTGTTAGGTTGGGTTGCTGGGCTGGGTGGCAGGGATGTTGGGTTGGGTTGGGTTGTTGGGTTGGGTGGTTGGGTTGTTGGGTTGGGTTGGGTGGTTGGATTTTTTGGGTTGGGTTGGGTTGGGGGTTGGGTAGTTGGGTTGGGTGGTTGGGTGCTTGGGTTGGGTTGGGTGGTTGGGTTGTTGGGTTGGGTTGGGTGGTTGGGTTGTTGGGTTGGGTTTAGGGGTTGGGTTGTTGGGTTGGGTGGATGGGTTGGATGGTTGGGTTGTTGGGTTGGGTGGTTGGGTTGAGTTTTGTTGTTGGGTTGGGTGGTTAGGTTGGCTGGTTGGTTTGTTGGGTTGGGTTGGATGGTTGGGCTGTTGGGTTGGGTTGGGTTGAGTGGTTGGGTTGTTGGGTTGTGTTGGGTGGTTGGGTTGTTGGGTTGTTGAGTTGGCTTGGGTGGTTGGGTTGTGCGGTTGGCTCGTTGGGTTGTTAGGTTGGGTTGCTGGGCTGGATGGATGGGATGTTGGGTTGGGTTGTTGGGTTCGCTTGTTGGGTTGGGTGGTTGGGTTGTTAGGTTGGGTTGTTGGGTTGGGTGGATGGGATGTTGGGTTGGGTTGTTGGGTTGGGTGGTTGGTTTGGGTTGGGTGGTTGGATTTTTTGGGTTGGGTTATGTGGTTGGGTTGGGTTGAGTGGTTGGGTTGTTGGGTTGGCTTGTTGGGTTGGGTGTTTTGGTTGTTGGCTAGGGTGGTTGGGTTGTTGGGTTGGCTTGTTGGGTTGGGTGGTTGGGTTGTTGGTTTGGGTTGGGTGGTTGGATTTTTTGGGTTGGGGTGGGTGGTTGGGTTGTTGGGTTGGGTGGATGGGATGTTGGGTTGGGTTGTTGGTTTGGGTTGGGTGGCTGGATTTTTTGGGTTGGGTTGGGTGGTTGGGTGGTTGGGTTGGGTTGGGCAGGGTGGTTGGGTTATTTGGTTGGGTTGGGTGGTTGGGTTGGGTGGTTGGATTTATTGGGTTGGGTTGGGGGTTGGGTTGTTGGGTTGGGTGGTTGAGTTGTTGGGTTGGGTGGTTGGATTTTTTGGGTTTGGTTGTTAGGTTGGGTGGTTGGATTTTTTGAATTGGGTTGTTGGGTTGGGTTGGGTGGTTGGGTTGGGTTGAAGGGTTGGGTTGGGTGGATGGGTTGGATGGTTGGTTTGTTGGGTTGGGTGGTTGGGTGTGCTGGTTGGTTTGTTGGGTTGGGTTGGATGGTTGGGCTGTTGGGTTGGGTTGGGTGGTTGGGTTGGGTTGAGTGGTTGGGTTGTGTTGGGTGGATGGGTTGTTGGCTTGGGTTCTTGGGTTGTTGAGTTGGGTTGGGTTGGGTGTGTTGGGTTGTTGGGTTGGGTTGGGTGGTTGGGTTGTTGGGTTGGGTTGTTGGTTTGGGTTTGGTGGTTGTTGGGTTGGGTGGTTGGATTGTAGAGTTTTGTTGTTGGGTTGGGTGGTTGGTTTGTTGGGTTGGTTTGAGTGGTTGGGTTGTTAGGATGGGTTGTTGGGTTGGGTGGATGGGATGTTGGGTTGCGTTGTTGGTTTCGGTGGTTGGGTTGTTGGTTTGGGTTGGGCGGCTGGATTTTTTGGGTTGGATTGGGTGGGTGGGTTGTTGGGTTGGGTGGATGGGATGTTGGGTTGGGTTGTTGGGTTCAGTGGTTGGGTTGTTGGTTTGGGTTGGGTGGCTGGATTTTTTGGGTTGGGTTGGGTGGTTGGGTTGGGCTGGGTGGTTGGGTTATTTGGTTGGGTTGGGTGGTTGGGTTGGGTTGGGTGGTTGGATTTATTGGGTTGGGTTGGGGGTTGGGTTGTTGGGTTGGGTGGTTGAGTTGTTGGGTTGGGTGGTTGGATTTTTTGGGTTTGGTTGTTGGGTTGGGTGGTTGGATTTTTTGAATTGGGTTGTTGGGTTGGGTTGGGTGGTTGGGTTGGGTTGAAGGGTTGGGTTGGGTGGATGGGTTGGATGGTTGGTTTGTTGGGTTGGGTGGTTGGGTTGTTGAGTTTTGTTGTTGGGTTGTGTGGTTGGGTGTGCTGGTTGGTTTGTTGGGTTGGGTTGGATGGTTGGGCTGTTGGGTTGGGTTGGGTGGTTGGGATGGGTTGAGTGGTTGGGTTGTGTTGGGTGGATGGGTTGTTGGCTTGGGTTCTTGGGTTGTTGAGTTGGGTTGGGTTGGGTTGTTGGGTTGGGTTGGGTGGTTGGGTTGTTGGGTTGGGTTGTTGGGTTGTTGAGTTGGGTTGGGTGGTTGGGTTGTTGGGTTGGCTTATTGGGTTGTGTGGTTGGGTTGTTGGCTTGGGTGGTTGGGTTGTTGGGTTTGCTTGTTGGGTTGGGTGGTTGGGTTGTTAGGTTGGGTTGTTGGGTTGGATTGGCTTGTTCGGTTGGGTGTTTGGGTTTTGGTTAGGGTGGTTGGGTTGTTGGGTTGGGTGGTTGGGTTGTTGGTTTGGGTTGGGTGGTTGGATTTTTAGGCTGGGTTGGGTGGTTGGGTTGTTGGGTTGTTGGGTTGGGTGGTTGGGTTGTTGGGTTGGGTGGTTGGGTTGTCGGGTTGTTGGTTTGGGTTGGGTGGTAGGGTTGGGTTAGGTTGTTGGGTTGGATGGTTGCATTGTTCAGTTGGGTTGGGTGGTTGTGTTGTTGGGTTGCGTTGGATGGTTGGGTTGTTGGGTTGGGTTGGGTGGTTGGGTTGTTGGGTTGGGTTGTTGGTTTGGGTTGGGTGGTTGTTGGGTTGGGTGGTTGGATTGTAGAGTTTTGTTGTTGGGTTGGGTGGTTGGTTTGTTGGATTGGGTTGAGTGGTTGGGTTGTTAGGTTGGGTTGTTGGGTTGGGTGGATGGGATGTTGGGTTGCGTTGTTGGTTTCTTTGGTTGGGTTGTTGGTTTGGGTTGGGTGGCTGGATTTTTTGGGTGGGTTGGGTGGTTGGGTGGTTGGGTTGTTGGGTTGGGTTGTTGGGTTGGGTTGAGTGGTTGGGTTGTTGGGTTGGGTTGGGTTGTTGGGTTGGGTTGGATGGTTGGGTTGTTGGGTTGGATTGGCTTGTTCGGTTGGGTGTTTGGGTTGTTGGTTAGGGTGGTTGGGTTGTTGGGTTGGCTTGTTGGGTTGGGTGGTTGGGTTGTTGGTTTGGGTTGGGTGGTTGAATTTTTTAGGCTGGGTTGGGTGGTTGGGTTGTTGTGTTGGGTGATGGGGTTGTTGGGTTGGGTTGGGTGGTTGGGTGGGGTTGTTGGGTTGGGTGGTTGGGTTGTCGGGTTGTTGGTTTGGGTTGGGTGGTTGGGTTGGGTTAGGTTGTTGGGTTGGATGGTTGCGTTGTTCGGTTGGGTTGGGTGGTTGTGTTATTGGGTTGGGTTGGGTGGTTTGGTTGTTGGTTTGGGTTGGGTGGTTGTTGGGTTGGGTGGTTGGATTGTAGAGTTTTGTTGTTGGGTTGGGTGGTTGGTTTGTTGGGTTGGGTTCAGTGGTTGGGTTGTTAGGTTGGGTTGTTGGGTTGGGTGGATGGGATGTTGGGTTTGCGTTGTTGGTTTCGGTGGTTGGGTTGTTGGTTTGGGTTGGGCGGCTGGATTTTTTGGGTTGGGTTGGGTGGTTGGGTTGTTCGGTTGGGTGGATGGGATGTTGGGTTGGGTTGTTGGGTTCAGTGGTTGGGTTGTTGGTTTGGGTTGGGTGGCTGGATTTTTTGGGTTGGGTTGGATGGTTGGGTGGTTGGGTTGGGTTGGGCTGGGTGGTTGGGTTATTTGGTTGGGTTGGGTGGTTGGATTTATTGGGTTGGGTTGGGGGTTGGGTTGTTGGGTTGGGTGGTTGGATTTTTTGAATTGGGTTGTTGGGTTGGGTTGTTGGGTTGGGTTGGGTGGTTGGGTTGGGTTGAAGGGTTGGGTTGGGTGGATGGGTTGGATGGTTGGTTTGTTGGGTTGGGTGGTTGGGTTGTTGAGTTTTGTTGTTGGGTTGGGTGGTTGGGTGTGCTGGTTGGTTTGTTGGGTTGGGTTGGATGGTTGGGCTGTTGGGTTGGGTGGCTGGGTTGGGTTGAGTGGTTGGGTTGTGTTGGGTGGATGGGTTGTTGGCTTGGGTTCTTGGGTTGTTGGGTTGGGTTGGGTGGTTGGGTTGTTGGGTTGGGTTGTTGGGTTGGGTTTTGGGTTGTTGAGTTGGGTTGGGTGGTTGGGTTGTTGGGTTGGCTTATTGGGTTGTGTGGTTGGGTTGTTGGCTTGGGTGGTTGGGTTGTTCGGTTTGCTTGTTGGGTTGTGTGGTTGGGTTGTTAGGTTGGGTTGTTGGTTTGGATTGGCTTGTTCGGTTGGGTGTTTGGGTTTTGGTTAGGGTGGTTGGGTTGTTGGGTTGGCTTGTTGGGTTGGGTGGTTGGGTTGTTGGTTTGGGTTGGGTGGTTGGATTTTTTAGGCTGGGTTGGGTGGTTGGGTTGTTGGGTTGGGGGGTTGGGTTGTCGGGTTGTTGGTTTGGGTTGGGTGGTTGGGTTGGGTTAGGTTGTTGGGTTGGATGGTTGCGTTGTTCGGTTGGGTTGGGTGGTTGTGTTGTTGGGTTGGGTTGGATGGTTGGGTTGTTGGGTTGGGTTGGGTGGTTGGGTTGTTGGTTTGGGTTGGGTGGTTGTTGGGTTGGGTGGTTGGATTGTAGAGTTTTGTTGTTGGGTTGGGTGGTTGGTTTGTTGGATTGGGTTGAGTGGTTGGGTTGTTAGGTTGGGTTGTTGGGTTGGGTGGATGGGATGTTGGGTTGTGTTGTTGGTTTCGGTGGTTGGGTTGTTGGTTTGGGTTGGGTGGCTGGATTTTTTGGGTTGGGTTGGGTGGTTGGGTTGTTGGGTTGGGTTGTTGGGTTGGGTTGAGTGGTTGGGTTGTTGGGTTGGGTTGGATGGTTGGGTTTTTGGGTTGGGTGGTTGGGTTGTTGGGTTGGGTTGTTGAATTGTTGGTTTGGGTTGGGTGGTTGGGTTGGGCTGTTGGGTTGGGTTGGGTGGTTGGGTTGGGTTGAGTGGTTGGGTTGTGTTGGGTGGATGGGTTGTTGGCTTGGGTTCTTGGGTTGTTGAGTTGGGTTGGGTTGGGTGTGTTGGGTTGTTGGGTTGGGTTGGGTGGTTGGGTTGTTGGGTTGGGTTGTTGGTTTGGGTTTGGTGGTTGTTGGGTTGGGTGGTTGGATTGTAGAGTTTTGTTGTTGGGTTGGGTGGTTGGTTTGTTGGGTTGGTTTGAGTGGTTGGGTTGTTAGGATGGGTTGTTGGGTTGGGTGGATGGGATGTTGGGTTGCGTTGTTGGTTTCGGTGGTTGGGTTGTTGGTTTGGGTTGGGCGGTTGGATTTTTTGGGTTGGATTGGGTGGGTGGGTTGTTGGGTTGGGTGGATGGGATGTTGGGTTGGGTTGTTGGGTTCAGTGGTTGGGTTGTTGGTTTGGGTTGGGTGGCTGGATTTTTTGGGTTGGGTTGGGCGGTTGGGTTGGGCTGGGTGGTTGGGTTATTTGGTTGGGTTGGGTGGTTGGGTTGGGTTGGGTGGTTGGATTTATTGGGTTGGGTTGGGGGTTGGGTTGTTGGGTTGGGTGGTTGAGTTGTTGGGTTGGGTGGTTGGATTTTTTGGGTTTGGTTGTTGGGTTGGGTGGTTGGATTTTTTGAATTGGGTTGTTGGGTTGGGTTGGGTGGTTGGGTTGGGTTGAAGGGTTGGGTTGGGTGGATGGGTTGGATGGTTGGTTTGTTGGGTTGGGTGGTTGGGTTGTTGAGTTTTGTTGTTGGGTTGTGTGGTTGGGTGTGCTGGTTGGTTTGTTGGGTTGGGTTGGATGGTTGGGCTGTTGGGTTCGGTTGGGTGGTTGGGATGGGTTGAGTGGTTGGGTTGTGTTGGGTGGATGGGTTGTTGGCTTGGGTTCTTGGGTTGTTGAGTTGGGTTGGGTTGGGTTGTTGGGTTGGGTTGGGTGGTTGGGTTGTTGGGTTGGGTTGTTGAGTTGGGTTGGGTGGTTGGGTTGTTGGGTTGGCTTATTGGGTTGTGTGGTTGGGTTGTTGGCTTGGGTGGTTGGGTTGTTGGGTTTGCTTGTTGGGTTGGGTGGTTGGGTTGTTAGGTTGGGTTGTTGGGTTGGATTGGCTTGTTCGGTTGGGTGTTTGGGTTTTGGTTAGGGTGGTTGGGTTGTTGGGTTGGGTGGTTGGGTTGTTGGTTTGGGTTGGGTGGTTGGATTTTTAGGCTGGGTTGGGTGGTTGGGTTGTTGGGTTGTTGGGTTGGGTGGTTGGGTTGTTGGGTTGGGTGGTTGGGTTGTCGGGTTGTTGGTTTGGGTTGGGTGGTTGGGTTGGGTTAGGTTGTTGGGTTGGATGGTTGCATTGTTCAGTTGGGTTGGGTGGTTGTGTTGTTGGGTTGCGTTGGATGGTTGGGTTGTTGGGTTGGGTTGGGTGGTTGGGTTGTTGGGTTGGGTTGTTGGTTTGGGTTGGGTGGTTGTTGGGTTGGGTGGTTGGATTGTAGAGTTTTGTTGTTGGGTTGGGTGGTTGGTTTGTTGGATTGGGTTGAGTGGTTGGGTTGTTAGGTTGGGTTGTTGGGTTGGGTGGATGGGATGTTGGGTTGCGTTGTTGGTTTCTGTGGTTGGGTTGTTGGTTTGGGTTGGGTGGCTGGATTTTTTGGGTGGGTTGGGTGGTTGGGTGGTTGGGTTGTTGGGTTGGGTTGTTGGGTTGGGTTGAGTGGTTGGGTTGTTGGGTTGGGTTGGGTTGTTGGGTTGGGTTGGATGGTTGGGTTGTTGGGTTGGATTGGCTTGTTCGGTTGGGTGTTTGGGTTGTTGGTTAGGGTGGCTGGGTTGTTGGGTTGGCTTGTTGGGTTGGGTGGTTGGGTTGTTGGTTTGGGTTGGGAGGTTGAATTTTTTAGGCTGGGTTGGGTGGTTGGGTTGTTGTGTTGGGTGATGGGGTTGTTGGGTTGGGTGGTTGGGTGGGGTTGTTGGGTTGGGTGGTTGGGTTGTCGGGTTGTTGGTTTGGGTTGGGTGGTTGGGTTGGGTTAGGTTGTTGGGTTGGATGGTTGCGTTGTTCGGTTGGGTTGGGTGGTTGTGTTATTGGGTTGGGTTGGGTGGTTTGGTTGTTGGTTTGGGTTGGGTGGTTGTTGGGTTGGGTGGTTGGATTGTAGAGTTTTGTTGTTGGGTTGGGTGGTTGGTTTGTTGGGTTGGGTTCAGTGGTTGGGTTGTTAGGTTGGGTTGTTGGGTTGGGTGGATGGGATGTTGGGTTTGCGTTGTTGGTTTCGGTGGTTGGGTTGTTGGTTTGGGTTGGGCGGCTGGATTTTTTGGGTTGGGTTGGGTGGTTGGGTTGTTCGGTTGGGTGGATGGGATGTTGGGTTGGGTTGTTGGGTTCAGTGGTTGGGTTGTTGGTTTGGGTTGGGTGGCTGGATTTTTTGGGTTGGGTTGGATGGTTGGGTGGTTGGGTTGGGTTGGGCTGGGTGGTTGGGTTATTTGGTTGGGTTGGGTGGTTGGGTTGGGTTGGGTGGTTGGATTTATTGGGTTGGGTTGTTGGGTTGGGTTGGGTGGTTGGGTTGGGTTGAAGGGTTGGGTTGGGTGGATGGGTTGGATGGTTGGTTTGTTGGGTTGGGTGGTTGGGTTGTTGAGTTTTGTTGTTGGGTTGGGTGGTTGGGTGTGCTGGTTGGTTTGTTGGGTTGGGTTGGATGGTTGGGCTGTTGGGTTGGGTGGCTGGGTTGGGTTGAGTGGTTGGGTTGTGTTGGGTGGATGGGTTGTTGGCTTGGGTTCTTGGGTTGTTGGGTTGGGTTGGGTGGTTGGGTTGTTGGGTTGGGTTGTTGGGTTGGGTTTTGGGTTGTTGAGTTGGGTTGGGTGGTTGGGTTGTTGGGTTGGCTTATTGGGTTGTGTGGTTGGGTTGTTGGCTTGGGTGGTTGGGTTGTTGGGTTTGCTTGTTGGGTTGTGTGGTTGGGTTGTTAGGTTGGGTTGTTGGTTTGGATTGGCTTGTTCGGTTGGGTGTTTGGGTTTTGGTTAGGGTGGTTGGGTTGTTGGGTTGGCTTGTTGGGTTGGGTGGTTGGGTTGTTGGTTTGGGTTTGGTGGTTGGATTTTTTAGGCTGGGTTGGGTGGTTGGGTTGTTGGGTTGGGGGGTTGGGTTGTCGGGTTGTTGGTTTGGGTTGGGTGGTTGGGTTGGGTTAGGTTGTTGGGTTGGATGGTTGCGTTGTTCGGTTGGGTTGGGTGGTTGTGTTGTTGGGTTGGGTTGGATGGTTGGGTTGTTGGGTTGGGTTGGGTGGTTGGGTTGTTGGTTTGGGTTGGGTGGTTGTTGGGTTGGGTGGTTGGATTGTAGAGTTTTGTTGTTGGGTTGGGTGGTTGGTTTGTTGGATTGGGTTGAGTGGTTGGGTTGTTAGGTTGGGTTGTTGGGTTGGGTGGATGGGATGTTGGGTTGTGTTGTTGGTTTCGGTGGTTGGATTGTTGGTTTGGGTTGGGTGGCTGGATTTTTTGGGTTGGGTTGGGTGGTTGGGTTGTTGGGTTGGGTTGTTGGGTTGGGTTGAGTGGTTGGGTTGTTGGGTTGGGTTGGATGGTTGGGTTTTTGGGTTGGGTGGTTGGGTTGTTGGGTTGGGTTGTTGAATTGTTGGTTTGGGTTGGGTGGTTGGGTTGGGTTGTTGGGTTGGGTTGAGTGGTTGGGTTCTTGGGTGGGGTGGTTGGGTTGTTGGGTTGGCTTGTTGGGTTCGGTAGTTGGGTTGTTGGCTTGGGTGGTTGGGTTGGCTTGTTGGGTTGGGTGGTTGGGTTGTTAGGTTGGGTTGCTGGGCTGGGTGGCAGGGATGTTGGGTTGGGTTGGGTTGTTGGGTTGGGTGGTTGGGTTGTTGGGTTGGGTTGGGTGGTTGGATTTTTTGGGTTGGGTTGGGTTGGGTTGGGGGTTGGGTAGTTGGGTTGGGTGGTTGGGTGCTTGGGTTGGGTTGGGTGGTTGGGTTGTTGGGTTGGGTTGGGTGGTTGGGTTGTTGGGTTGGGTTTAGGGGTTGGGTTGTTGGGTTGGGTGGATGGGTTGGATGGTTGGGTTGTTGGGTTGGGTGGTTGGGTTGAGTTTTGTTGTTGGGTTGGGTGGTTAGGTTGGCTGGTTGGTTTGTTGGGTTGGGTTGGATGGTTGGGCTGTTGGGTTGGGTTGGGTTGAGTGGTTGGGTTGTTGGGTTGTGTTGGGTGGTTGGGTTGTTGGGTTGTTGAGTTGGCTTGGGTGGTTGGGTTGTGCGGTTGGCTCGTTGGGTTGTTAGGTTGGGTTGCTGGGCTGGATGGATGGGATGTTGGGTTGGGTTGTTGGGTTCGCTTGTTGGGTTGGGTGGTTGGGTTGTTAGGTTGGGTTGTTGGGTTGGGTGGATGGGATGTTGGGTTGGGTTGTTGGGTTGGGTGGTTGGTTTGGGTTGGGTGGTTGGATTTTTTGGGTTGGGTTATGTGGTTGGGTTGGGTTGAGTGGTTGGGTTGTTGGGTTGGCTTGTTGGGTTGGGTGTTTTGGTTGTTGGCTAGGGTGGTTGGGTTGTTGGGTTGGCTTGTTGGGTTGGGTGGTTGGGTTGTTGGTTTGGGTTGGGTGGTTGGATTTTTTGGGTTGGGGTGGGTGGTTGGGTTGTTGGGTTGGGTGGATGGGATGTTGGGTTGGGTTGTTGGGTTCAGTGGTTGGGTTGTTGGTTTGGGTTGGGTGGCTGGATTTTTTGGGTTGGGTTGGGTGGTTGGGTGGTTGGGTTGGGTTGGGCAGGGTGGTTGGGTTATTTGGTTGGGTTGGGTGGTTGGGTTGGGTGGTTGGATTTATTGGGTTGGGTTGGGGGTTGGGTTGTTGGGTTGGGTGGTTGAGTTGTTGGGTTGGGTGGTTGGATTTTTTGGGTTTGGTTGTTAGGTTGGGTGGTTGGATTTTTTGAATTGGGTTGTTGGGTTGGGTTGGGTGGTTGGGTTGGGTTGAAGGGTTGGGTTGGGTGGATGGGTTGGATGGTTGGTTTGTTGGGTTGGGTGGTTGGGTGTGCTGGTTGGTTTGTTGGGTTGGGTTGGATGGTTGGGCTGTTGGGTTGGGTTGGGTGGTTGGGTTGGGTTGAGTGGTTGGGTTGTGTTGGGTGGATGGGTTGTTGGCTTGGGTTCTTGGGTTGTTGAGTTGGGTTGGGTTGGGTGTGTTGGGTTGTTGGGTTGGGTTGGGTGGTTGGGTTGTTGGGTTGGGTTGTTGGTTTGGGTTTGGTGGTTGTTGGGTTGGGTGGTTGGATTGTAGAGTTTTGTTGTTGGGTTGGGTGGTTGGTTTGTTGGGTTGGTTTGAGTGGTTGGGTTGTTAGGATGGGTTGTTGGGTTGGGTGGATGGGATGTTGGGTTGCGTTGTTGGTTTCGGTGGTTGGGTTGTTGGTTTGGGTTGGGCGGCTGGATTTTTTGGGTTGGATTGGGTGGGTGGGTTGTTGGGTTGGGTGGATGGGATGTTGGGTTGGGTTGTTGGGTTCAGTGGTTGGGTTGTTGGTTTGGGTTGGGTGGCTGGATTTTTTGGGTTGGGTTGGGTGGTTGGGTTGGGCTGGGTGGTTGGGTTATTTGGTTGGGTTGGGTGGTTGGATTTATTGGGTTGGGTTGGGGGTTGGGTTGTTGGGTTGGGTGGTTGAGTTGTTGGGTTGGGTGGTTGGATTTTTTGGGTTTGGTTGTTGGGTTGGGTGGTTGGATTTTTTGAATTGGGTTGTTGGGTTGGGTTGGGTGGTTGGGTTGGGTTGAAGGGTTGGGTTGGGTGGATGGGTTGGATGGTTGGTTTGTTGGGTTGGGTGGTTGGGTTGTTGAGTTTTGTTGTTGGGTTGTGTGGTTGGGTGTGCTGGTTGGTTTGTTGGGTTGGGTTGGATGGTTGGGCTGTTGGGTTGGGTTGGGTGGTTGGGATGGGTTGAGTGGTTGGGTTGTGTTGGGTGGATGGGTTGTTGGCTTGGGTTCTTGGGTTGTTGAGTTGGGTTGGGTTGGGTTGTTGGGTTGGGTTGGGTGGTTGGGTTGTTGGGTTGGGTTGTTGGGTTGTTGAGTTGGGTTGGGTGGTTGGGTTGTTGGGTTGGCTTATTGGGTTGTGTGGTTGGGTTGTTGGCTTGGGTGGTTGGGTTGTTGGGTTTGCTTGTTGGGTTGGGTGGTTGGGTTGTTAGGTTGGGTTGTTGGGTTGGATTGGCTTGTTCGGTTGGGTGTTTGGGTTTTGGTTAGGGTGGTTCGGTTGTTGGGTTGGGTGGTTGGGTTGTTGGTTTGGGTTGGGTGGTTGGATTTTTAGGCTGGGTTGGGTGGTTGGGTTGTTGGGTTGTTGGGTTGGGTGGTTGGGTTGTTGGGTTGGGTGGTTGGGTTGTCGGGTTGTTGGTTTGGGTTGGGTGGTAGGGTTGGGTTAGGTTGTTGGGTTGGATGGTTGCATTGTTCAGTTGGGTTGGGTGGTTGTGTTGTTGGGTTGCGTTGGATGGTTGGGTTGTTGGGTTGGGTTGGGTGGTTGGGTTGTTGGGTTGGGTTGTTGGTTTGGGTTGGGTGGTTGTTGGGTTGGGTGGTTGGATTGTAGAGTTTTGTTGTTGGGTTGGGTGGTTGGTTTGTTGGATTGGGTTGAGTGGTTGGGTTGTTAGGTTGGGTTGTTGGGTTGGGTGGATGGGATGTTGGGTTGCGTTGTTGGTTTCTTTGGTTGGGTTGTTGGTTTGGGTTGGGTGGCTGGATTTTTTGGGTGGGTTGGGTGGTTGGGTGGTTGGGTTGTTGGGTTGGGTTGTTGGGTTGGGTTGAGTGGTTGGGTTGTTGGGTTGGGTTGGGTTGTTGGGTTGGGTTGGATGGTTGGGTTGTTGGGTTGGATTGGCTTGTTCGGTTGGGTGTTTGGGTTGTTGGTTAGGGTGGTTGGGTTGTTGGGTTGGCTTGTTGGGTTGGGTGGTTGGGTTGTTGGTTTGGGTTGGGTGGTTGAATTTTTTAGGCTGGGTTGGGTGGTTGGGTTGTTGTGTTGGGTGATGGGGTTGTTGGGTTGGGTTGGGTGGTTGGGTGGGGTTGTTGGGTTGGGTGGTTGGGTTGTCGGGTTGTTGGTTTGGGTTGGGTGGTTGGGTTGGGTTAGGTTGTTGGGTTGGATGGTTGCGTTGTTCGGTTGGGTTGGGTGGTTGTGTTATTGGGTTGGGTTGGGTGGTTTGGTTGTTGGTTTGGGTTGGGTGGTTGTTGGGTTGGGTGGTTGGATTGTAGAGTTTTGTTGTTGGGTTGGGTGGTTGGTTTGTTGGGTTGGGTTCAGTGGTTGGGTTGTTAGGTTGGGTTGTTGGGTTGGGTGGATGGGATGTTGGGTTTGCGTTGTTGGTTTCGGTGGTTGGGTTGTTGGTTTGGGTTGGGCGGCTGGATTTTTTGGGTTGGGTTGGGTGGTTGGGTTGTTCGGTTGGGTGGATGGGATGTTGGGTTGGGTTGTTGGGTTCAGTGGTTGGGTTGTTGGTTTGGGTTGGGTGGCTGGATTTTTTGGGTTGGGTTGGATGGTTGGGTGGTTGGGTTGGGTTGGGCTGGGTGGTTGGGTTATTTGGTTGGGTTGGGTGGTTGGATTTATTGGGTTGGGTTGGGGGTTGGGTTGTTGGGTTGGGTGGTTGGATTTTTTGAATTGGGTTGTTGGGTTGGGTTGTTGGGTTGGGTTGGGTGGTTGGGTTGGGTTGAAGGGTTGGGTTGGGTGGATGGGTTGGATGGTTGGTTTGTTGGGTTGGGTGGTTGGGTTGTTGAGTTTTGTTGTTGGGTTGGGTGGTTGGGTGTGCTGGTTGGTTTGTTGGGTTGGGTTGGATGGTTGGGCTGTTGGGTTGGGTGGCTGGGTTGGGTTGAGTGGTTGGGTTGTGTTGGGTGGATGGGTTGTTGGCTTGGGTTCTTGGGTTGTTGGGTTGGGTTGGGTGGTTGGGTTGTTGGGTTGGGTTGTTGGGTTGGGTTTTGGGTTGTTGAGTTGGGTTGGGTGGTTGGGTTGTTGGGTTGGCTTATTGGGTTGTGTGGTTGGGTTGTTGGCTTGGGTGGTTGGGTTGTTCGGTTTGCTTGTTGGGTTGTGTGGTTGGGTTGTTAGGTTGGGTTGTTGGTTTGGATTGGCTTGTTCGGTTGGGTGTTTGGGTTTTGGTTAGGGTGGTTGGGTTGTTGGGTTGGCTTGTTGGGTTGGGTGGTTGGGTTGTTGGTTTGGGTTGGGTGGTTGGATTTTTTAGGCTGGGTTGGGTGGTTGGGTTGTTGGGTTGGGGGGTTGGGTTGTCGGGTTGTTGGTTTGGGTTGGGTGGTTGGGTTGGGTTAGGTTGTTGGGTTGGATGGTTGCGTTGTTCGGTTGGGTTGGGTGGTTGTGTTGTTGGGTTGGGTTGGATGGTTGGGTTGTTGGGTTGGGTTGGGTGGTTGGGTTGTTGGTTTGGGTTGGGTGGTTGTTGGGTTGGGTGGTTGGATTGTAGAGTTTTGTTGTTGGGTTGGGTGGTTGGTTTGTTGGATTGGGTTGAGTGGTTGGGTTGTTAGGTTGGGTTGTTGGGTTGGGTGGATGGGATGTTGGGTTGTGTTGTTGGTTTCGGTGGTTGGGTTGTTGGTTTGGGTTGGGTGGCTGGATTTTTTGGGTTGGGTTGGGTGGTTGGGTTGTTGGGTTGGGTTGTTGGGTTGGGTTGAGTGGTTGGGTTGTTGGGTTGGGTTGGATGGTTGGGTTTTTGGGTTGGGTGGTTGGGTTGTTGGGTTGGGTTGTTGAATTGTTGGTTTGGGTTGGGTGGTTGGGTTGGGTTGTTGGGTTGGGTTGAGTGGTTGGGTTCTTGGGTGGGGTGGTTGGGTTGTTGGGTTGGCTTGTTGGGTTCGGTAGTTGGGTTGTTGGCTTGGGTGGTTGGGTTGGCTTGTTGGGTTGGGTGGTTGGGTTGTTAGGTTGGGTTGCTGGGCTGGGTGGCAGGGATGTTGGGTTGGGTTGGGTTGTTGGGTTGGGTGGTTGGGTTGTTGGGTTGGGTTGGGTGGTTGGATTTTTTGGGTTGGGTTGGGTTGGGGGTTGGGTAGTTGGGTTGGGTGGTTGGGTGCTTGGGTTGGGTTGGGTGGTTGGGTTGTTGGGTTGGGTTGGGTGGTTGGGTTGTTGGGTTGGGTTTAGGGGTTGGGTTGTTGGGTTGGGTGGATGGGTTGGATGGTTGGGTTGTTGGGTTGGGTGGTTGGGTTGAGTTTTGTTGTTGGGTTGGGTGGTTAGGTTGGCTGGTTGGTTTGTTGGGTTGGGTTGGATGGTTGGGCTGTTGGGTTGGGTTGGGTTGAGTGGTTGGGTTGTTGGGTTGTGTTGGGTGGTTGGGTTGTTGGGTTGTTGAGTTGGCTTGGGTGGTTGGGTTGTGCGGTTGGCTTGTTGGGTTGTTAGGTTGGGTTGCTGGGCTGGATGGATGGGATGTTGGGTTGGGTTGTTGGGTTCGCTTGTTGGGTTGGGTGGTTGGGTTGTTAGGTTGGGTTGTTGGGTTGGGTGGATGGGATGTTGGGTTGGGTTGTTGGGTTGGGTGGTTGGTTTGGGTTGGGTGGTTGGATTTTTTGGGTCGGGTTATGTGGTTGGGTTGGGTTGAGTGGTTGGGTTGTTGGGTTGGCTTGTTGGGTTGGGTGTTTTGGTTGTTGGCTAGGGTGGTTGGGTTGTTGGGTTGGCTTGTTGGGTTGGGTGGTTGGGTTGTTGGTTTGGGTTGGGTGGTTGGATTTTTTGGGTTGGGGTGGGTGGTTGGGTTGTTGGGTTGGGTTGTTGGGTTGGGTGGTTGGGTTGTCGGGTTGTTGGTTTGGGTTGGGTGGTTGGGTTGTTGGGTTGGGTTAGGTTGTTGGGTTGGATGGTTGGGTTGTTGGGTTGTGTTGGATGGTTGCGTTGTTGGGTTGGGTGGTTGTGTTGTTGGGTTGGGTTGGATGGTTGGGTTGTTGGGTTGGGTTGGGTGGTTGGGTTGTTGGGTTGGGTTGTTGGTTTGGTTTGGGTGGTTGGGTTGAGTGGTTGGGTTGAGTGGTTGGGTTGTTGGGTTGGGTGGATGGGTTGGATGGTTGGGTTGTTGGGTTGGGTGGTTGGGTTGTTGAGTTTTGTTGTTGGGTTGTGTGTTTGGGTTGGCTGGTTGGTTTGTTGGGTTGGGTTGAGTGGTTGGGTTGTTGGGTTGGGTTGTTAGGTTGGGTTGTTGGGATGTTGGGTTGGGTTGTTGGGTTCGGTGGTTGGGTTGTTGGTTTGGGTTGGGTGGTTGGATTTTTTGGGTTGGGTTGGGTGGTTGGGTTGTTGGGTTGGGTTGAGTGGTTGGGTTGTTGGGTTGGGTTGGATGGTTGGGCTGTTGGGTTGTTGGGTTGGGTGGTTGGGTGGTTGGGTGGTTGGGTTGTTGCATTGTTGGTTTGGGTTGGGTGATTGGGTTGGGTTGTTGGGTTGGGTTGAGTGGTTGGGTTCTTGGGTGGGGTGGTTGGGTTGTTGGGTTGGGTTGGATGGTTGGGTTGTTGGGTTGGGTTGTTGGTTTGGGTTGGGTGGTTGGGTTGTTGGATTGGGTTGAGTGGTTGGGTTGGGTGGATGGGTTGGATGTTTGGGTTGTTGGGTTGGCTGGTTGGTTTGTTGGGTTGTGTGTTGGGTTAGTTGGGTGGTTGAGTTGTTGGGTTGGGTGGTTGGGTTGTTGGTTGGGTTGGGTGGTTGGGTTGTTGGGTTGGGCTGGGTGGTTTGGTTACTGGGTTGGGTTGGATGGTTGGGTTGTTGGGTTGGGTTGGCTGGTTGGATTTTTTGGGTTGGGTTGGGTGGTTGGGTTGTTGGGTTGGGTTGGGTGGTAGGATTGTTGGGTTGGGTTGAGTGGTTGGGTTGAGTGGTTGGGTTGTTGGGTTGGGTGGATGGGTTGGATGGTTGGGTTGTTGGGTTGGTTGGTTGGGTTGTTGAGTTTTGTTGTTGGGTTGTGTGGTTGGGTTGGCTGGTTGGTTTGTTGGGTTGGGTTGAGTGGTTGGGTTGTTGGGTTGGGTTGGGTGGTTGGGCTGGGTTGGGTGGTTGGGTTGTTGGGTTGGGTGCTTAGGTTGTTGGGTTGGGTTGGGTTGTTGGGTTGGGTGGTTGGGTTGGGTTGTTTGGTTGTGGGTTGGGTGGTTGGGTTGTTGGGTTGGGTTGGGTTGTTGGCTTTGGTTGTTGGGTTGTGTGGTTGGATTGTTGGGTTGGGTGGTTGGGTTGGGTTTGGCTGGGTGGTTGGGTTATTGGGTTGGGTAAGGTGGTTGAGTTGTTGGGTTGAGCTGGGTGGTTGGATTTATTGGGTTGGGTTGTTGGGTTGGGCTGGGTGGTTGCATTTATTGGGTTGGGTTGGGGGTTGGGTTGTTGGGTTGGGTGGTTGAGTTGTTGGGTTGGGTAGTTGGATTTTTTGGGTTGGGTTGTTGGGTTGGGTGGTTGGGTGCTTGGGTTGGGTTGGGTGGTTGGGTTTTTGGGTTGTTAGGTTGGGTTGTTGGGTTGGATTGGCTTGTTCAGTTGGGTGTTTGGGTTGTTGGTTAGGGTGGTTGGGTTGTTGGGTTGGCTTGTTGGGTTGGGTGGTTGGGTTGTTGGTTTGGGGTGGGTGGCTGGATTTTTGGGTTGGGTTGGGTGGTTGGGTTGTTGGGTTGGGTTGTTGGGTTGGGTTGAGTGGTTGGGTTGTTGGGTTGGATGGTTGGGTTGTTGGGTTGTTAGGTTGGGTTGTTGGGTTGGATTGGCTTGTTCGGTTGGGTGTTTGGGTTGTTGGTTAGGGTGGTTGGGTTGTTGGGTTGGCTTGTTGGGTTGGGTGGTTGGGTTGTTGGTTTGGGTTGGGTGGTGTGATTTTCTAGGCTGGGTTGGGTGGTTGGGTTGTTGTGTTGGGTGGTTGGGTTGTTGGGTTGGGTTGGGTTGTTGGGTTGGGTGGTTGGGTTGTCGGGTTGTTGGTTTGGGTTGGGTGGTTGGGTTGGGTTAGGTTGTTGGGTTGGATGGTTGCGTTGTTCAGTTGGGTTGGGTGGTTGTGTTGTTGGGTTGGATGGTTGGGTTGTTGGGTTGGGTTGGGTGCTTGGGTTGTTGGGTTGGGTTGTTGGTTTGGGTTGGGCGGTTGTTGGGTTGGGTGGTTGGATTGTAGAGTTTTGTTGTTGGGTTGGGTGGTTGGTTTGTTGGATTGGGTTGAGTGGTTGGGGTGTTAGGTTGGCTTGTTGGGTTGGGTGGTTGGGTTGTTGGTTTGGGTTGGGTGGTTGGATTTTTTAGGCTGGGTTGGGTGGTTGGGTTGTTGTGTTGGGTGGTTGGGTTGTTGGGTTGGGTTGGGTTGTTGGGTTGGGTGGTTGGGTTGTCGGGTTGTTGGTTTGGGTTGGGTGGTTGGGTTGGGTTAGGTTGTTGGGTTTGATGGTTGGGTTGTTGGGTTGTGTTGGATGGTTGCATTGTTGGGTTGGGTGGTTGTGTTGTTGGGTTGGGTTGGATGGTTGGGTTGTTGGGTTGGGTTGGGTGGTTGGGTTGTTGGGTGGTTGGGTTGTTGGGTTGGGTTGAGTGCTTGGGTTGTTGGGTTGGGTGGATGGGTTGGATGGTTGGGTTGTTGGGTTGGGTGGTTGGGTTGTTGAGTTTTGTTGTTGGGTTGTGTGGTTGGGTTGGCTGGTTGGTTTGTTGGGTTGGGTTGAGTGGTTGGGTTGTTGGGTTGGGTTGTTAGGTTGGGTTGTTGGGATGTTGGGTTGGGTTGTTGGGTTCGGTGGTTGGGTTGTTGGTTTGGGTTGGGTGGTTGGATTTTTTGGGTTGGGTTGGGTGGTTGGGTTGTTGGGTTGGGTTGGGTGGTTGGGTTGTTGGGTTGGGTTGGATGGTTGGGCTGTTGGGTTGTTGGGTTAGGTGGTTGGGTGGTTGGGTTGTTGCATTGTTGGTTTGGGTTGGGTGATTGGGTTGGGTTGTTGGGTTGGGTTGAGTGGTTGGGTTCTTGGGTGGGGTGGTTGGGTTGTTGGGTTGGCTTGTTGGGTTCGGTGGTTGGGTTGTTGGGTTGGGTTGGATGGTTGGGTTGATGGGTTGGGTTGTTGGTTTGGGTTGGGTGGTTGGGTTGTTGGATTGGGTTGAGTGGTTGGGTTGGGTGGATGGGTTGGATGTTTGGGTTGTTGGGTTGGCTGGTTGGTTTGTTGGGTTGGGTTGTTGGGTTAGTTGGGTGGTTGGGTTGTTGGGTTGGGTGGTTGGGTTGTTGGTTGGGTTGGGTGGTTGGGTTGTTGGGTTGGGCTGGGTGGTTTGGTTACTGGGTTGGGTTGGATGGTTGGGTTGTTGGGTTGGGTTGGGTGGTTGGATTTTTTGGGTTGGGTAGGGTGGTTGGGTTGTTGGGTTGGGTTGGGTGGTAGGGTTGTTGGGTTGGGTTGGGTGGTTGGGTTGTTGGTTTGGGTTGGGTGGTTGTTGGGTTGGGTGGTTGGTTTGTTGGATTGGGTTGAGTGGTTGGGTTGTTAGGTTGGGTTGTTGGGTTGGGCGGATGGGATGTTGGGTTGTGTTGTTGGTTTCGGTGGTTGGGTTGTTGGTTTGGGTTGGGTGGCTGGATTTTTTGGGTTGGGTTGGGTGGTTGGGTGTTTGGGTTGGGTTGTTGGGTTGGGTTGGATGGTTGGGTTGTTGGGTTGGATGGTTGGGTTGTTGGGTTGGGTTGTTGAATTGTTGGTTTGGGTTGGGTGGTTGGGTTGGGTTGTTGGGTTGGGTTGAGTGGTTGGGTTCTTGGGTGGGGTGGTTGGGTTGTTGGTTTGGCTTGTTGGGTTCGGTGGTTGGGTTGTTGGCTTGGGTGGTTGGGTTGGCTTGTTGGGTTGGGTGGTTGGGTTGTTAGGTTGGGTTGCTGGGCTGGGTGGATGGGATGTTGGGTTGGGTTCTTGGGTTGTTGGGTTGGGTGGTTGGGTGGTTGGGTTGTTGGGTTGGATTGGGTGGTTGGATTTTTTGGGTTGGCTTGGGTTGGGGGTTGTGTAGTTGGGTTGGGTGGTTGGGTGCTTGGGTTGGGTTGGGTGGTTGGGTTGTTGGGTTGGGTTGGGTGGTTGGGTTGGGTTTAGGGGTTGGGTTGTTGGGTTGGGTGGATGGGTTGGATGGTTCGGTTGTTGGGTTGGGTGGTTGGGTTGTTGAGTTTTGTTGTTGGGTTGGGTGGTTAGGTTGGCTGGTAGGTTTGTTGGGTTGGGTTGGATGCTTGGGCTGTTGGGTTGAGTGGTTGGGTTGTTGGGTTGTGTTGGGTGGTTGGGTTGTTGGGTTGTTGAGTTGGCTTGGGTGGTTGGGTTGTGCGGTTGGCTTGTTGGGTTGTTAGGTTGGGTTGCTGAGCTGGATGGATGGGATGTTGGGTTGGGTTGTTGGGTTGTTGGCTTGGGTGGTTGGCTTGTTGGGTTCGCTTGTTGGGTTGGGTGGTTGGGTTGTTAGGTTGGGTTGTTGGGTTGGGTGGATGGGATGTTGGGTTGGGTTGTTGGGTTGGGTGGTTGGTTTGGGTTGGGTGGTTGGATTTTTTGGGTTGGGTTATGTGGTTGGGTTGGGTTGAGTGGTTGGGTTGTTGGGTTGGCTTGTTGGGTTGGGTGTTTTGGTTGTTGGCTATGGTGGTTGGGTTGTTGGGTTGGCTTGTTGGGTTGGGTGGTTGGGTTGTTGGTTTGGGTTGGGTGGTTGGATTTTTTGGGTTGGGTTGGGTGGTTGGGTTGTTGGGTTGGCTTGTTGGGTTGGGTGTTTTGGTTGTTGGCTAGGGTGGTTGGGTTGTTGGGTTGGCTTGTTGGGTTGGGTGGTTGGGTTGTTGGTTTGGGTTGGGTGGTTGGATTTTTTGGGTTGGGGTGGGTGGTTGGGTTGTTGGGTTGGGTTGTTGGGTTGGGTGGTTGGGTTGTCGGGTTGTTGGTTTGGGTTGGGTGGTTGGGTTGGATGGTTGGGTTGTTGGGTTGTGTTGGATGGTTGCGTTGTTGGGTTGGGTGGTTGTGTTGTTGGGTTGGGTTGGATGGTTGGGTTGTTGGGTTGGGTTGGGTGGTTGGGTTGTTGGGTTGGGTTGTGGTTTGGGTTGGGTGGTTGGGTTGAGTGGTTGGGTTGAGTGGTTGGGTGGATGGGTTGGGTGGATGGGTTGGATGGTTGGGTGGTTGGGTTGTTGAGTTTTGTTGTTGGGTTGTGTGGTCGGGTTGGCTGGTTGGTTTGTTGGGTTGGGCTGAGTGGTTGGGTTGTTGGGTTGGGTTGGGTGGTTGGGTTGTTGGGTTGGGTTGTTGGGTTGGGTTGAGTGGTTGGGTTGTTGGGTTGGATGGTTGGGTTGTTGGGTTGTTAGGTTGGGTTGTTGGGTTGGATTGGCTTGTTCGGTTGGGTGTTTGGGTTGTTGGTTAGGGTGGTTGGGTTGTTGGGTTGGCTTGTTGGGTTGGGTGGTTGGGTTGTTGGTTTGGGTTGGGTGGTTGGATTTTCTAGGCTGGGTTGGGTGGTTGGGTTGTTGTGTTGGGTGGTTGGGTTGTTGGGTTGGGTGGTTGGGTTGTCGGGTTGTTGGTTTGGGTTGGGTGGTTGGGTTGGGTTAGGTTGTTGGGTTGGATGGTTGCGTTGTTCAGTTGGGTTGGGTGGTTGTGTTGTTGGGTTGGATGGTTGGGTTGTTGGGTTGGGTTGGGTGCTTGGGTTGTTGGGTTGGGTTGTTGGTTTGGGTTGGGTGGTTGTTGGGTTGGGTGGTTGGATTGTAGAGTTTTGTTGTTGGGTTGGGTGGTTGGTTTGTTGGATTGGGTTGAGTGGTTGGGGTGTTAGGTTGGCTTGTTGGGTTGGGTGGTTGGGTTGTTGGTTTGGGTTGGGTGGTTGGATTTTTTAGGCTGGGTTGGGTGGTTGGGTTGTTGTGTTGGGTGGTTGGGTTGTTGGGTTGGGTTGGGTTGTTGGGTTGGGTGGTTGGGTTGTCGGGTTGTTGGTTTGGGTTGGGTGGTTGGGTTGGGTTAGGTTGTTGGGTTTGATGGTTGGGTTGTTGGGTTGTGTTGGATGGTTGCATTGTTGGGTTGGGTGGTTGTGTTGTTGGGTTGGGTTGGATGGTTGGGTTGTTGGGTTGGGTTGGGTGGTTGGGTTGTTGGGTGGTTGGGTTGTTGGGTTGGGTTGAGTGCTTGGGTTGTTGGGTTGGGTGGATGGGTTGGATGGTTGGGTTGTTGGGTTGGGTGGTTGGGTTGTTGAGTTTTGTTGTTGGGTTGTGTGGTTGGGTTGGCTGGTTGGTTTGTTGGGTTGGGTTGAGTGGTTGGGTTGTTGGGTTGGGTTGTTAGGTTGGGTTGTTGGGATGTTGGGTTGGGTTGTTGGGTTCGGTGGTTGGGTTGTTGGTTTGGGTTGGGTGGTTGGATTTTTTGGGTTGGGTTGGGTGGTTGGGTTGTTGGGTTGGGTTGAGTGGTTGGGTTGTTGGGTTGGGTTGGATGGTTGGGCTGTTGGGTTGTTGGGTTAGGTGGTTGGGTGGTTGGGTTGTTGCATTGTTGGTTTGGGTTGGGTGATTGGGTTGGGTTGTTGGGTTGGGTTGAGTGGTTGGGTTCTTGGGTGGGGTGGTTGGGTTGTTGGGTTGGCTTGTTGGGTTCGGTGGTTGGGTTGTTGGGTTGGGTTGGATGGTTGGGTTGATGGGTTGGGTTGTTGGTTTGGGTTGGGTGGTTGGGTTGTTGGATTGGGTTGAGTGGTTGGGTTGGGTGGATGGGTTGGATGTTTGGGTTGTTGGGTTGGCTGGTTGGTTTGTTGGGTTGGGTTGTTGGGTTAGTTGGGTGGTTGGGTTGTTGGGTTGGGTGGTTGGGTTGTTGGTTGGGTTGGGTGGTTGGGTTGTTGGGTTGGGCTGGGTGGTTTGGTTACTGGGTTGGGTTGGATGGTTGGGTTGTTGGGTTGGGTTGGGTGGTTGGATTTTTTGGGTTGGGTAGGGTGGTTGGGTTGTTGGGTTGGGTTGGGTGGTAGGGTTGTTGGGTTGGGTTGGGTGGTTGGGTTGTTGGTTTGGGTTGGGTGGTTGTTGGGTTGGGTGGTTGGTTTGTTGGATTGGGTTGAGTGGTTGGGTTGTTAGGTTGGGTTGTTGGGTTGGGCGGATGGGATGTTGGGTTGTGTTGTTGGTTTCGGTGGTTGGGTTGTTGGTTTGGGTTGGGTGGCTGGATTTTTTGGGTTGGGTTGGGTGGTTGGGTGTTTGGGTTGGGTTGTTGGGTTGGGTTGGATGGTTGGGTTGTTGGGTTGGATGGTTGGGTTGTTGGGTTGGGTTGTTGAATTGTTGGTTTGGGTTGGGTGGTTGGGTTGGGTTGTTGGGTTGGGTTGAGTGGTTGGGTTCTTGGGTGGGGTGGTTGGGTTGTTGGTTTGGCTTGTTGGGTTCGGTGGTTGGGTTGTTGGCTTGGGTGGTTGGGTTGGCTTGTTGGGTTGGGTGGTTGGGTTGTTAGGTTGGGTTGCTGGGCTGGGTGGATGGGATGTTGGGTTGGGTTCTTGGGTTGTTGGGTTGGGTGGTTGGGTGGTTGGGTTGTTGGGTTGGATTGGGTGGTTGGATTTTTTGGGTTGGCTTGGGTTGGGGGTTGTGTAGTTGGGTTGGGTGGTTGGGTGCTTGGGTTGGGTTGGGTGGTTGGGTTGTTGGGTTGGGTTGGGTGGTTGGGTTGTTGGGTTGGGTTTAGGGGTTGGGTTGTTGGGTTGGGTGGATGGGTTGGATGGTTCGGTTGTTGGGTTGGGTGGTTGGGTTGTTGAGTTTTGTTGTTGGGTTGGGTGGTTAGGTTGGCTGGTTGGTTTGTTGGGTTGGGTTGGATGGTTGGGCTGTTGGGTTGGGTTGGGTTGAGTGGTTGGGTTGTTGGGTTGTGTTGGGTGGTTGGGTTGTTGGGTTGTTGAGTTGGCTTGGGTGGTTGGGTTGTGCGGTTGGCTTGTTGGGTTGTTAGGTTGGGTTGCTGAGCTGGATGGATGGGATGTTGGGTTGGGTTGTTGGGTTGTTGGCTTGGGTGGTTGGCTTGTTGGGTTCGCTTGTTGGGTTGGGTGGTTGGGTTGTTAGGTTGGGTTGTTGGGTTGGGTGGATGGGATGTTGGGTTGGGTTGTTGGGTTGGGTGGTTGGTTTGGGTTGGGTGGTTGGATTTTTTGGGTTGGGTTATGTGGTTGGGTTGGGTTGAGTGGTTGGGTTGTTGGGTTGGCTTGTTGGGTTGGGTGTTTTGGTTGTTGGCTATGGTGGTTGGGTTGTTGGGTTGGCTTGTTGGGTTGGGTGGTTGGGTTGTTGGTTTGGGTTGGGTGGTTGGATTTTTTGGGTTGGGTTGGGTGGTTGGGTTGTTGGGTTGGCTTGTTGGGTTGGGTGTTTTGGTTGTTGGCTAGGGTGGTTGGGTTGTTGGGTTGGCTTGTTGGGTTGGGTGGTTGGGTTGTTGGTTTGGGTTGGGTGGTTGGATTTTTTGGGTTGGGGTGGGTGGTTGGGTTGTTTGGTTGGGTTGTTGGGTTGGGTGGTTGGGTTGTCGGGTTGTTGGTTTGGGTTGGGTGGTTGGGTTGGATGGTTGGGTTGTTGGGTTGTGTTGGATGGTTGCGTTGTTGGGTTGGGTGGTTTTGTTGTTGGGTTGGGTTGGATGGTTGGGTTGTTGGGTTGGGTTGGGTGGTTGGGTTGTTGGGTTGGGTTGTGGTTTGGGTTGGGTGGTTGGGTTGAGTGGTTGGGTGGATGGGTTGGGTGGATGGGTTGGATGGTTGGGTGGTTGGGTTGTTGAGTTTTGTTGTTGGGTTGTGTGGTCGGGTTGGCTGGTTGGTTTGTTGGGTTGGGCTGAGTGGTTGGGTTGTTGGGTTGGGTTGTTAGGTTGGGTTGTTGGGATGTTGGGTTGGGTTGTTGGGTTCGGTGGTTGGGTTGTTGGTTTGGGTTGGGTGGTTAGATTTTTTGGGTTGGGTTGGGTGGTTGGGATGTTGGGTTGGGTTGAGTGGTTGGGTTGTTGGGCTGGGTTGGATGGTTGGGCTGTTGGGTTGTTGGGTTAGGTGGTTGGGTGGTTGGGTTGTTGCATTGTTGGTTTGGGTTGGGTGATTGGGTTGGGTTGTTGGGTTGGGTTGAGTGGTTGGGTTCTTGGGTGGGGTGTTTGGGTTGTTGGGTTGGCTTGTTGGGTTCGGTGGTTGGGTTGTTGGGTTGGGTTGGATGGTTGGGTTGATGGGTTGGGTTGTTGGTTTGGGTTGGGTGGTTGGGTTGTTGGATTGGGTTGAGTGGTTGGGTTGGGTGGATGGGTTGGATGTTTGGGTTGTTGGGTTGGCTGGTTGGTTTGTTGGGTTGGGTTGTTGGGTTAGTTGGGTGGTTGGGTTGTTGGGTTGGGTGGTTGGGTTGTTGGTTGGGTTGGGTGGTTGGGTTGTTGGGTTGGGCTGGGTGGTTTGGTTAATGGGTTGGGTTGGATGGTTGGGTTGTTGGGTTGGGTTGGGTGGTTGGATTTTTTGGGTTGGGTTGGGTGGTTGGGTTGTTGGGTTGGGTTGGGTGGTAGGGTTGTTGGGTTGGGTTGGGTGGTTGGGTTGTTGCTTTGGGTTGGGTGGTTGTTGGGTTGGGTGGTTGGATTGTAGAGTTTTGTTGTTGGGTTGGGTGGTTGGTTTGTTGGATTGGGTTGAGTGGTTGGGTTGTTAGGTTGGGTTGTTGGGTTGGGTGGATGGGATGTTGGGTTGTGTTGTTGGTTTCGATGGTTGGGTTGTTGGTTTGGGTTGGGTGGCTGGATTTTTTGGGTTGGGTTGGGTGGTTGGGTTGTTGGGTTGGGTTGTTGGGTTGGGTTGGGTTGTTGGGTTGGGTTGGATGGTTGGGTTGTTGGGTTGGGTGGTTGGGTTGTTGGGTTCAGTAGTTGAATTGTTGGTTTGGGTTGGGTGGTTGGGTTGGGGGATTGGGTTGGGTTGAGTGGTTGGGTTCTTGGGTGGGGTGGTTGGGTTGGCTTGTTGGGTTCGGTGGTTGGGTTGTTGGCTTGGGTGGTTGGGTTGGCTTGTTGGGTTGGGTGGTTGGGTTGTTAGGTTGGGTTGCTGGGCTGGGTGGATGGGATGCTGGGTTGGGTTCTTGGGTTGTTGGGTTGGGTGGTTGGGTTGTTGGGTTGGGTTGGGTGGTTGGATTTTTTGGGTTGGGTTGGGTTGGGGGTTGGGTAGTTGGGTTGGGTGGTTGGGTGCTTGGGTTGGGTTGGGTGGTTGGGTTGTTGGGTTGGGTGGTTGGGTTGTTGAGTTTTGTTGTTGGGTTGGGTGGTTAGGTTGGCTGGTTGGTTTGTTGGGTTGGGTTGGATGGTTGGGCTGTTGGGTTGGGTTGGGTTGAGTGGTTGGGTTGTTGGGTTGTGTTGGGTGGTTGGGTTGTTGGGTTGTTGAGTTGGCTTGGGTGGTTGGGTTGTGCGGTTGGCTTGTTGGGTTGTTAGGTTGGGTTGCTGGGCTGGATGGATGGGATGTTGGGTTGGGTTGTTGGGTTGTTGGCTTGGGTGGTTGGGTTGTTGGGTTCGCTTGTTGGGTTGGGTGGTTGGGTTGTTAGGTTAGGTTGTTGGGTTGGGTGGATGGGATGTTGGGTTGGGTTGTTGGGTTGGGTGGTTGGTTTGGGTTGGGTGGTTGGATTTTTTGGGTTGGGTTATGTGGTTGGGTTGGGTTGAGTGGTTGGGTTGTTGGGTTGGCTTGTTGGGTTGGGTGTTTTGGTTGTTGGCTAGGGTGGTTGGGTTGTTGGGTTGGCTTGTTGGGTTGGGTGGTTGGGTTGTTGGTTTGGGTTGGGTGGTTGGATTTTTTGGGTTGGGTTGGGTGGTTGGGTTGATGGGTTGGGTTGTTGGTTTGGGTTGGGTGGTTGGGTTGTTGGATTGGGTTGAGTGGTTGGGTTGGGTGGATGGGTTGGATGTTTGGGTTGTTGGGTTGGCTGGTTGGTTTGTTGGGTTGGGTTGTTGGGTTAGTTGGGTGGTTGGGTTGTTGGGTTGGGTGGTTGGGTTGTTGGTTGGGTTGGGTGGTTGGGTTGTTGGGTTGGGCTGGGTGGTTTGGTTAATGGGTTGGGTTGGATGGTTGGGTTGTTGGGTTGGGTTGGGTGGTTGGATTTTTTGGGTTGGGTTGGGTGGTTGGGTTGTTGGGTTGGGTTGGGTGGTAGGGTTGTTGGGTTGGTTGGGTGGTTGGGTTGTTGCTTTAGGTTGGGTGGTTGTTGGGTTGGGTGGTTGGATTGTAGAGTTTTGTTGTTGGGTTGGGTGGTTGGTTTGTTGGATTGGGTTGAGTGGTTGGGTTGTTAGGTTGGGTTGTGGGGTTGGGTGGATGGGATGTTGGGTTGTGTTGTTGGTTTCGATGGTTGGGTTGTTGGTTTGGGTTGGGTGGCTGGATTTTTTGGGTTGGGTTGGGCGGTTGGGTTGTTGGGTTGGGTTGTTGGGTTGGGTTGGGTTGTTGGGTTGGGTTGGATGGTTGGGTTGTTGGGTTGGGTGGTTGGGTTGTTGGGTTCGGTAGTTGAATTGTTGGTTTGGGTTGGGTGGTTGGGTTGGGGGATTGGGTTGGGTTGAGTGGTTGGGTTCTTGGGTGGGGTGGTTGGGTTGGCTTGTTGGGTTCGGTGGTTGGGTTGTTGGCTTGGGTGGTTGGGTTGGCTTGTTGGGTTGGGCGGTTGGGTTGTTAGGTTGGGTTGCTGGGCTGGGTGGATGGGATGCTGGGTTGGGTTCTTGGGTTGTTGGGTTGGGTGGTTGGGTGGTTGGGTTGTTGGGTTGGGTTGGGTGGTTGGATTTTTTGGGTTGGGTTGGGTTGGGGGTTGGGTAGTTGGGTTGGGTGGTTGGGTGCTTGGGTTGGGTTGGGTGGTTGGGTTGTTGGGTTGGGCGGTTGGGTTGTTGAGTTTTGTTGTTGGGTTGGGTGGTTAGGTTGGCTGGTTGGTTTGTTGGGTTGGGTTGGATGGTTGGGCTGTTGGGTTGGGTTGGGTTGAGTGGTTGGGTTGTTGGGTTGTGTTGGGTGGTTGGGTTGTTGGGTTGTTGAGTTGGCTTGGGTGGTTGGGTTGTGCGGTTGGCTTGTTGGGTTGTTAGGTTGGGTTGCTGGGCTGGATGGATGGGATGTTGGGTTGGGTTGTTGGGTTGTTGGCTTGGGTGGTTGGGTTGTTGGGTTCGCTTGTTGGGTTGGGTGGTTGGGTTGTTAGGTTAGGTTGTTGGGTTGGGTGGATGGGATGTTGGGTTGGGTTGTTGGGTTGGGTGGTTGGTTTGGGTTGGGTGGTTGGATTTTTTGGGTTGGGTTATGTGGTTGGGTTGGGTTGAGTGGTTGGGTTGTTGGGTTGGCTTGTTGGGTTGGGTGTTTTGGTTGTTGGCTAGGGTGGTTGGGTTGTTGGGTTGGCTTGTTGGGTTGGGTGGTTGGGTTGTTGGTTTGGGTTGGGTGGTTGGATTTTTTGGGTTGGGTTGGGTGGTTGGGTTGTTGGGTTGGCTTGTTAGGTTGGGTGTTTTGGTTGTTGGCTAGGGTGGTTGGGTTGTTGGGTTGGCTTGTTGGGTTGGGTGGTTGGGTTGTTGGTTTGGGTTGGGTGGTTGGATTTTTTGGGTTGGGGTGGGTGGTTGGGTTGTTGGGTTGGGTTGTTGGGTTGGGTGGTTGGGTTGTCGGGTTGTTGGTTTGGGTTGGGTGGTTGGGTTGTTGGGTTGGGTTAGGTTGTTGGGTTGGATGGTTGGGTGGTTGGGTTGTGTTGGATGGTTGCGTTGTTGGGTTGGGTGGTTGTGTTGTTGGGTTGGGTTGGATGGTTGGGTTGTTGGGTTGGGTTGTTGGTTTGGGTTGGGTGGTTGGGTTGAGTGGTTGGGTTGAGTGGTTGGGTTGTTGGGTTGGGTGGATGGGTTGGATGGTTGGGTTGTTGGGTTGGGTGGTTGGGTTGTTGAGTTTTGTTGTTGGGTTGTGTGGTTGGGTTGGCTGGTTGGGTTGGGTTGAGTGGTTGGGTTGTTGGGTTGGGTTGTTAGGTGTGGTTGTTGGGATGTTTGTTGGGTTTTTGGGTTCGGTGGTTGGGTTGTTGGTTTGGGTTGGGTGGTTGGATTTTTTGGGTTGGGTTGGGTGGTTGGGTTGTTGGGTTGGGTTGAGTGGTTGGGTTGTTGGGTTGGGTTGGATGGTTGGGCTGTTGGGTTGTTGGGTTGGGTGGTTGGGTGGTTGGGTTGTTGCATTGTTGGTTTGGGTTGGGTGATTGGGTTGGGTAGTTGGGTTGGGTTGAGTGGTTGGGTTCTTGGGTGGGGTGGTTGGGTTGTTGGGTTGGGTGGTTGGGTTGTTGGGTTGGGTTGGATGGTTGGGTTGTTGGGTTGGGTTGTTGGTTTGGGTTGGGTGGTTGGGTTGTTGGATTGGGTTGAGTGGTTGGGTTGGGTGGATGGGTTGGATGTTTGGGTTGTTGGGTTGGCAGGTTGGTTTGTTGGGTTGGGTGTTGGGTTAGTTGGGTGGTTGGGTTGTTGGGTTGGGTGGTTGGATTGTTGGTTGGGTTGGGTGGTTGGGTTGTTGGGTTGGGCTGGGTGATTTGGTTACTGGGTTGGGTTGGATGGTTGGGTTGTTGGGTTGGGTTGGGTGGTTGGATTTTTTGGGTTGGGTTGGGTGGTTGGGTTGTTGGGTTGGGTTGGGTGGTAGGGTTGTTGGGTTGGGTTGAGTGGTTGGGTTGAGTGGTTGGGTTGTTGGGTTGGGTGGATGGGTTGGATGGTTGGGTTGTTGGGTTGGGTGGTTGGGTTGTTGGGTTGGGTGGTTGGGTTGTTGAGTTTTCTTGTTGGGTTGTGTGGTTGGGTTGGCTGTTTGGTTTGTTGGGTTGGGTTGAGTGGTTGGGTTGTTGGGTTGGGTTGGGTGGTTGGGCTGGGTTGGGTGGTTGGGTTGTTGGGTTGGGTGCTTAGGTTGTTGGGTTGGGTGCTTAGGTTGTTGGGTTGGGTTGGGTTGTTGGGTTGGGTGGTTGGGTTGGGTTGTTTGGTTGTGGGTTGGGTGGTTTGGTTGTTGGGTTGGGTTGGGTGGTTGGGTTGTTGGGTTGTTGGGTTTGGTTGTTGGGTTGTGTGGTTGGATTGTTGGGTTGGGTGGTTGGGTTGGGTTTGGCTGGGTGGTTGGGTTATTGGGTTGGGTTAGGTGGTTGAGTTGTTGGGTTGAGCTGGGTGGTTGGATTTATTGGGTTGGGTTGTTGGGTTGGGCTGGGTGGTTGCATTTATTGGGTTGGGTTGGGGGTTGGGTTGTTGGGTTGGGTGGTTGGGTTTTTGGGTTGGGTTTAGGGGTTGGGTTGTTGGGTTGGGTGGATGGGTTGGATGGTTGGGTTGTTGAGTTTTGTTGTTGGGTTGGGTGGTTGGGTTGGCTGTTTGGTTTGTTGGGTTGGGTTGGGTGAAGTGGTTGGGTTGTGTTGGGTGATTGGGCTGTTGGGTTGGGTTGTTGGGTTGTTGAGTTGGGTTGGGTGGTTGGGTTGTTGGGTTGGCTTGTTGGGTTGTGTGGTTGGGTTGTTGGCTTGGGTGGTTGGGTTGTTGGGTTCGCTTGTTGGAATGGGTGGTTGGGTTGTTAGGTTGGGTTGTTGGGTTGGGTGGATGGGATGTTGGGTTGGGTTGTTGGGTTGGGTGGTTGGTTTGGGTTGGGTGGTTGGATTTTTTGGGTTGGGTTATGTGATTGGGTTGTTGGGTTGGGTTGAGTGGTTGGGTTGGGTGTTTTGGTTGTTGGCTAGGGTGGTTGGGTTGTTGGGTTGGCTTGTTGGGTTGGGTGGTTGGGTTGTTGGGTTGGGTTGTTGGGTTGGGATGGGTGGTTGGGTTGTTGGGTTGGGTGCTTAGGTGGTTGGGTTGGGTGGTTGGGTTGGGTTGTTGGGTTGGGCGGTTGGGTTGTTGGGTAGGGTTGGGTGGTTGGGTTGTTGGGTTGTTGGGTTTGGTTGTTGGGTTGTGTGGTTGGATTGTTGGGTTGGGTGGTTGGGTTGGGTTTGGCTGGGTGGTTGGGTTGGGCTGGGTGGTTGGATTTATTGGGTTGGGTTGGGGGTTGGGTTGTTGGGTTGGGTGGTTGGATTTTTCGGGTTGGGTTGTTGGGTTGGGTGGTTGGATTTTTTGGGTTGGGTTGTTGGGTTGGGTGGTTGGCTTTTTGGGTTGGGTTGTTGGGTTGGGTGGTTGGGTGCTTGGGTTTGGTTGGGTGGTTGGGTGGTTGGGTTGTTGGGTTGGGTTTAGGGGTTGGGTGGTTGGGTTGGGTGGATGGGTTGGATGGTTGGGTTGTTGGGTTGGGTGGTTGGGTTGTTGAGTTTTGTTGTTGGGTTGGGTGGTTAGGTTGGCTGGTTGGTTTGTTGGGTTGGGTTGGATAGTTGGGCTGTTGGGTTGGGTTGGGTTTAGTGGTTGGGTTGTTGGGTTGTTGGGTTGGGTTGTTGGGTTGGCTTGGGTGGTTGGGTTGTTGGGTTGGCTTGTTGGGTTGTTAGGTTGGGTTGCTGGCTGGATGGATGGGATGTTGGGTTGGGTTGTTGGGTTGTTGGCTTGGGTGGTTGGTTTGTTGGGTTCGCTTGTTGGGTTGGGTGGTTGGGTTGTTAGGTTGGGTTGTTGGGTTGGGTGGATGGGATGTTGGGTTGGGTGGTTGGTTTGGGTTGG